>NC_047085.1:86029611-86341069 GCF_902459505.1 Geotrypetes seraphini
TAGTGCATTTTAATGTGGGACTTTCCGACACGCTAAGCACATTTCTAACATGGCACCATTTAAGGCATTTTTCACCTTTTTTTTTTTTTCAGGTTATTTTCCAATGTTTACATTAGCGCATGCTACCTGAAAAGTGTTAATGCAGAAGCCCTTACCAGCTCCTTTTTGGGAGTCACTACGGGTTCCCGCTTTAACTTGGTGCTAACCAGTTACGCCCAAATTCTGTATATAGCACCATAAGTTGTGGTACATACAGCCGATTTGCACGTGCAACTTAATTGTTTAACAAGCCAATATTAACAGCTAATAATTGACATTATTTATTATATATTTATTTAAAAATTTATACCCTGCCTAAAAACATAGGTGCTTACTTGTCACTAATTAGAAATTACACGCACAACTTGGTAGGCACATTCTGTAAAATGGCGCACGTCACTTCTAGTGTGCGAATCTCAAAAAGGGGGCATGGCCAAGAGAGGAGCACAGGCGGAGAGTGGGCATTCTTAGAAGTCAGGCGCCCTGTTACAGAATATGCCCGATCCGTGCACCAATTAGGTGCAGGTATTTAGGTTTGGTTTCCCTTGGCCTAAATGGGTTCGCCTAAATGTTAGTGATGTGTATGGATGCTAAACATGATACTATATTTGACAAGTACCTTTTATAGAATCACACTAAGTGCCATTCTGATTAGGAGCTATATAGAGAATTTGGAGGTTAGTGCATTTCTCTCTTGCTAAGTCCATTTTTAACATGGCACTATTTAAGGCATTTTTCTCAGAAATTTTTTCAGGTTGTATGCTGATGTTCACATTAGCGCATGCTACTAGAAAATAGTTAATGCAGGAGCCCTTACCAGCTCCTATTTAGGAGGCGCTACAGCTCCTATTTAGGAGGTGCTAAGGCCAATTCTGCAACAAGTCGCCTAATGAAGCCACGCCCACACCTAATGTGCATAGTGCCTATTTTTTTGAAGGCCGCCTAAATTTTTAGAGGCACCATGTTGCAGAATTGCTCTTTCTTGATAAGCGCCTAAGTTTCAATTATTACTGATTAAAAAGCTTAATTGAGCTTATTACTCGATCTAGATGGGCACCTATCTAGATGGGCGCCTCCGAAATAGATGCCTAACATTAGGCGCCAGTTACAGAATTTAGACTCCAATTTTACTTGAATTATGTTGAACAGTGTCTAACTTTTGGCCTCTTCTTATAGAATTTGCCCTTAATTGCTCCTGCGTTAACTAGTGAGTGTGTGTTAATGCGAAGGTGTTAACTAGTTAATGCTTCCACATCTGTTCTCTACCCCCTGGAAAAAAATATTTTAAACAATTCCTAATGCACAAAGTATTGCGTGCTAACAGCCCAAACACCGCAAAATACTTGAATGTGTTTTGTAGTAGCCTGTTTTTGTAGGACTTAATGCCCTTTAGTAAAAGGGTCCCTAAGTTTATGCCTGAGGTAAAGGATGGTTAAGTGGCTTGCCCAAGGCCAGAAGGAGTGTCAGGATTTGAATTCTGGTCTTTCTGGGTCACAGCCTGCTGCTCTAACTACTTGGCTACTCCTCCACCCCATTGTATATACGTAAACATTTACACTTTCTTTTGCTATTGGGGTCATTGTAAGAACTTATTTTATAAAGACACATAAGTATCTACATTCTGTCTGATATTCAGCGCTATTTAGATGGCCAGCAATGGCTCCTGGCTGGCTAAATAACGCTAAGCTGGCTAACTGCTAATATTAAGTGGGAGATAGATGGCTATTTCATTCAGCGTTTATGTTGCACAACATAGCTAGTTAGACCTGGACTCTATAAATGGTGCTATTATCGATCGCCTAAAAAATGCCACCAATCGCATGTCAATCATGAAACAATCAAACAATAACTCCAAAAAAAATACTGCCAAAGACACTAAATAGAAACTACAAAACGCAGTAAAAGGTCTAATGAACTCACAGAGCGACCCGTTCTGCCTAAAGCACCAATCTAATCCAAAAACAGGTGTGTTATATATTATAATAATAGGTGAAGGAGAGGGTCCTCAGTGTGAAGGATAAGCGAAAGGAGAATATCTCCAGCGCTTTATACATACTAGTTAAGGTACAATAACCTCCACCTGCACACCATCACTGGACACCATCACTGGACCCCTCCGGTGTGCCCAAAGTAATCACAAATGTGAACAACCAATTAAGTGACAAAATAATCACGGCAAAATGGTGCTAGAAAAGACAGAGCAGGACGCTCTGGGAGCTCCCCAGCTGACTCCTAGATAAAAAAAGGAAACTTAGCTTGCAGTCAAGGTCCAAAAGTTAACAGGCAGAGAAAACTGCCGCCGGAGTAGTGTCTACCAAGCCCGGTTTCGGTGACACAGGGTCCCTTCCTCAGGAATCTGTTAACAGGATGGACAGAGATGATCGGCCATGGGCAGCCCCAGAACAAGTAAGCCAAGAGAGAAGGAGGAGCTAAACGAGCAGAACGCAAAACGTGCTTAAAAACAGAGCAAAAGAATACTTCATCACAGGACAACCAATCAGAGCCCCAACGGCAAAAACGATACAATAGTATTCCACTCCATACCTTCATTGAGGCCGTGGGGATGAACAGCATTAAGCTCAAAAATCCAGAATTGTTCACGGAGCTGGATACGAGCAATTCTGTCCCCTCTAAAATCCACAGGCAACTGTTCAATGATGAACTAGGTAAGATCAAAAAATGTATGGCCTCTTTCCAAGCAATGAGGGACCATAGGGGAAGACATAGTGGAGGTATTAAGTCGGCTCTTGTGTTCAGCAAGTCTCATTTTTATTTTACGACTGGTCCGTCCCACATATAACAAGTTACATGGGCATGATTGACGCCAACAGCGTGGCAGATTTTAAAAATAAATGGGATATTCACGTGTGATCTCTAAGAATGTAAAGGCAGAGGATGGTGAACAAATTCAAGACGAAGGGTCACTAGAGTGGGCAGACTTGATGGGCTTTGGTCCTTTGCTGCCGTCATTTGTCTATGTTTCTATGTTTCTATAGACAACTCATTGAGATAGACAAGTAGTGTGCTGTCTAAGCTTGTTGAGTAGTAGGATGGCACCAAGTCGTGATTGTAAGAGAATTAAAACAAACATTGCAGGAGCCACAAGGTTTGTGACTCCTTTGAGCTTGAGCATTATTCCCATATGATTGGCTCAATAAATTGCCTAGGTTCTTGGGGCGAGAAAAAGCGATTCTGGGTAGTTCTTTAAAACTGTCATGAATAGTGAGAATATGCCAGTGTTTCCTAATAATACTGGCCACAGTTTGAGCTTGGTCCGAGTAAGAAATGACACACACTTGACGAGCAGATGTAACAGTGTTCTGAGGATTCAACAATAATTTGGGGTTGGCATAGCGGACTCTGTGATAAGCACATTTAATAACCCAATCAGGGTAATCCCTATCCTTAAAGCGCTGAGTGAGCAATTTGGCCTGAATTTTGAATTCGGCAGTGGTAGAACAAATACGCCGAATTCTCAAAAATTGACTGATAGGAAGCGACTGTTTCAGTCTAGTGGGATGACAGCTGGAATAATGCAGATAGGTGTTGCGGTCAGTTGATTTTCTATAAACAGTAGTGGTAAGTTTATGGGCTCTCTTACTAAGCACAGTATCCAAATAAGTAACAGTTTGGCTATCAATCATGGCAGAGAATTTCAATTGCACATCCACAAAATTAAGCCAGGTTAAAAATTGTTGGAATTTTTCCGCAGTATCAGACCATATTACACTATGGTTGCGCTATATTGACGATGTTTTCTTGATTTCAGTCAAGAGAAGACATCATGCAGAATGCGACGGACCAGTTGCGAGCAATCTCAAAAGGGGCATTCCAGTGCTGCTTCCGACAGTGGCAGAACCGTTGGAAGAAGGGGCCTACATTGAAGAAGATTATATAAGATTGTTGACTCTGAATATGAGTATTTTTTATGAATAAAGATCTGATACTTTTTGAACAGCACTCGTATGGCACTGAAAAAATGAGTGCTATATGCTATTCTATAAATGGTGCTACGAGTTGGGCACCCTTTATAGAATAACATCTGCGCCTTACTTTTAGGCATGTGGATTTGCACCAAATGAAACCTGCTGTAAATCCCCACACCTAAATTAGGTGTGGATCAGGCATATTCTGTAACAGTGTGCGTAAATTCTTGGATTGCTTGTGACCTGCCCATGCTCCTCCCATGGCCTTTCTCCCTTATAGAATTTGCCTAACAAGATGTGCATGTAAATTCTAATTGTTGCCAATTAGTGCTAATAGCTGATTAACACCCAATTATCAGCGCGAGTTGGTTCAGGTGCAATTTTGAGCGCCATATATAGAATCTGAGTACATGTGCCTTATAAACAGAGGCACCAAGGCCTCAGTTCTATAAATGGTGCCTACAACATAAGCACTGAGGAAAGCGGCACATAGCGTATGTCAATCTTAAGTTAGATGCCAACAATTGAACAATTGAAACTTAACGCATTCTTGATTATATGTACTGCAATGCTACTGGAAATGTCCAGTTTTCTAACTTGTAATCCGCTTAGAACCGCAAGGCACAAGCGGAATAGAAATCACTAATGTAATGTAATGTAATGTAATTTAGAGAATTGCCTTCTAACAGTCAGGGAAGGATTAACCAATAGGCCAAGTAGGGCATGTGCCTAGGCCCGAAATTGTCAGGGGGGCCTGATGAAGGAGGGCATCAACATTGTTTTTTCCAAATGGCGATGGGCCCCTCCATCATCGATCGACAATGCGGGCCCCTCCCCGATCGGCAATGCGGGCCCTATCCCAATCGGCAACACAGCCCCCCCCCCATCGACAGAAAGTAAGACAAGCAAGCAACGCAAGTAAGACAAGCAAGAAAGTAAGACAAGCAAGAAAGGCAGTGGGAACTGTAATTGTGCAAGCGGTGCTGCTTGCCCAAAGCTTCCCTCTGACGCAGCTTCCTGTTTCCGCCTGGGCGCATGGTGGGGTGGGGCGGAGCAGGGGGCCCAGTGTACTTGTGTGCCTAGGGGTCCTCGATGAATTAATCCTGCCCTGCTAACAGTGCCTAAAGTGGATCTATACCATAGGAGCACCCTATTTATGCCATGGTTTTCTTGGCCTATATACCTGCGCCTAAGTTAGGCGCTTATTGATGCCTAAGTCCAAAACAGCAAAACACATCCACAATCTACCTGTAACCACACCTGCTTTCTGGCCTACCACTCAATTAATTTTAATTTAAGCCAATTATGAGGTCCTAATTGCTTATTAGGGCTGATTACACTTTTAAAATAATTAAGTTAGGTGCCTAGATCGGCTAGGCATGCCGATCTAGGCACCTAATTTTAGGTGTCTTTTATAGAATCTGGACCCAAATGCCTCTGCACTAGCCAGGGGCTAATGGCTGAATGCAATATTAGAATGTGGCTAAATTGCCAACTTGCTGGAATGTCCCCACAGAGTGATGAACTAATTTTGCTGTTAGCGTACACTATGGGCTCCTTTTACTAGGCTGCGATAGTGGTTTTAGCGCGCACTTAGCACGTGCAAAATTGCCGCGGGCGCTAGATGCTAATGCCAACATTGAGCTGGCATTAGTTCTAGCCGTGTAGCGTGGGTTTAGCATGCGCGGCAATTCTGCGCGCGCTAAAAACGCTATTGCAGCTCAGTAAAAGAAGCCCTATGTTTGAGTACTAAGATACAAATTTTAGAGACTTTTAGTAAACAGCCTCCTATATTGAATAATCATATACATTTAATTGTCATCACTAGGTGAGCAATTCTCCCAATTGGGGATAAAAGTATTTAGTTACGCAGATGATTTTACGATTATTATTCCATTCGCTACCTCTCTCCCTGAAGTCATTCCTAAAGCAACAGAAGTATTAAATTTGATGGAGCAATGGATGACTGAAGCTTAATTCAGAAAAAAACAAATTTTTTTGTAGCTTCATCACATCTGTTTGATACTAAAACATCATTGTGTATCTATTAATACTGGATCAAAGTTTGACTATGAAGGACCAGGTGGACTCTTTAGTTAGAAAGAGTGTTTTTACTCTTTGGAAGCTTCAGTCCATTAGAGCATATTTTAATGTTTCATCATTTAGAATTTTGGTACAATCCCTTATACTAAGCCAACTAGATTACTGTAATATTGCCTATTTGTCAATTTCTCAGAATAATATACAGCGATTGCGATTGGTGCAAAATGCGGCAGTCAGGCTGATCTTTGGGCTGAAGAAATTCAATCACGTCACATCTTCTTATCGACTTCTGCATTGGCTGCCGATGGAGGCGTGTGCGAAATTTGTTAGGCTGTTTCTGTTTTAAAGTTTTTTTAGGGGGTTAGCTCCTAAATATATAACTGACCTTTTTTTTGCAGAAATCTGACTTTTTGCTCTCATTTCCATACCAAATATCACAGTATCATAGGATAATGCCACAGGGTTATCTAATAAATTATTAATTTGGTCCCAAATTGATTTCCAAAAATTCATAATAAATGGGCAATGGAACAATAAATGATCTAAAGTTCCTGCTTCTAAATGACAATGGCAACATCTATTAGACAAAGAACTATCTATTTTTTGTAACCTAACAATAAATTACTACTTATAATGACTGGAGTTGCCATTCAGCAGATCACATTTAATTGGAAGGATTGGAGGAGATTAAATTACAACTTCTGGTGGAACTCTTTATGCCATATATATAAAATGGAAAGGTTTATTGCAGTACAGCGGGGTTATTTTAAGAAGTTTCAGGATGTGTGAAAACCATTAACGAAGTATTGTAAAGATTAATTTAAAATTGGTTCCCTTATATTTATTTGTAAATTTAAGGTGCAGGGAAGGGGGGGATTTTATTATTACATGTTTTATATGAGAATGGAATTTATGGGAGGGAGGGTTGGGATAGGGATGGGGATAAGAATTTGTGTGATGTGTCATTGATTATTTCTAAGTAATATATTTATTGTTTATGTGATTGAATATATTTTAACACTTAATGTAATCTTGAAAATGAATAAAGAATATGAAAAAAAAAAAAATAACTGACCTTTTTTTCTTTTTCAACCAATAGACATAAGAGAAGCTCACACTTGAACACTGTCTCCCCACTCGTTAGAGGATACAAACTTAAAAAAATATCATCAACATCTTTTTTCGTATCAGGCAGCATTATGGGGTGCAAATTTGGAAAAACTGCTTTTGCTTATTAATACTTATGAGGAATTTAGGGGATGCCTAAAAACATATTTGTTCCTGAAGCACTTGGGTAGCTGATTTCAAAATTTTATACAATGATTGATCTTTAAGGTTTTAGTTATGAGCTTTTAGCTTTGTAAGTTTTATTAAATCTGTAGTATTTTTAATGATTGTAAACCGCATAGAACTTTATGGTCCTGCGGTATATAAACTTTTTATTATTATTATTACTAGCACATTTCATGGTGCACATTGACTCCCTTTGGGGATCTCTCAGTAATGGGCTTTATCTATATGTTGGATCTTTATCCAGGAAAACAGTGAGGAGGATTCCCCATGTCTGTTTTATCATTCCCTCTGTGAGAAATTCCCTAACCCCTGTTTGTCTGTTTTAAATAGAGCTTTAATTAAGCAGGGATTGTCTCTTACATATTTAATGTACACTGCTGCTATAGAAATGATAAGTAGTAGTTTCCATTTTCTTTTCTTGTTACATATTTATATTCTGTTAAATCTAAACAATTTTCAGCAGATTCCTTGTTCTGAGGATAACCTTGTTTTGCTGCCATCCCTTCACTCAAGCTCAGTCACTTTTAGCATTCCCAAACACTAGTGAGAAAGGAAAGGTTTACAGTCCTCACAAATGATATTCTGTAAACTGATGGGTGTATTTAAGTTCCTCACGCAAATTCCACCAGTTTATATCCTGTGTAGCCTAAGGCAGTGTGAAAAGGATTACTCTATTCTCACAGTGTGACAAGATGACTGTGCTCAAAATGAAAGCGGTTGAGTGACTGAAAGGGGTTTGATTAAGGGAATGCGGGCCCTGTAGGAAAAGTATTGTTGTTTCAGTCAGATCAGTATTCATCAGTTGCCTAAGAGAAGATTACATGTACAAACATCAGTGTTTTCTGTTCTATAAGAGGAAATATTTCAAATGAGTCCACTCAAAATGAAAGAGGTTGAGTGACTGAAAGGGGTTTGATTAAGGGAATGCGGGCCCTGTAGGAAAAGTATTGTTGTTTCAGTCAGATCAGTATTCATCAGTTGCCTAAGAGAAGATTACATGTACAAACATCAGTGTTTTCTGTTCTATAAGAGGAAATATTTCAAATGAGTCCACTCAAAATGAAAGAGGTTGAGTGACTGAAAGGGGTTTGATTAAGGGAATGCGGGCCCTGTAGGAAAAGTATTGTTGTTTCAGTCAGATCAGTATTCATCAGTTGCCTAAGAGAAGATTACATGTACAAACATCAGTGTTTTCTGTTCTATAAGAGGAAATATTTCAAATGAGTCCACTCAAAATGAAAGAGGTTGAGTGACTGAAAGGGGTTTGATTAAGGGAATGCGGGCCCTGTAGGGAAAAGTATTGTTGTTTCAGTCAGATCAGTATTCATCAGTTGCCTAAGAGAAGATTACATGTACAAACATCAGTGTTTTCTGTTCTATAAGAGGAAATATTTCAAATGAGTCCACTCAAAATGAAAGAAGTTGAGTGACTGAAAGGGGTTTGATTAAGGGAATGCGGGCCCTGTAGGGAAAAGTATTGTTGTTTCAGTCAGATCAGTATTCATCAGTTGCCTAAGAGAAGATTACATGTACAAACATCAGTGTTTTCTGTTCTATAAGAGGAAATATTTCAAATGAGTCCACTTAGGTCCTAATGTCTTTCGGAAAACACCTTGCTGAATTAAGCTCTTAAAGTTGAATATATAAAAATTAAAACATTTACGAATAACCATTTCCACGTTTGCTGCTTTCCCACTGCAGAGTATCTGCCTGCATATATGTAAGTACAGTACTTCCTTTTAAAGAGAATTATTTTGGGCTACAGTTTCTGACCTTTGCTCCTAATTAGTGCTGCCCGATTCACAATTCGAATGAATTCACCAATTCAGTTTGGCTGAATTGATTCAAATCGATTTGTTTGGGGGAAAAAAAATCGGACTCACCGATTCAGGCCTATTCTTGGGCTTTCCCTTTGCTGGAGTCCTTCCTTTTGATGTAACTTTCTGTTTTGTGTGTTGCTGCCACTGATGGACCTGGGGAGAGCTAGAAGCTGGAGGGAAGGCTCAGAAAAAAAAGAGAATACTGGACCTGCAAGAGGGGCAGTTTGACTGGCTGAGGCTGGAATTGGTGGGAAGGGAAGAGAGAGAGGGTGCTGGCCACATAGGGTGGTGGGGCTGGAAGGAAGAGAAGAGAGAGAAAGGGTGCTGGCCACATGGGGATGGGGTGGAGGGAAGGTAAGAGAGAGTATGCTGGCCACATGGGGTGGGTGGCTGGAGAGAAGGGAAGAGAAAAGAAGAGAGAAAAGGTGCTGGCCCCTCACAAACTGCCAGGGGTAGCTTGGGTCAGAGGAAGACATGAGAAGAGGGGAAACAAAAATTTATCCTTAAGACTGGACCCTTGGGGGGATGCTGGACCTGCAGGAAGGAGGAGAGAGTAGGGAAGGGAAGGAAAGGTACAGAGATGGAAGATGGATGGTGAGCACAGAAAAAGAAGAAAATGTCAAATGGACAGGAGACCCTGGTGAGCAAGTTAACAGAAAACAAACAGAAACCAGAGCCTGGGACCAACATGATTTGAATAATAAAATGACCAGACAAGAAAAGGTAGAAAAAATAATTTTATTTTCTATTTTGTGATTACAATACATCAGATTTGAAATGTGTATCCTGCTCGAGCTGGTGTTAGACAGCGAGCATGAGGTAAGACCTAACAGTGTTTGCTTTGTTTACACTTGACAGCGCTGGCATGGGATTGGAGAGGGCAAAGGGGGTGGAGTGGGTGAAGAGGCTGCAAAATAAATCCACCAGCTAATTTTAAAATGATATCATAGAAAGCGAATTGAATCATTTCGAATTGAAAAATCGATTCAATTGGCAAAATCGAATCAATTTTTTTATCCTGAATCGGACAGCTCTAGTCCTAATTATTGAATGTGCCTACCACCACTGTTAGACAAAACTATGGTGATTATAATTAAGTTCAATGCCAGGTGACCTTTCCAAAGTAGAAACAAACCCCATTTTTGAAATTCACAGATAGGGTTACAACAAAAGAGCATGAATATGTATATTTTAAAAGGTTGAGTATGTTCCAAAAATTTTCCTGTTCACTTTTTCCAATAATTTTCACGTTAGCTTGCCACATGTAACAGTTCATAACTGGAGCAGAAATCTGGGGTGGGTCCTTTTACTAAGATGTGCTAACCGATTTAATGCGTGCTAATTGATTTAGCGTGCACTAATGATTAGCGCATGCTAAATGCTAACGCGCCCATTATATTCTATGGATGCATTAGCATCATTAGCACATGCTAAAATGGCTAGCATCTTAGTAAAAGGACCCCCTTGTGTTTTAATATTGTGTCTTACTAAACATGATACTGTAATTCTAAACTATGACTTCCATTGAACAAAATGAAAAGGAAAAAAGTTACTATATAGCATGTATGAGGACGGTATTATGCTATAAACACATTGCAAGGCTATTTTTAATTGAATTTAAACAAGATGACCAAAAAGCATGCAGTTCATAAAAAATAGCTTTTACAAATATACATTTGTGTACAGTGTTCCCCACCTCCTTTCCATATACCCGCCACATTATTATACATTTGTCTTAAGGACCTCAAAATAAATATAAAAAAAAAAATCAGGAGAAAAAAACACATTTACAGTCTAAACAATTAAAATCTGACAATTGTACAGCTTGGAACATATAATAAATGAACGATGTTGACCTCTGTTGTCCTGAAGTGGGCTGAGGATATGTACAAACTGATTCAAAGATGCTGATCTCCAGCATGAAACCGAAGTTTAAATTTCAAGAAGTCACAGTGCATCTTCTCAGTCTCCACAGGCAGCATACAGGACTTTTACTCACTTCATCTGCAGAGACTAAGAAATTAAATACTCACTTTAGAATAAAGCATGCACTTTAAAATCATTCCCATAGCTTGCTCAATGGAAACTCACGAGTACTGAATTAATTCACTAGTAGGACAAGTCTATCACTTTGGAGTCAATTCAGACTTTTGGATATCCACATTTTCTTATTAATTTCTGCACAGATTGCCTTGAAGCTTTCCTTTTATTTAATTAGATTTATCAGTCAGGATTTTAATAGAAGACACTCAATTGGAGACATAATATAAGGAAAAAAAACAACTAATAAAAACAGTAAATAAAAAAATATACAAAGTAACAATGTGAAAATAACTAAGGGACCCTTTTGCTAAACTAAACTAAAACTTGGGGCTCCTTTTACAAAGGTGCACTAGCGGTTTTAGCGCGCACTAAAATGCCACGTGCGCTAGCTGCTACTGTCTCCTTTTAAGCAGGCGGTAGTTTTTCAGCTAGTGCACGCAATAGCGCGCTAATGTTGTGTGTGCGCTAAAAACGCTAGCACAGCTTCATAAAAGGAGCCCTTCGTTTTATAGACCGAGTCATCAACCAAGAGGAGCTCGACTCGGTTAACAATAATGTAATAAATAATACATAAACTTGACAAGGAAAAGTAGACTGAAATTGTTAATTTCCAAAATGTTTAGCAAACAAAAAAGTTTTCAGAACTTTCCGGAATAAAGCAAAAGAACCTAAACTTCTTAATGTAAGCGGTAAAGCATTCCTGAATTTGGTTAATTTTAAAGCAAAAGAATGACTAAATCTCTTAAAGGTTCTGTTTTTACCACTGAGAGAGGGAAATGTAAGTTTTAATTTTTAAGAACTTCTGGCAAGATGAGATCTATGAACATATTTAGAAGGTGCTAAGTGCTGCCACATTAATCTTGTCTTAATCTGTAAACGGCGCCTAATCAGCAGGCACCTGGAAAAAAAAGGCGCTGGCCATGTGTCAATCACACTTATGCACCATTTACAGAACTGTGCCAAATGGCTCCTATGAAAAAACTTTGGCAATGGTAATGTAGGCCAGAGTTTTACTACATTGCAAGTGCCTAAGTTCTTTAGAGAATCATACCTAGCAGAGCCTATGTCTGTCTCCGCCTCCAAACATGCCCACTTAGGCACCACTAGACACCGCAGGATAGGCACCTACATTTACAGAATTGGGTACGCGTCTATTGGCCAATTATGAGCTTGTTAAACCTTATAATTGAATCTATTAAGGTGGTTTGCGTAATTAAGGTAGTTTTTATTGAATTTGGCTCTTAGAGGCAAATTCTATAAAAACAGCGTCCCAATTGTAGGCGGTGGTAGGCATCCTACCGCTGTCTAACTAGCCAATAGTGATGCATGTTTAAAGTAAAAAACAGCGTGAGGCAGGCTGCCTACATTGTAGGTGTTTTTACGAGCCTAGGGAGGTGCATAGGGTCACTTAAATTCGTCCAAGGCTAGGTTTGGGCATAGTATCGCCCGGAAGCGGCCTTAGCCGAGCTTAAGCAGCCTTAGGCCCCAGTCCTTTGCCTAAAACCACGATTCTCTAACCGGCGTCTGACATAAGCGCTGGATAGAGAATCGTGGAACTGTCCCCCCTAGAACAATTGCGGCAGGAGGGATGCCCAGTCCCTCCTGCCCTAACCCGCCGCAACTCCCCGAAACCTGAACCTGCCTGCCCGAAACTTTTGTTTGAAAAGAAGGGAATATATATAGGTTAATAAATAAAATAAATTACATACTTTTGTTTTAAAGAGAGGAATATAAATAGGTTATTAAAATTAAAGTAACAAGCATATTTGAGATAGTCTGTGCATATGAGCAAGTCAACACAGAAGGGAGTATTCAGCACAGTTAGGGAGTATTATTTTAAAAGAAAAGGTCTATGTATGTAGGTCAGATGCAAGATTCCCACCCCTAAGAATACACAAATAAAAAAAAGTTTTGTGGAAGATATGAATGGAAAAATACTTACATAGGGAGATTACCATGTGTAAAAGGGGGAACCGGCAACAAACTGAATGTACACATGTAACACCAGCAGTGCTGGCACCTGTACATATAAAGACCACATCTTCTGGCTAGTAAGTTGAATATGTATGTTTTGCCAGTTTATAAGAGGTACACATGTAGAATGCCCTTGTAAGTGGCATAATGTCTGCCATTTTTGTGTCACATCAAGGTTTGTGTGGGGGACGCTCAAGACGCCAAAATTGGCTCGCAACTAACAAACCAAAATGGGGTAAATATAATATAGGGTGCTCTCAGTGTGAACCCTCAGTGATAGGAGCACAGCTCTGACACTTCACTTCTGGGTCAAGGCGGTAAGCCTCCACCCACACACCATCATTGAGCACCCTGAGTGTGCTGAAATTAAAGGGACCTGAGTCCACTAAATCAAACAAATCAAACAATCAAAGTGAGTGAATTAAACTCAACACAAACAACCTGAGCGACCCCCAAACAAACCCTGCCAGCCAGACCCCCCGACTCACAAAACGAAATCAAAAATCACCATGCAAAAATCAAATGAACACAATACTTATCTGAAACTATCTCACAAACTGATAAACGCAAAAAACCTCGCCAGGAGAAGAGGTTCGACCGCGCTGGTTTCGGGAGGAGCCCTTCTTCAGGAACCTGACCCCCGACGGAACACGAACAAAGAGGTCGGCTGGAGGGCGGGGTGCCCGGGCGGAAGAGCACGCCGCTTAAAACGGATCTGTAGGTGACGTCATGCACAAACCAACCAAACATACAACACTAACAACCAATCACACTCAGGGGCGAGAACACGCCCATGAATCCACAACCATGCTAAACGAAAGACATAAAACGTGATCCATGCTGAAAACAACCCGATGACCCCAGCCAAAACCCCCCACTGAAACACAGAACCCAAATAGAAATACGATGAACACAGTTAAATAATGGTGTTCCATTCCACACCTTCATTAAGACCATTGGGATGGACAGATTGTAATTGGAAAATCCAATATTGTTCCCTAAGATTCAAATGGGACTGTCTATCCCCCCTGAAATCCCAAGGGACTTGCTCAAGCACGAACCAAGACAGATCGGTGAACCGATGGCCAAATTCAGCACAGTGCGGCACAAGGGGGGCAGAGTGAGATCCAGTGCGAATTCGGCTCCTGTGTTCTTGCAATCTGACCCTGATTCTTCTGCTAGTCCGCCCCACATAGCACAACCCACAGGGGCAGATGATGACATAAACTACCCATTCAGAATCACAAGACGTCTGAGATCTGAGGTGGTAAGTACGTTGAGTCCGGGGATGTTGCCAGGTAGAAATAGACAAGGATAGAGGGCACATATCACAATGACCACATGGTTTATGACTGCCCCCAATAAGAGCCCGACTCCTCGTGGCCAATAAGTCCTTCAAGTTTTTAGGACGGGCATAAGCTATACAGGGAGCCTCCTTGAAAACAGGATGGTGATCCAGGACGTGCCAGTGCTTCCTCACAATGTTCGCTACCTGGTGGGCTTGATTGGAAAACGATATGACACACACCTGCTGATCTAAAGGAGGCCTGGTGGTAGGAGCCCGTAATAGCTCAGGGTTAGCATAGCATGCTCTACGATACGCTCTTCTGATGGTCCATTCAGGATAGCCGCGGGCCTTAAAACGCTGGAATAGTAGTTTAGCTTGAGCCTTGTACTCCCTCAAAGAAGAGCAAATACGACGAATCCTGAGGAATTGCCCCACAGGCAACGATTGGCGCAACCTGACAGGATGACAGCTGGTGTAATGTAAATATGAGGTCCGGTCCGTGGACTTCCGGAAAACCGTCGTGACCAATTGCCCATCCATTTTGCTAACCCTGGTATCCAGATAGGTGATACTAGTTGCGTTGACAGTGGCAGTGAACTTTAAATGCCTATCAAGAGTGTTAAGCCAGGTCAAAAATTCATAAAATCTGGCCCTAGTGTCAGTCCATATGAGGAACACATCGTCAATAAAACGAAGCCATGTGGCAATGTGCGACATCCACCCAGACGGATATAACAACTGTTCCTCAAAATTTGTAACGTGGGCAGGAAAATCGAATTGAAAAACCAATTCAATTCAATAGGCTGAATCGAATCGAAATTTTTTTTCCTGAATCTGGCAGCATTAGTTTAGACTTTAGGACCTGGGATTGGGGAGAGATGGCATCCTCAGTACTTTATAATGCAAGTGAAACGAGGATTTGGTCAGACTTTTGAAGGGTCTGCAGAAAAAAAATATTGTATAGGCTGGGGACATGAGACAGAAGGAAATGGGAACTTTTCTTCCTTCTATTTTTGTGAATGGAAAGGCTGAGGATGTCAGAGAGTTCAGTTAAAATATGTGCTTTATAAGAAAATATAATAATGTGTTTTATAAAGTTTATAGCATAGCTGGCCTACCCAGTGAGGTGTTCCTAGTGGTGGTGGTGGCAGCGTGTCAATGTGTTGAGAGGAAGAGGTGGTCTGGGAAATTCTGCTGAGCAAACTCCGGGCCCATTTCCACCCCCCAGTTAGTCCACTCCACTCAACTGGTTCACACACTGAGTGGGTCTTTGGGTGTTGTTTTGGGATCTCTTCCAGTGGTTTATCAGTATCTCCTTCTGGTCCAAGGAAGGAAACTTTGTTATCCTTAGCATTTACCTACAGAATATGTTTGTAACAGCGCTGCTTGTGTGGCATTAGGCTATGTAGTGATCGAAAGAAAAAAACAGACCTTTGCACATTTTTGCACTATATGGTGGGTGTATGAGGAGATTCACATTTCCTGCACAGCTAAGTCCATGTGAAGTTACCTTGTGCTGTATTTGACATCTAGCAAGGTCTCTGTTTGAAAGGAAAGATCTAAACTTAAAAATGAAGTGGCCAGAAGTTATGGTAAAAGCAGATAGTGTAGCTGTTTTTAAGAAAGATTTGGACAAATTCCTGGAGGAAAAGTCCATAATCTGTTATTAAGACATGGGGGAAGTGTCTGCTTGCCTTGGATCGGTAGCATGGAATGTTGCTACTCTTTGGGTTTTGACCAGGTATTAGTGTCCTGAATTGGCTACCATGAGAATGGGTTACTGGGCATGATGGACCATTGGTCTGACCCAGTTAGGCTATTCTTATGTTATGTTTTCATCTGTAGGGGCCTTTGTTTTCACTTCTTATTTTAATGTATTTTTTTTCTGAGAACTTATCAGTGTTTTTTATAATGGGAACAAAAATGAAAGAGAATTAATGTGTGTGGAATGGGGGGGGGGGGGTAACTAATTTCTTCAGCTAAATAATTCAATCCACCTCAACCAGACATAGGAGAACTCACACACCATTCACACACCCTCCAACCAAAAACGTCAAAAGAAAAAAACTGTTCGACAACCTCCTAGCCATTCGAGCTGCAACACTCGACCCCCAACTCTACAACCTATTGACCTCGACCACAAACTACAAAACCTTCAAAAAAGAAATAAAAACCCTTCTATTCAAAAAACACATAAAACCGAACTAACACAATCAGAACTGTCCCAAGCATCACCTGCAACTACTCCATATGTACTTCTGATGTCATGACAATTCAGACATAATTTATGTTATGTTATGTTTGGAATATAAGAAAATTTTCACTGCCTGTTTCTATTCTGAACATTTATTCCGTTTCATGGTCATTACAAAAAATATTTTTTTACATGGGGGGGGGTGTCAAAAAATGATGGGCCCCGGGTGCCACATACCCTAGGTACGCCACTGGTGTAGGGTTCGTATTTTGGAGAGCAAATGACCTTAGAAGCACTGTATGCTCCCAATCAGCCCCAAAAGACCTTCTTTGTAAAAAGTTTAAGTAATCTGGTGTGCAGACGGGGCAGAGAGCTCTTATATAATCAGAGGTGATTTCACTAGCATGGCTGACGAGGAGCTAGATAGAGACTCATCTAGACAAGATCCCAGTAGAAGCGGGGTGTGGGGAGGAGCAATGCTGAGTAAACATTTGGAGTTGGTGGATGCATGGAGACTACTGCATCTGAGTGACAGGGAGTATACTCACATTTCTAGAGTTCATGATTCCAAAAGCCGTAATGACTACATGCTAATTTCTGGAGCAGATTTTTCTAAAGTAATATCTGCAGAAATTGGCCCTTTGGTCACATCGGACCATGCTCCTGCAGTTGTTCAATGGCAATTGTGACAGTTTGCTGATGCCTGCTATCCAAATTCCTAAATTAGTAAAGACACATGATGCGGGTTTAAAACAGTCCACCTACAAAGAAGCACACTCTCTTGAAAAACAAAACTTACAGCCTGAGGTTATCTCCTAGGGGAACACTAGAGGGAGTAAGAGTGCAGAACCTCACCAGAAGAGAAATGCAGAGCCAAATAATAGTTATTCTCCTGATGGCCAGAGTGGGAGACGTAGGACTCCCAATATATTACCTGGAAGTTTGGGATGTGATATATAATTCTTAAACAGCAGGGTAAGCTGATTAGGGAAGAGAAGGAAAGACTGAGGGGCACTCATGCTGAGCTGCTTGTACCTATGAAGGTTGCAGACCATAGTGAAGAAAGCCTGACCTCTGAAAGCCAAACAACAGAACCCACAGCGGTAGAAATGGCTCCTGAAGGCATGGAGATTTGCTGAGGAATATAGGCAAGTTAATGGAGTTTTATTTTTATTCTTCTTTTTTTTAATTTTTGCTTGATGAAGTCATGAGACTTTTGTTCCTGTGGTAAAACCAAAAAGGTGTTTTAAAAGTTGTTGTTTTTTTCTTTTTATTGGAACAGAAGTACCTGCCACAGTTCAGGGTTGCTGTGGGAGAGTCTGTGTTTAGCCAGGTGATTTTTTGCGAGTTTAATTGTTGCTATTTCACCCTCCTGTTAGCGTTGGGTCACACTGCAGGGCCAACTTAAGGAGCTGGTGAAGGCTGTTTAAACGACTGTTACCAATTGAAGAGAGTGAAAGATTTCACATGTCTGAAAGTGTATAACTTGGAGGACTATGAAGTAATGAACTATGAAGGTTTAAATGTCTCCTTTTTGAGAATGTTTATTTTCCAACAGTGCCCCTACAAGTGGTGAGCACTGCAGTGCCTGGGAACTGTTTGCAGAACTGTTTGAGAATTGTTTTTTTGTGTTTTTTTTAACTAAGGAGGGAAGTTCTAGGGAAGCCCTATGATTTGTTGAAAGACAGACTTAAGAAGTGGGAGCATTCTGACAATCTGAGATTTTTTGTTTAATGATGTTTTTTTTTCTCTTAATAAAATCTGGGTGCACCAAAAATTCTGAAGAGGCTATCATGTGAGATTGCCTAAATAAACACTGGAAGGTCACCAGTGAATGCCCTTTACTTAAAAAGGAAGCTATAGTATAAGTTCTTGCCATCCCCCCACACATACCCACCCACCGAGAATGCTGCCCAGGAGAGAGGTTGGTGACACAATACAGCTGTTGGGAGCAGGCATCAATTTGGAGATTCCCCACTTGGTTATCGGAAGATGTTCCCATTCAACATTTTTGGTTGGATAAATGGAAAATGTACTCATTGGGCAATAGAGAACACAGAGATAATGCAGGCCTCTTCTTGGAGGTGGGAAAGGCTGTAATGATAGATTAAATAATTTCTTAAGTACACTTGTAAACGAAAGGCCATTAATAGTGAAATATTGTCTTTAACCAAACAATTGCAGGCTGCTAGGTTAAGGAAAGCTAAAAGGAGAAATAAATTCCTCTCATTGCAGCAAATGCTTAATGAAGTGTTACAGTACAGAGCACAGTGAACAATTCTCTATACTACGCACAAATATTTTAAATATAGTAACAAGGGAAGGGACATGTTTGGCTTGACTAGTCAGGGGGCCCATGGTTCCCACTTTATACCTTTCATTAAGACTCCTGATGGACACAGACATAATACTAATGAGATTATTAATCAGATATTTCAGAAACACTATGGGTACTTAATCGAAACAAAAATATGTAATGTAATGTAATGTAATTTATTTCTTATATACCGCTACATCCGTTAGGTTCTAAGCGGTTTACAGAAAATATACATTAAGATTAGAAATAAGAAAGGTACTTGAAAAATTCCCTTACTGTCCCGAAGGCTCACAATCTAACTAAAGTACCTGGAGGGTAATAGAGAAGTGAAAAGTAGAGTTAGAGGAAAAATAAAAATAAAATAAACATTTTAACAAGACAGCATTGATCTAAATACTTTGGAAGGTAGAAGAGAGGAGAGAAAGGAATAGAAGCAGAAGGGGGAGCCGTTGAACAGTAGAATTCTGGAGAAATTTAAATGATAGAAATAGAACAAAACAAAGACAAAAGGCAAAACAATAGATAAGATTAAAGATAAATCATAAGCTGGAAAGAAAAATAAAATAAAACTTTGTCTTCAATCCACGGTTTCAGCGTCAGTGATGAAGTCTAAAAACCTGCCTAAATTGACACTTGGACGATCAAAAAGACAGGTTGTCCAATAATTGAATAGGGTTTTAGATGTATCTAAAACCAGCTTAGGCCTTTTGATTGCCTCTGTGCGCCCAGAGCGAAAAGGAGCGTTTTTGGAGGAGTGGGTAGAGTGGGAAGTGGGCGGGATGTGGACCGACCTAGTCTTATTCATCCGGCGGCCATAATCGAAAAGTTTAACAGGTTGCCTGGACGGAACTTATACGTTTTGACTTAGACCAAGTCAAAACAGATATAAGTTCCGGATTGGGCCACTGAGCTGATTGCGGCTGCCGCGATCAGTTCAGCGGCCCAGGCAACCCATTTTCCCCCCTCCCCCACAATAGCTGGCAGGAGGGATGCCCAATCCCTCCTGCCCGAACATGCCATGACCCCTTGCAATTTTGCCCAAAAGAATTTCCAGGTAATGTTCTCCTGCTCTCTATGCAGAGGACATGGGAGGATCTGGTGTGTTGCTTGGGTGGGGAACCCTGAATCACCAATCAATTGTCCCTTTGGAGAAATCCTAACTTTGAGTCGGGGACTGACAATGCAAGCTTTTGTCGCTGGAGAAAGTAGGGAGTCACATTGGTGAAACATCTTTTGACAGAGGAGGGTGGAGTAGTGCGGACTCTTGCTGCTCTTCAGGAACAATTGGGGACTTGCTGGAGTGATATGTTTGTATATTGCCAGGCGAAACATTATATCTTATCCTTACCAAGGGGAAAAGTCTCCCATTTGGTGGGATTTCGCCTTCGGGAGTTTTTTGATAAGGCTGGATTATTTCAGACATCTGTGTCGGTATTATACTGAGAACTGCTATCTTTTGAGTCTGCTAAGGACTGTCAGTACGTCCGTCATGGCTAGGCGATAGAGCTTAAGATTAACCTGGACCATTGGCATATGTCATGGAATCTTGGTGGCCTTCCTTGGTTAGTCCGGGAAGTGGTATTGCAAGAGTGTTATTCTCGGGTGTTACATAGGGCGCACTTCACCCAGGTTCAACTTCTTAAAATTGGAGGTGTTGGCTCTCCCTTGTGTCTTAAGTGTGGTAGAGCACCTAATAATATTTCTCACTCCTTTTGAGATTTTTGGTACATTCGAGTGTTCTGATATGAGTGGTTAAATACTTGCTCTCCCTTCTGGGCTGCTTCATATTGGGTTTGGTGGAACAGCTGGTGCTGAATATCTGGGCTCCTTCTGGAATTTGCCTAAGGGGGGTGCCTGTTCTGCCCTAAGGTGTGTCTCCTGGCTTGC
The DNA here is from genome assembly GCF_902459505.1 of Geotrypetes seraphini. Lineage (NCBI taxonomy): Eukaryota > Metazoa > Chordata > Amphibia > Gymnophiona > Dermophiidae > Geotrypetes > Geotrypetes seraphini. Next base: position 86,050,436 of record NC_047085.1, read on the forward strand.
AAATGTATTCTGCAACATTGGACTTCCATGGATCCTCCTACCTTCTGGCAGTGGAGCGCTCAGCTCCATGCCTTGGCTCTTTGTGAATCAAGGGAGGTGGAGGGATTTAATAAAAGGCGATGTAGGTTTTTTGCTTCTCTGGGGTTTTTATTTGGACTCACTACCTCCAACTGGGCTTAGTCTTCTTTTGAATACCCTGGTCTGATGGCTGGGGGTTCAGCCAGACACCTTCTTTGATTAGGCTGTTGCCATCTCTCTGTGCTCTGTATTTAGGGGAGGAAGGCTGTTATCCTTGGAGGGACGGCTGGAGATGTTTAGGTGCCCTAGGGTCATAAGACACAAGGCCCTGGGATCTCTAACCCCTGCCGGGGTTTCCCTCCACATGGTTTGCTGGGCTGTTCCTGTATTCTTGTGGTCAGGGTAGGGATGGAGGGAGGCACATTACTATATTACTATCTGTTGGTTTATCTCTTGTACTATGGCAGAGCTTGATGTACCTCTTACTGAGCTGTTCTTTTGGGAGTGTGTGGTTGCTCTGTGTTATGTATTTTCAATTAAAACTGAACGTAAAAAGTTGTTTTCCTCCTAAACAGTAAATCTTGAAGGTCATTAACTTTACCTGTCACTATCACTAAAATGCTTCATTAATCCTTTGTTTGTATACAGTGCTAATTATCTGAATGCCCACTGTGAGCATAGTACTCCTTTGTTACAGAATAACAGCCATGAAAATGAATCAATCCAAGAAGTGAAATCTTGAATATTTTTTAGCACTGGCACGGATAGTTAAAATTTCTAGTGTTCCAGTCTGTCTTCTCTGAAATGATAGGCACCAAGAAGGATGATTACAATTATTCAAAGTAAAATTAATTTATAACACAGACCTTTCTGTCTCTTGAATAGTTTATAATTTAGCTATGAGACTGACAAGTTATTGTATGCTATTAACCCCCCCCCCCAAATAACTCAAAATTAGAATAGTGTTATACCTCATCTTTCTATTTCCTTTGAATTATGTAGAAATAACTGACACAGTCATAATAAAACTGAATTATTTTCTAGTAAGCATTAAGCTCTCATGGTGCCACATGGAGAAGCATTAGCCTAGCAGGAAAGGATGGTATACATATTGAGTGAGTGAAAATGCAGGATATATAGATTCTATTATCTGCTATTTTTAACATTGTTGGATCGATGTTTACTGTCTGCAATGACTTCTGCAAGAGAAGCACAAATATATTAGAAACATTCAGCATTTATCTTTAAGAATTGAATTATTTTCCTTCACTTTATATTTTTCATCTGGCTATTCCATCATGAACAACCTAATTGAATGCTTCCAGAAAATGAGATAGACCAATTTGTAGACTACATTCAAAATGACCACCTTTAGGTATTTTCTAGAGCATTCCTACTGCCATGGGGGCGGAGCCGGTAGAACCTACTTGAAGGGTAAAGAACGAATCGCTGTGTCAACTGCTGTTTTGTGTGTGTTTTTTCAGACTGACACGTCACATTAATGGAAACAAGCTGGAAAGGATTTACTAATATGGAGGCTGAGGGATGATGCTAGACCTGGAAGAAGAGGACTGAGGGCTGATGCAAGGACTGGGGATTGAGTTGACAAAGGGGGTTTCTGGGAGAAGAGGGAAGATATTGGCAGGTGGCAATGGGAGAAAGGGGTTGATTCTGAGGAAATGTGAAAGAAGAAGACAGACAATATAGTGAGATTGAAGGAAGAGCATATGCACCTAAAGATGGAGATGGAGAAGCAGAGGAATGGATGTTGGGGCAAGTAGGAAAGGCAAGGTAAATATTGGAGAAGGAAGTACAGTAGGCAGGTAGATGCTGGAGAAGGGGGTATGTGGGAAGAGATGGGAAATGGATACTAGAGATTGGGGAGACGCAGAATAGATACTCAATTTTTGGAAATCCATATGGGGACAAATTAATAGGATATTGGAAACATTGATTCCATTGTCCTATGATGTGATCATTTGTGGGACGTTGTTGAATGCTAAAAAACATTAGACAGGTATAAAAGCAGACTCCTTACAATTATGATAGGGATTGCCTTGTAAATGATTACTAAGAATTGGAAAAACTGGGACAGGCTAAATTTTTCCTTTTGGTGGGAAACTTTATGTCTATGTTATAGATATGAAAAAATGAATTCAGAAATATTGGGTCATAATAAACTATTTCAAACAATATGGTGTCTATTAATGAATTTTGTTAACTCTGATTAATTGTATAATGCCTTTATTTCCTATTTGATTTGCACACACATCCAGGTAGGGTGGGAATAAATTTTGTATTATTCTTTGATCGAATGTAGTGCTGTTCATGATATTAATTGTATGTAACATTTATTGCACTTTGGACTCAAATTGAAAATCAATAAAGAATTTTAAAAAAAGAAAAAGAAATGATAAGTAGTAGTAAGTTAAGGAATGCCTTACCAATGACTATTGGTAAAATGACAAGCTTAAATTCATTTAAGAAAGAACTCAAAACCTTTCTGTTTATACAGTGTTATGGCAGGGTAGATGATGTTTAAATTTAAAGTATGATCATGAGCTGGGGAAAAGGAGAAGCATTTTAGATGTTTTTAAATTGTTTTTAAATTTTTTAAAAGAATGTTTTAGCATCTTAGTTATTTAATATTTATGTATGTTTTATTGTAAGGATTTCATATTGAGCGAGATATAAATCTGGAAAAAAAAGAGTTAGAACAGTGGTTCTTAACCTGGGTTCGACCGAACCCCAGGGGTTTGGTGAGTCAGTCTCGCAGGTTCGGCGGAGGTCAAAACACACCTCCGACTCATATAGCGCTTCGGTCATGTTCAATCATCTATCAGTTATTCAGTGATTTTGATCAAGACTGATCGTGTACTCGGTTTCTTGATCTATCAATCTGTAACTAACGCCTTATATACATCAATCAATTCCTGATCAAAATTTGTGATTTAACTGATAGATGATTGAACGTGACCGAAGCGCTTATGATTCGTGATGATACGCCCCGCTTGTCCATAATTGGCTGCAGGTGATCACGCAACATCGCTTGGCCTATATGTGCTGCAGGGGATTTGATGCGCACAGTAGTCAAATTGTAACTGTTGTGATGGTACGTCGTGTGCTACCTATCTTAATATTTTAATCCCTTACTATGTCGAGCAAAATACGAAAGTGGTCGGACGAATATGTACAATATGGATTCACATGTATAACGGAACGTGATGGGAGTCAGCGTCCTAATTACATGATTTGCAATGCCAAGTTGAGTAATTCTAGTCTAGCTCCGGCAAAACTAAGGGAACACTTCCCTAAGCTGCATGGAGATGGAAAATACAAGAACACAACGCTCGCTGAATTCAAGGTGAGGAGAGCAAGATTCGATGAAAAGGCTACTCTGCCTGTTCTCGGCTTTGTACCCATCAACAAACCGATCCTTACAGCATCGTACGAAGTTGCTTACCTGATCGCAAAGCAGGGCAAACCACACACCATTGGTGAAACACTCATAAAACCAGCTGTGTTGAAGATGGCGAATATCATGCTGGGAAAAGCGGCTGAAGTTCAGTTATCTGAAATTCCTCTTTCAAATGACATCATCAGCAACAGAATAGAGGAAATGAGCAAAGACATCTTGGCTCAAGTAGTTGCAGATCTGATTTCAAGCCCGGCAAAATTCAGCCTTCAACTCGACGAGACCACAGACGTTTCCAATCTAAGCCAGCTTGCAGTATTCGTGCGCTATGTGAAAGACGACGTGATAAAGGAAGATTTTTTATTTTGTAAGCCTCTTACAACAACTAAGGCAACTGATGTGAAGAAACTTGTGGATGACTTCTTCAAAGACAACAATCTTTCGTGGGATATGGTTTCTGCAGTTTGTTCGGACGGAGCTCCAGCCATGCTCGGAAGAAAGTCCGGTTTTGCTGCGCTAGTGAATGCCGATGCACCACACATCATTGTTACGCATTGCATTCTGCACAGGCATGCGTTGGCAACAAAAACCTTGCCTCCAAAACTGGCAGAAGTTTTAAAAATTGTTGTGGAATGCGTGAACTATGTGCGAAATAATGCTCTGAAGCACCGCATCTTCAAGGAGCTTTGTAAAGAAATGGGATCTGAATTTGAGGTACTTCTGTACCATTCTAACGTTCGGTGGTTATCCCGGGGACAGGTGCTGAATCGTGTTTTTGCCATGCGTGTGGAATTAGCTCTGTTTTTGCAAGAGCAGCAACATTGTCATGCAGATTGCTTCAAAAATTCTGAGTTCATTCTCATTTTAGCGTACATGGCTGATATCTTTGCAGCTCTCAATCATCTCAATAAGCAGATGCAGGGTGGTGGAGTCAACATCATCGAAGCGGAAGAAAACCTGAAAGCTTTTCAAAAAAAGCTACCATTATGGAAACGACGAACAGAAAACGATAACTTCGCAAACTTTCCCCTGCTAGACAACTGTGTAAGTAAGATTGAAGATGTATCTGGAATCGGAGACATTTCTGTACCCGCGGAACTGAAGCAAACTATTGCCACGCACTTAGATGAGCTTGCAAAGTCTCTCGACGGATACTTCCCTACAAGAGAGTCTCATCCAGCATGGGTGAGACAGCCGTTCACGTTTAGTGTTGAGACAACAGATGTCAATGATGAATACCTCAATGAAATCATTGAAATTCAGCAGAGCCAGGTTCAACAGCAACTCTTCAGAACAACAACGCTCTCAATGTTTTGGTGTCAACAATTGGTAACGTACCCTGTTATTGCTAAGAAAGCTCTGGAAATTTTCATACCGTTTGTTACAACATATCTTTGCGAGCAATCCTTTTCGAGGATGCTGGACATAAAAACGAAGACAAGGAACAAACTTTGTTGCGAAAATGACATGAGAGTGGCACTTGCCAAGGTAAAGCAGCACATTTCTGAACTGGTCTCTGAGAGGCAACAGCAGAAGTCACACTGATTTGCAGTAAATTTCATTATTATGTTATTATTATTCGAAATATAGGATAACTTTTTTGTTTTCAAAATTGATATTATTTTTTCCCTCACTGTATACCTATGTTTTGAATTTGTAAAAATCATATTTTATTTTTCCAATAAAGAAGGGTTCGGTGAACATGCATATGAAACTGGTGGGGTTCAGTACCTCCAACAAGGTTAAGAACCACTGAGTTAGAGGAATAAGACAGTGAGTATAGAAAGTGGAAATGGGGAACTAAAAGTTGCCTAAAAGACTGAAATGAAAAACACAGGTAGAAATGGAAGAAGTAGAGAAGTAAATATATCAATGCTGGGGGGGGGGGGGAGAGGGAGGGGAAGAAGGAAAAAAATTTAATTAAAAGATATAAAAGCATTTAAGAGACTTGGAGAAAAAAGCTAAAACCTAAAGATGAGTATTGGAGAGAGGTCTATCTTTGACCATTAGCCTTAGCCAGTCAGCTAATGAAAACTGAATTGGCTGGCTAACGTCCATGATAGCAAGCTCTGTCCCAGATATGCAATGCGAATGGCTGCTTCCCATTGCCTCAATATCAGCCCCAATGTCTTTACTAAAAACATTTTTTAAATCCAAACCCAGTCTTTTGTAGATTTTAGTTTTAGTGGCATACCTTTCTCAATGGTAGCTCATGTTGAGTTACTTTGAGGCATAATAGGTAATGTTAAAAAATTGGGCAGTATAGTGAAATAGAAGGTAGATCCTCTCCTCTTCTGACTTTTTACTTTCTCTGGTCTGGGCTAAGCCTCTTCCGGTCCTCTGGGTAACTAGAATCCCCTTTCTCTCTGGGCCTCCTGGACCTTAAGAACACTTTCTGGTATCAAAATTCTTCTACCACCTATCCTTCTCCTTATAATTCTCTGGACCACTGGGTCAGCACCAAATGAGTAGTTGATCTTGTACCAGTGGCGTACCAAGGGGGGGGGGGGAGAGGAGGTAGTATACACTGGGGGGAACGCTCATAAGGGGTGCTCTGATCCCTTTCTTCCACCGTGCTTCAGCACCAGCCTGCAGACTTTGGGCCTCCAGCAGCGTTGGTCAGTTGAACACACTGACTTTGGTGGCCTAGAAGCTTTCCCTCTGCAATATCTTGCCTCTGTGGTGACAGCATAGGCGTCTGAACGGGGGAGGCCACAGGGGCCATGGCCTTCTCCAAAAATTGGCAATCAGAAGAATGGCTCTCCTGACTCCCCCCCCTACCACCTCCCTGCCGCTGTAATTTAAAATCTTTGGGCAGCCGGCGGCATAACAAAGCGAACCTCCCGCTCACCACTAGACCACTTCAGCCCTGGCCTCTCTTAGTAGGATGCACTTTATGAGAGCAGAAACATCAGAAAAGGCCTTCACAGTCACTGTAGCCAGCGTTGCTGGTTGAGGAAATTTGGAGGAAGACAGACAAGCAATAGAGGGAAAAGGCTGCAAGGCAAGTAGATGTTCTTAGCATTTTTTTCTTCCTTCTACCTTTCCCTTTATGACTTTTAGTTAGTTGGATGGAAGGAATTTTATAATACAGTGTAGAAGAGTAAAGGCTGAAATCCGGGGGTTGAAATACTGAAGCTTCTTATAATTTAGGGCAGTCACTTCACTCTTCATTGCCTAAGGTACAAACTACACCCCACCCCCTTTTACAAAACTGTAGCATGTTTTTTAGTGCAAGCCATTGCAGTAACAGTTCCAACGCTCATAAAATTCCTTTGAGCATCGGAGCTGTTACCGTCATGGCCGGCGCTAAAAACTGTGCTGGGGAGAGTGTTAGATTGTGAGCCATAAAATTTCACTGCTTCTGTTTCTCTTCTGATCATTCATTTCATTTCATGGTTATTACTAAAAAAAATTTTTTTATATAGAGGAAAGGTTTAAAAAATGATCAGCCCCAGGGGTCACATACGCTGGGTACTCCTTCTTTTACAAAGGAACACACCTTATTTATCAGGACTGGAAGAAGACAATTTTCACAGCCTTCTCAGCAGGGTATCTTTCCTCCTCAGACATGGGATCCACAGCACCAGCAAATTAGGACTTCTGCCTGACAACAAGCTCCAACTCCAGGAGCAGAGAAGCATCACTTCTGACTCCCTCACTCTTTGGCAAAACAAACAAAAAAAAACAACAGGACTTGCAGTAAAGAACAGCAAAAGCAAACAAAAACAATACTGCAAGGAAATGTACAGGTTACAGGAGTTTATTAAGAGCACAAAATGTAGAAAAAATTTGTAGAAACAAAAAATGCATAAGTTGCATCTAAAACAATTGGTTCTAATATTCCTGTGGACCGGACCCGACACGGTCTGTGTTTTGAAGGAAACCTCCTTCCTCAGAGGTCCCTACTGGTAGTTCACAGAATATCAGTAAACCAGATTAAATACGATAAGCAAAATTGGTGGTGAACAGGCATAAACAGCTCCTGTACAACACGCTGCAGTCGGTGAATCAGATCCGGTCCACAGGAATATTAGAACCAATTGTTTTAGATGCAACTTATGCATTTTTGTTTCTACAAATTATTTTTACATTTTGTGTTTTTGTGCTCTTAATAAACTCTTGTACCCTGTACATTTCCTTGCAGTATTGTTTTCCCTCACTCTTTGGAACATCTTCTCCAGCAGAATGCCTGGTGACTGTCTCCTGGAGCAAAACGTCAGGCTGCTGCACCTCCAGCATCCTGCTACTAAAATTCTCCTCATTCTGGAAAGAGACAGTATACAAGCTAGTACACTTCCCCCCTCTGAATCCGCAGTTATTCGCGATTTTAAAACAAAAAAACCTAGCCGCTAGACCACCAGGTAAGGCTTAAGGGGGGTTTACAGGGCTTAAAATAGCTGGGGGAAGCGGGGGTTAGGGACAGAACTGGCCCAAATATTATTTGCAGTTTTTTAATATTTGCGGACCGGCTCTGCCCCTAACCCCCGTGGATACGGAGGGAGAAGTGTACCTATTTTTCCTCCTCATGATCAACTGGCTAGACTTTAACAAATATGATCACTCCTGTGGGGGAGCCTCTTTAGTTTAGCCTCCCACCCACCCCCGTTTTCACTGCATAGTACATCCCAGTACATAGACATTAGTAAGGGAAAATAAGGATCTATCTCCCCCCCCCTTTTTTTACAAAGCCACAGTAGTGGCTGCTGTGCAGCAAATGCTCTGACACCCACTAAATCCGTACGGGCATCAAAGCGCTTACTACAGCGGCAGCTGCTACCACAGCTTTGTAAAAGGAGCCCCTATTTGCAATGTTTATGTCTATGTGTGTCTGTGTGTGTCTGTTTGTGAATACCTGTGCATGCAGTGTAATTTTCCTTGCTTGCTTTTTAAAGTTTGTATTTACATAAGAATGTTTTGAAGTACCTAATCAAATTGTGATACTGCTTCAGTTTTGCTGTGGGCAAAGATGCTGGAGGGGAGAGCTTTCGCAATGGAGTATGTATTAATATTCTGCAGCATTTATCTGTGTTCCATTTGCACCACAATCATACACACACATAAACAGACACCTAAGTATTGTTCACGCCATTCTCCTCAACGTTCTTCCTACCGTACAATTAGAATATCGAAGTGCATCATGCTGCATATGAATCCCATCATGAAGTTCTACAAATCCATTGGAAAGCATCTCTGAAGCCATGTGCTTTGCACACGTCCCTCATTTCATTGATGAGTAATTACTGTTATAGTATTTGTAGAATCAAAGTGTTGCTAAATAAGTTACATATAATGAATATTGATGTATAGATGCATAAATTTACATTAGATTTGGTAAGGCTATACTGTTCACCTGCACAGCTGTAAGTAAATGCATGCTGAGATTTTTTATATTGTAGGCACTAGATGGAAGCCCTTTATATCTTTATAAAGTTTTCAATTGAAGGTGAGTTTATAGTAATCTGGGTGTCTGCTTGTCATTGGAACTGCTCGGAATAGCATCTACAGTGATATGATCAGTGCGGACTGAATTTATTAGTTTTATTTGAAACAGATCTGTCATTGTTATTACTTATGCAAAAACTAGACAATGACCTTTATAAATAACACAGTAGAGAACCATCTTATTTTCAAATTTGACAATGTTATGTACCAGTAATATAAGTATTGTTGGTATCCATGATGAATCAGGAAGATTGCTAATCAAGTGATACTGTGCAGCAGAGACTATACAGGCAAATTAAATGACAAATTAAATAAGCTATCATTTTCTTTTCAGTTAAACTCATTTTCAGATTGATTGTAGTGTGTGGAGAGTAAGCTATTCCATCACATTTAGTATACTCAATAGCATAGGATTTTAACAGTTGTATTGATCAAGATTAACGGCTTTATCAGAAGATTTTTTCCCCCATCTTTCCTTTCTAGAATATTAGTGAAGTAATGCACCCATCTTGGAACCACTGCAAATGCTCATTCCTAGATTGTGAAAAAGCACATGTAAATTATAGTGGTATCCAAGATGGTAGCAGGCATAGCCCTACAAGAGGGTAATGATTTCCTGTGAGTTTAGCAGAGGGATGCCAACTGCAAGCTTTGACAATCCCCAGTGGGCCTCATTGGTTCACAGACATAGAACAATTCTTTGTAAAAGAGGGGGCTAGTTTTCGGTTTTGATTTCAGCTGAAACCAGGCAACAAGTTTTGGCTGCAGTTTTGGTTTCTGCTGAAAATGGACAGTTTTTAAACTTAAAGCAGTTTAAGATTTGGCTGAAAGTGGAAAAACCAGTTTCAGTTGGCCTCTAAAGCACGTTCAGGCACAAAAAAAATTTAAAACATTTGATCCCCTGAGCAATATCCTGACCCTCTAGGATAGTGTATTGCAAACCTTTTTTACAGTAAATTCTGGGCCATGGCTGGAGGACATCCAGAAACGTGTGGATGTCGATGTAATGATGTCACGTGCATGCGTAACGTCCTCATGTCAGCATCTGTATGAAGGCCCTCCAGATGGGACCCTGAGCTGCCAGTGTGGGGTGCTGAAGCAGGAAAGGCATGGCGAAGAGGAGAGGCACAGGCAAGGAGAAGAGGCACAAGTGCTGGTTGACTGCCTTCAGGATGTGCCTCTCGCTGTGAAAGGTGCATTCTGTAAGCAGTCAGCTGGTGCCTCTCCTCCTCACCGGTGTCTCGCGGCACACCTGGAATCTCGCCGCAGCGCACAGTTTGCGATACATTGCTCTAGGGCTAGTTCAACCATTAGGCATGGCTAGGTGGTCACCTAGAGCAGCAGCTTCTTGGAGACAGCAAAAAGCCTAAATGCACTAAAGTCAGTGATCTCAAACGATTGTCGCGAAACCGGTTTTGACTGGTTTAGAAATGATCAGATTTGCTGACCCGGTGCAGAAAATGACTCACTGTGTGGTTTTCTGCAGGATCGCTCATTTTCTGATCTGGCCATGCAAATAAGCTCATTAATATTGAAATGCCATGTAAACTAGCAGAGTGATTGATGCTCTAACATGGCTTCCCGATGCACAAAAGAAAAGTGATCGCTTTTAGTGATCTGAAATAAGCGATTGTCCCACTGATACAAAAATATTTATAAGATGCCAAACCTTTTTTTTAATGGGCACAGATGCTGTATGTGTGTTACACACAGCACAATATCTGCCCTATTTAAAAAAAAAAAAAAAAAAAAAAAATTTAAAAAATAAAAAGCACACCTCTGCCGATGATAGCCTTCCTCAAATCTGAGTCAATCAGGGCCTTAGGCCTTTCCCCATGCATCACATGATGCACCGAGAAAGGGAAGGCCCACCATTTTGGATTGGTGGGCCTCAGAGCTGCCTCCCTCCTGCTCTCTTCAGCCTAAAAGCTGGATTCTGTAACTGGTGTCTGTCAAAAAGAACACCGGTTACAGAATCCACACACCCCCTCCCAGCAATGATCACAGCAGGAAAGATGGCTCATCTCCCTTACCGTGATGGCGATCCCCCACCCCTCCAAACTGTGCAACTTCGGGGTGAGGATCACGGCAGTAGAGATGAGGCCTCTCTCCTGCCGTGATCCTCCCCCCGAAGTGCCGCAGTTAATGGGGGTGGGGCATCACCATTGCTGCAGGAGAGATGCCCAATCTCTCCTGCCATGATCCACCTCCCACCACCGAACTGATACGGGCAGGATGGAGCCCAACCCTTCCTGCCCCGACAAACTCCCACCCTCCCAATGTGATCTGGGCAGGAGGAAGCCCAACTCCTCCTGCCCTGATGAACCTTCTCCAACCGATCCGGGCAGGAGGGAGCCCAACCCCTCTTGCCCTGGTGACTCTCCACCCCCCCCCCAACTGATCCAGGCAGGAGGGAGCCCAACCCCTCCTGACTATGACAAACCCCTCCACGATTGCTCCTGAACCCCTGATTGGCCCCCTATGACCCCGTGACACCCTCCTCTCATCCGATGACCTGGCGACACCCCCCACCCTGACACCCCCCTTACCTTAAATCCGTTGGCTGGACAGACATCTCCCAAGCCCATTCGCCCGGCAGGCCCGCCATCTGCTGAGTGGGGGACCTTAGGGCATGATTGGGCCAGGTGCCTAAGGCCCTACCCACAGGAGGGGCCTTAGGTGCCTGGGCCAACCGGAATTAGCCCAGTGGCCTTAGGCCCCTCCTGTGGGTAGGGCCTTATGCACCTGGCCCAATCAGGCTCTAAGGCCCACCATTCAGCAGATGGCGGGCCTTCCGGGCAGACAGGCTTGGGACCCATCTGTCTGGCCAACAGATTTAAGATAAGGGGTGTCGGGGGGTGTCGCCGGGTCACCAGGTGGGAGGGGTGTGTTGTGGGGTTCAGGGGGCCGATTGGGGGCTTGGGGGGGGCGGTTTGGGGGGGTTCATCATGGGCAGGAGGGGTTGGGCTCCTTCCTGCCTGTATTAGTTCAGTGGGGGGGTGGATCACGTCAGGAGAGATTGGGCATCTCTCCTGCTGCGATGACGATCCCCCAACCCCCTGAACCGTGGCACTTTGGGGGGAGTATCATGGCAGGGGAGATGCCTCATCTCTCCTACCACAATCCTCACCCCAAAGTGCTGCAGTTCGGGGGGTGGGGGATTGCCATTGCGGCAGGGGAGATGAGCCATCTCTCCTGCTGCGATCATTGTGGTGGGGGGTGGGAAGGTTGCCAGGGCCACTGAGCTGATTATGACAGCCGCGATCAGCTCAGCGGCCCCTTTGCGACACTTATACCTGTTTTGACTTGGTCTAAGTCAAAACGTATCAGTACCGACTAGGCAAACTGTTACACCTTTTGGTTATACCTGCTGTACGAATAAGTCTAGGTCGGCCCACCTCTCGCCATTTCTCCTCCTCTAAAAATGTCTCTTTTCTCTCTAGACGTTAGAGGCAGGGAAAAAGCCTAAGCTGGTTTTAGATACGTCTAAAACCAGCTTTGATTATCGGTACTTGGATGATTTGGCTTTTTAATCATCCAAGTACTGATTTAGGCCACTTTTTAGATATTTTTTTTGTTTTGATTATGAGCCCCCTAGTGTACATATACATTCATACTATGGGATTCAGTTTAGATGACATTCACAACACAAATCAACATAATATGAAATTGTGATTTCAGTATCAGGTGTCTCTCCCTTGTAGAATGTATTTGATTATAACAAATTACAGTAATCTGGTTAATACTTTATTTTGTCTCAATTGCAGTGGCAAACTAAATAATGCATAATTGGCTACAATGTATTCACACACACACATTTGTTACTGGTAATTAACTGGAATTATGTTTAGTAGAATTTCAGTATTAGCAAACTGCAGATGTAGCTCTAGTGCTGACTGATGAATAAATGTCACAGAAAGACTTAGCCATTGCTCATGAGCATCAAGAGCTTTCATAGTAACTGCTTTCGTGGCCAGGAATTTAACAGATTTGAGAAATCAGTTTAGAAGCAGCTATATCTGCAAATAGCAGTACCTATAGATTTCAGGAAGCTGCTATTTGTGTATAGATGCCTAGTATGCAGAGATTCAAAGAATGCACATCAGGGTTTGGTTTGGGCAGGCTGAAAAATCATGGAAGTGTACCCATTTCTATAAATGGGAATACATGCATAATTAAGATTTCCTAATTGGCTTTTGCATTTCCTCTGCGGTGAGGGCATCTGTTTTAAAAGTGCTCTCTTTTGTAAAGGGCTAAATACGAAAGACTGAGAAAATTAATTTCATAAGAACATAAGAATTGCCGCTGCTGGTGGTCCATCGTGCCCAGCAGTCCGCTCCCGCGGTGGCCCCCAGGTTAAAGACAAGTGCCCTAACTGAGACCAACCCTACTTGCGTACGCTCCAGTTTAGCAGGACCTCGTCTAACTTTGTCTTGAATACCTGGAGGGTGCTTTCCCCTACGACAGCCTCCGGAAGAGCGTTCCAGTTTTCCACCACTCTCTGGGTGAAAAAGAACTTCCTTACGTTTGTATGGAATCTATCCCCTTTTAACTTTAGAGAGTGCCTTCTCGTTCTCCTAACCTTGGAGAAGGTGAACAACCTGTCTTCATCTACTAAGTCTATTCCCTTCATTATCTTGAACGTTTCAATCATGTCCCCTCTCAGTCTCCTCTTTTCAAGGGAGAAGAGGCCCAGTTTCTCTAATCTCTCGCTGTACGACAACTCCTCCAGCCCCTTAACCATTTTAGTCGCTCTTCTCTGGATCCTTTCGAGTAGTACCGTGTCCTTCTTTAAGTACCAGTGCTGGATGCAGTATTCCAGGTGGGGTCGCACCATGGTCTGGTACTGTGGCATGATAACCTTCTCTGTTCGTGATCCCCTTCTTAATCATTCCAAGCATTCTGTTCACCCTTTTCACCGCCACCGCACATTATGCAGACAGCTTCATCAACTTGTCAACCAGTACTCCCAAGTCTCTTTCCTGGGGGGTCTTTCCAAGTACTGCACCAGACATCCTGTATTCATATACAAGATATTTGTTACCAACATGCATAACCTTACACCTGTCCACATTAAACTTTATTTGCCATGTCGCGGTCCATTTCTTGAGCATGTTTATGTCCTGTTGCAGGTCTTCGCATCCTCGTGCGTCTTCATATCGTCTGCAAATATTACCTTGCTCGTCGTTCCAATTTCCATGTCGTTTATAAATATGTTGAAGAGCACAGGCCCAAGCACCAAACCCTGTGGCACTCTACTGGTAACGCATTTCCAGTCCGAATATTGTCCATTTACCCCCACTCTCTGTTTCTATCCGCCAACCAGCTTTTGATCCATGTGAGTATTTCACCCTCAATCCCAGCCTTAATGCCCCATCTTCTATTTTGCTTTCTTAGCTATTTCCTAGGGATGGGTTGCCGTTTGCAACAACATATTCATAGGAAATGTCAACAACATATCCCATTTCTATACATTTCATTAAAAAATTAAAATGAGTAGAAACCCCCCCCCTACACACACACACACACAACATTTTGTGGGTTTTTTTTTCATTTGCTGATAGTATGCACAATTTGCAAATAATTCACTCAAGTTTCAAGTTTATTTAAAATTTCTTATACCGCCCAATCAGCCTTCTAGGCGGTGTACAAATTCGTAAAAACAGAAAACAAACTTTAACTAAAATACAAGTTTAAGCTGACATTACGTCACCAACCTATAACAATTAATAACTTTTAAAAACTTTTAAAAACAAGACAAACAAGAAACAAAAGGTAAAAGGCAAGAACTTCAATAGTCAAAGTAAAAGAGAACAATTAAGGAAAAAAACAGTAGGAGGGGCTGCTATAACTTGAGTTAAACTCGATAGTATTTGCACTCAATTGCCCTTAAAAGGACAGTTAGGTCTCAAAGGCATCAAGGAAGGAAAGGCAGATAGGAAGGAATTCTATATAGGGAGCCAATAGTAAGGTGGCATGATGCACAGGACTAAAGACCCCTTTTACAAAGCCATGGTAGTGATTCCCACACGGCAAATGTGATTCCTATGGGCTGTGTCACATTTACCATACCAGGACTTGCTAATGTGGTTTTGTAAAAGAGGCCTTAAGGGTCAAATTCAGTACATAGTGCCCAAAATTAGGCACCATTAAAAACTGCACTAAACAACCTTTACAGAATACCACTTAGCATGGATTTCTGTGACCAACTTTGGGTGTGAGAACTTACACCTGCCTAAAGCTGATGTAAATCCTCACACTCAGCTGCCAAAGGTTTAGGTGCATAGGTTTGGTGTTCTATAACATTGTGCCTAAATTTGTAGAATACCCCTGACATGACCTGCCCTACCCTTAACTAGGCCTTCTTTTGAGTTGTGCATGAGACAATTTCGGTACCCAGTATTATAGAATAGCAGTTAGGAAGATCTGCTTGCAAATTGTAATTAGTGCCAATTAACATCAATAATTGATTTTTGGTTGCTCATTAATTAATTAGTTTATATTTGAATCTGGGATCCATGCCCAAATTTGGGTGACCTTTATGCAGCACTTTAGCATATAACTAACAATATTCTGTAAATTATGCATATAAATGAGGTTCCTGCCTATGTCCTGCCCAAGCCTTGCCCATGTGTACACCCTCTTGCAATTCCATACTGAGGGGCTCATAATCGAAAGAGAAATACGTCCAAAAACCGTCCTAAGTCGGCACTTCGACGAACATTTCTCAAAAAACGTCCAAGTGCCGATACTAAAAACGAGTTTTGGACATTTCTAAACGACCTAGGCCTTCATAGTGTCACTGAACGACCAAAGCTAAACATGGGCATTTCGGGAGGAGTGTCGAGGGCGGGAGTTGGGCGGGACGTAGGCCGGCTTCGACTTAGTCATACAGCATGTATAACCAAAATTTCCTATAGAGCCCACAATCGATGGAACTTGGACGTTGTGACTTAGACCAGTGTTCTTCAACCACCGGTCCATGGACCAGTGCCGGTCCACAGAAATTTCCTACCGCTCCACAGGGCCAGCACATGCATCAGGCCCAACACAGTGTTCTTAAACCGCCAGTCCACGGTGCGATCGATGCGGCATTATCTTCAAGCCAGCTCCCTCTTCCTAACTGATTTAGTGCACAAAGCCATGGGCATTGGCTCCTATAGGCATCCTGCGCCTGAACCGGAAGCCTTCTCTCTGACGCTGCAACGTCGGAGGGAAAGCGTTCAGATGAGGCACGGGACGTGCAAGGTGCAATTAGTACTATTATGGGGGTGGGGTCTGGGGTGGAGATTGGGTAGAGATGGGCGGGGTCTGGCCCACGACTTAGCCCTGTGTTCTTCAACTGCTGGTCCACGGACCGATGCCGGTCCACAGAATAATTCTTTTATTTCTGTTGGTCCATAGGTGTAAAAAGGTTGAAAAACACTGACTTAGACCATTTAAAAAATATTACATTACATTAGCGACTTCTATTCCGCCTGTACCTTGCAGTTCTAGGAGGATTACAAAAGGGCTAACTGGACATTTCTAGAATAGTTACAATTTTTGGTTACAAGTGAGATAAGAAAGCTGGATATTTCCAGGAGATAGTGCGAATTAGATAACAAATAAGAATTGGACATTTCTAGGCAATATTACAAATAGGATAACAACTAAGAAAGCTGGACATTTCCAGGAGCTTTACATTTTAGGGAACTGTATTCTTGGTTGATATTTAGAAAAGGAAAAGATTACCAGAGAAGTGGAGGCTTTGAGAGGGGAATTTAGCGAGGAGGAGAGGGAGGGAATGAGAGATAAGGTATCTGGACATATTTTTTGAATAGCAGGGTTCTGATCTTCTCTTTGAAATGTTTTGAGGTCGTTCATTGTTGTCAGCAGGTTGGAAATGGAGTGGTCGAGTTTTGCTGCTTGCATCGCAAGTAGGTTGTCAAACATCTTCTTGCGCTGAGTACCTTTGAGTGGAGGGTAGGTAAATCAGGTCAGAGTTCTTCTTTGTCTAGTAGTGAGGATTTGATTTAGGCGGGGGCAGAGCCATTTAAAGCTTTGAATAGTAGGCAGTAAACTTTGAATTGAATTCGTGCTTGTATTGGTAACCAGTGTGAGTCTAGGTAAGCAGTGGCGATGTGGTCATATTTTCTCAATCTGAGAGCAGTGTTTTGTATAGTCTGTAGTTGTTTTAGCATGTTGGCAGGGCATGGCAGATAGAGGGAGTTGCAATAGTCCAGTAGACCCAAGACTAGGGATTGGACAATGAGCCTATATTGCTCTATGTCGAAGAATTTTCTTATTTTACGTAGATTTCTCATGGTTAAAAAAGCTTTCTGGGTTGTCTTATTGATTTGGGACTGCATTGTGCAGCATCTGTCTATCGTTACTCCTAGGAGTTTAAGTTCAGGCTGTATTGGGTATTTGATGGCCTTAATTTCTAATTCTGTGATGGTGGGGGTTTTGGCCTTTTCGAGCAGAAGGAATTTTGTTTTGTCTGTGTTTAGTTTCAGCTTGTGGGCTGTCATCCATTTTTCCACTACTTCTAGTGTTTTTTCCAGTATTACTGTTGAGGTGGGATCTGGTGAGTCAAAGCGGAGGAGTATGGAGATGTCGTCTGCGTAGCTGAAAGATGTAACATTTAAGTTGCCTAAAGTGGTTCCGAGGGAGGAAATAAAGAGGTTGAAGAGCGTATGTGATAGTGGGGATCCTTGTGGAACTCCGCATGGGTTGGACCATGAACCTGATTTGAGATCATTGGACTTTACTCTGTAGGCTCTTGATTTTAGGAATCCTTGGAACCAGTTGTATACCCTGCCTGAAATCCCTATGGCTTCAAGTATCTGTAGTAGTATGGAGTGGACGACCAGGTCAAATGCAGCAGAGAGATCTAGTTGAATTATCAGCATCTTTTTGCCTTTGCTAAGGTGCTGTCGAGCAGTGTCTAGTAGGGTTACTAGTAGTGTCTCTGTGCTATGGTTGGTTCGTAATCCTGATTGTGAGGGATGAAGTAGGTTGTGGTCTTCCAGGTAGTTAGTGAGGAATTGTGTGACTAGACCTTCTATTATTTTAACGTATATTGGTATTGACACGATGGGTCTGTAGTTGGAGGGGATGTCTATTGGGCCTTTGTGATCTTTCACAATTGGAGTGATTATGATCTCACCTAGGTCCTGTGGGAATTGTCCTTCCGTTAACGTGGTTTGTATCCATTGCATGAGGCTAGCTCTGAATTTGGTGGAGGCGTTTGTTATCAGGTATGTGGGACAATTGTTTAGGTCGCATGATGCTTGGCTGTATTTTTTGTAGTCGATTCATATCAGACCAGTTTACTACTGGGAAATTGTTCCAGCTTCTGTCAGCGGCGATGGCTTCTCTTATTATAGGGTTTGTAGTTATCTCATCAAGGTGAGTGTGTGTGTTGTTGAAGGTGGTCCTGATCTTGGTGATCTTGTTTTTGAAGTGGTCTGCAAGTTGGATGGCTGTCAGTGGATGATTTCCTTGTGTAGCTAGGAAAGGTTTGGTATCTAAACTAAACTAAATCTTAGGTTTGTATACCGCACCATCTCCACAAGCGTAGAGCTCGGCACGGTTTACAGGGTTAGGTTGAAAAGGAGCTACAATGAAGGGTTATAGGAAAGGAGCTAGGAAGATAAAGAGGGACAGGGTACCAAAGAGCAGGAGGTGTTAGATTTTTGAAAAGAGCCAAGTTTTCAGGTGTTTGCGGAAGGATTGGAGGGAGCTTGAAATTCTGAGCGGGGATGTGAGGTTGTTCCAGAGTTCTGTGGTTCTAAAGGGGAGGGATGTTCCTAGTTTTCCTACGCGGGATATACCTTTTACAGAGGAGAATGATAGTTTCAGTTTGGCTTTTTACTAGATTGAATAGCTTTTTTGTGTCTTGGGTTTCCTTGCCTATCATTTTGGAGTAGTAGGTTTTCCTTTTTTCCTTGAGTTAAGCTGGTCACAAAAACCCACCTAAAGTCACCAAATAAGCACACACTACCCAAGGTATCCACGACCCCCCCCCCCATAAAAATATTAATCACACCTTTAAAATTCAGCCTCCAGACCATCATCACCTAGCTGCCTGGAATAGGAAAGCCTAGTCGTCCAGCACAAAGGCAGCTTAACTCGTCTTGGGGTGGGTTAGGGACCCTTAGAGAAGATGACCCATGCCCATAAGCCCCTGTAATCACTGCATTGATACTTAAACATGTGCACTCCCCTAAATACCCCCAAAACCCTTTTTTACTGGCATATAAGTGGCTCCTGCAGCCATAAGGGCTATTGGGGTGGTAGATAAGAGAGTCTAGGGGATTCAGGAGATGGTTTGTGGGGCTCACCATAACTTATAAGGGAGCTGTAGGGAGGAGAAGACATGGCATCCTTTTTGTGAAGTTCACAGCAGTGCTCTATAAGGTACCCCACTATTTAGGTGCTATGTCTGGTTATCCAGTCCATCACTTTGTGGACCCCTCTCACATCCAAAAGGTCTGCTTCTAGGCATTTTTGCCTTGGATGAAAAGTTGGACAAAAATGTGGTATAAAGATGGACGATGTAGCAGCTTGGACGATCAGAACGGCAGGACGTATAGTTAGACGTTTTTCGAAACAAAAAAAAGTTGGACGTATTTTTCGAAAATGTGTCTTAAGCTGTTTTTTACTTTGGACGACTTGCGAGATGGATGTAAACGGACTTAGAAGTCCCTTTCGATTATGCCCCTCCACATGTATTGTGCGCCAATGGTACAGAACACTGTTTCCCAAGTTGGTCCTGACATACCCCTTTGTCTCTCAGGTTTTTAGGATCTCTCTCCCCTTTGCTTTTCAATATTTACCTGGCTTCTATGGGACCCAGATTAACAAACTTGGACATTAGACTTTATAGTTACACAGATGATATAATAATTGTTATTCCAATTATTTCTTCACTATCACAAGCCATGCAGTTAATATGTACTGTAGTTTCAATCATTGAGCAATGGATTAACAAGTTAGGTTGAAACAATTTGGATAAAACAAATTATTTTTTGTTACTCCATGTAAAAGGAATAACAAAGCAGTCACTCTAATTCTGAGGTTATTTATCCACCTATACTGTAGTTAGTGGATAGAGTTATTGGGAGAGCTAGGGGGTGGATGATATAGTATATTAGTTTCAATGAAATTTATATATATATATGTATATATATAAATTTGGGCATGGGTCATATATATATATATATACACACAGTGGTACCTTGGATTACGAGCATAATCCATTCCAGGAGCATGCTCGTAATCCAAAATGCTTTTGCACCTAATTATCTCATGGATCATTTTATATTTGCTAATTCAAGACGTCCATAGCGAATTCATACTTGTTTTTCTTTTCTATCTGCTAAGGGTTGTTCATATAAAATATATTTTTATCGGATTTTTTTGTTTCAGGCTGCAACCTCGGACAAAGAGTTTAATCATTTGATAGTCAATTCTGTTTATCAGCATTTTAAGAAATTGTTGAAGACTTATTTATAAAATTTTTGGACGTTTAATGTACTTCGCTGCAAATGTTCAGTTCCTTTTCTTTGTTAACTACATAGAACTTCAAGTTTATTTTCTTGTCAGTGCCTGAGCCAATCAGCACTCAGACACTGACAGGAAAGCAAGGCTACGATGGCTCAGACCCTGCCAATAAATATTGGCCCTGATTCCTCGTAAATGGAGAGGCGTTCCTTTTTGAGAATCGCCCAGAGAGGTCATTTTTAATATTAATGACCTCATTATACTACATTTTTAATATTAATGACCTCATTGTATTACATTTGCATAGTACAATTGGAGGCTGCTAGAAAGCACAGAATAGATCGCGGTGGACTGTTTTAATAATCGGGTGGTAAAATCCGTGCATTTAACGATGGTTTAGCGCAGTCGTTAAATGCACAGTGACTTCAGAGAATCCGGCTCTCAGTGGTTAAAATGCATCCATAGATGTCACATATGTTTGTTGTATTTGCAAGCTATCCTTGAAATGTCTACAGCTATAAAATGATATGTATTTCTTACTAGATCATTGCTACCATCTTCATCAAAATCCTCTTCAATCCCATCAGTAATCTCGCCTCCATCTGCATCTGGCCCTCCTTCATTGAGTTCTTCCGTGGAGTTATCTGCATTCTCTGATATACAATCATCTTGAATCAGATCTATGGCATCTTCAATGTGCTTCTTCTGAATTTCTGTGAAAAAAAAAGCCATCTCTGTAAGAATCAATTACTTTTTACATGTACTAAATTACTATAACTATTTGGACAGCGAAGATGACAGCAACACCAGGAGTCTATCGCCCTTGTCTTCTAGTCTCCTTTTTATTTGTAGAAACACGATGGCAGATAAAGGCCAAATGGCCTATCTAGCCTGCCCATTCGCAGTAACCATTATCTATTTCTCTCTCCAAGAGATCCCACATGCCTATCCCAGGCCCTTTGGAATTCAGACAGTCTCTGTTAGGAACAGCATCCCAAAGCCTTGCTGGCTTGCTCCAAGGAGCAACATGGTCAGCTTATTTTCCCTGGAGTATGGGAAGGGAGTCCATGTAGTTCCTGGTGTGGTAAAATCAAAAAGCTGGGGAGAGAGCCTGGATCTGCTAGGGAGGGAAATCCTGGTTTGCTCTCATGGGAGGAGTCAAGGCATGCTTCTGAGTGCCTCCAGATCCCACCTGGGAGTGATTTAGCAGCCTGCACAATGGCAATCCCTGGGAGAATAAGGGAGGGAAGAGGGGAACTTGAATTGAAGCAGTAGCAAGAGCAGTCTGACCAGGCTCTGGAGCTAAGGTTGCTGATAAAAGAATGGAATGGAAGCAGTAGGAAGAGCCATAGGCTCCTGGGCTAATGGTGCTGAGGAAATGCCCATCCCCTGAAAAGGTATTATTGCCCAGCTCTAGCTTTTACCCCTGGGCAGATATGACTTGCAGGCTTCATTCCCTGATTTTGTATGTGTTGGTTTAGCTCAAAAGAAGCTTGAAACTGTTGGGGTTGGGTCTCTCAATATAGACACTGAAGGGATGCTTGAGCCTGAGCATGAACAGTGCCAGGCTCTGTACTTTAGCTTAAATACTGACTGTTTTGCTCCTGTCAGGGCACGAGCCCTTGGAGCTATTTTGAGTTTTTCCCTAAAGCAGGGTGGGGTATATTTTTACCTTTGTGAAGCATATGAGCTGGAATATTTTCCTTTTTAGATCAGTGGTTGTTAAACCTGTCCTGAGGGCCCCTCAGCCAGTCTGGTTTTCAGGGTTTCCCTAATGAATATACATGAGGCAGATTTGCATATAACAGAGGTGACAGGCATGGAAATCTGCCTCAAGCATATTCATTAGGGATATCTTGAAAACCAGACTGGCTGGGGGTCCTCCAGGACAGGTTTAAGAACCATTCTTTTAGATAACTAGCACTTGTATTCACTGCCATGATGATTTTGACCCCAGCCTGGTCTTCTGCTTTTGCTGTGCTCCTGTGCTTGTCTCGAAACATTTCTTTGTTGAACAGTAGTATTTTTACAGTACCTTAAGCTTTTTGAACTGTAACCCTGCCTGTCGCCTATTGCCCTGAACATTTGAAGAAATAAATAACATTTTTCAGTTAAATTCCTGTGAAGTTAATTTGTTTTACCTGCGTTTTCTGCTCTGCTGTTATCCCTGATGGTTGTACTGGGTTACCTGACTTCATAGGTGGTTCCTTCTAATAATTGTTAGAAGGAATTCTATCAACAAAAGTAAAGATCGAACCCCCTCCCCCCCTCTAACACACACACTAACAGACCTGATTTACTGAGCTTTTCTTCTATTCTTTACCTATAGGGATAGACCTGGATAAACCTGGCCCCTAGGAAGAATCCTTAATGTCTTTATAATAAATTGTATCAAGGTAACATGCTTAGCCTCTAATTGGTGTCCACATCAAGACTTAGTTTAATTGATTTTGAAATTGTTTATGGTACAATAGGCTTGCAGCCTCTACTCATACCTTTTCTGGTTTCAGCTTTCAGACATCTTTTGACATGTATACAATTTGTTTATTCTGCACATTATGACATTTCAAAGTTTTCATGCAAACATGCATCTGTTGATTTCCAGGGTATCCATATTTGTAAGTCAAACAGACATTCTTTTGGCCTTTTCATTTCTTCAGCTATAAAGGCTATGAGGGAAAAAGGAACTTGTTTTAAGTTAAACTTAGGACCCAGTTTACTAAAGTGCATTAAAGCTATTAACACAGGAATTAAGAACGTAAGAATTGCTATACCGAGACAGACCGAAGGTCCATCAAGCCCAGTATCCTGTTTCTAACAGTGGCCAACCCAGATCCCAAGTACCTAGCTAGATTCAAAGTAGCAAAACAGATCCTAGGACACAATGTTAACGCATACCCATACAATATTTAATGAAGTGGTTTGAGACTTAGCACATGCTAACTTCCACATTACCTGGCAAATAAAAAAATGGGGAGGGCGCAGGAGAGGCACTGCTCCCCATGCTTAACATGTAGCATAGAACTACTCGTTAATTGTTAATGCAACAGACAATGTGAAACTTTTAATGACATCTACATAGGTGGTGTTAGGTGCATCAGTGTTATCTGTAATGTAATTAACACATGGTTAAGCATATTGCTTCTGTTTTAGCTGTGTAAAGTGCAGAATATACCACAACAGCCAACATAGAGGTTCTACAGTTATTATGTGCTAATTTTGACAATGATGCCCTAATTCTGTATATGGCGCTCAAAATTGTGTGTGCACACTCAATTTGTATATGCAATTTGTATGTGCAGTAAACCAATTAGTACTGATAACTGGGTTCGAATAATCAGTTGTCAGTGCAGGTCTTGGTCCTCAAACACCAAACAAAAGGAGAAGACATATTGCTGGTGTTTCTGGACCTCTCAGCAGCCTTCAACCTAGTTCAACACAGTGCTAAAATCAAGATACATGGAAAGGGGCCTCATAGGAAAAGTCATGCATGGATAGAGTCCTCCTATCCAAAAGACTAATGAGGGTAGAATGGCAACTGGACAGAAACAGAAGTAGGGGTACCACAGGGATCTGCAACGTCACCCAAGCTATTCAACATCTTCCTCCAACTACTGGAAAAATTCATCAGAAAACTGGGATGTGAATGTTACATCTACGCAGACGACATCCAACTGATCATCCCACTGAAGAAATAAGATGCGAAGACTAATCAGTGGATCAAGACAGGCCCAGAGAAAATCTTTAGATGGTTTCAATCAAATGGACTAGTAGCTAACAAGGATAAAACACAACTACTTCTAATTAACAAATGGGGGAGGAAATAGCCTAAGATACCAACTAACTCTGAATGGCAATACCATCAATTTTTTTAAATAGAATTATTCATTTATTACCACAAATAAAAACTTCAAGTAAGGCAATACCATAAATTCACAACAAAAAAAAAAGAGGAAACTTTCCCAATAGTAAGTGTCACAACAATTAAGACCACTTTGTTCGATAAGTTTATTACTTAGTGAATTTTATTATTGAAATTCTATTTTACAAATATTTGTATTTTTTACTGTATTATTGTATTTCCCTGATTGTCCAGCTCTTTTTAGTGTAAACAACCTAGAACTTTTGTTTATGGCAGTATAAAAGAATAAAGTAATTATTATTATAATAAGGGAGAACTCAATTACCAAACCACTAAAGTTCAGGAGGAAAAAAGGCCTCAGAAGTCCGTCATCTGGAGCGGTGACATATTTAACTGCTAATATGCATCATGACAAGGAATCATTCACAGACCAAAAAATAACCTCCATTACAGTCTGTAATATACTTTACAATATATCTACAACATCAGCACTTTAAAGATCCCAACGGGGACCCGTTTTGCCAACCGCTTCCTCAGGAAATCTCAATGTGCTGTGCATTTTTGTGACTATTACTTCTAGCCGCCATCGCAGGTCGCTTCCTGGAGGAGCTGATCCAGATCCTTTTGTGTCATGCCGAGAGCAGTTTGCTTTTGGAAGGAGATTTCAATTTGACCTTGAACCCCGCACTGGACATTTCAGCTATTCGTGTTTAATATGCAGGCTCTCATAGGGGTATGTTAAGAGATTTTTGAAACAATGGGATCTGGCGAACCTTTGCCTACTAACCTAGCCAACTGATTAACCATTGCCCTTAACTGTATCCATAGCATCCTATTTGTCTGTCTTGTCTGTTTAGATTGTAAGCTCCTTTGGGCAGGGACTGTCTTCTTCATGACCATGTACAATGCGGCATATGTCTGGTAGCACTATATATATAATTAGTAGTAGTAGTAGTAGTATTGTAACACCTTTACAGAAGCTCATGTAAACCACTCTGAATTGACTTCCCAGTCATTATTAGCAGTATAGAAGCTTTCAATAAACAATAAACAATATTCAACACCATTATCTGGGAATGGCCCAGTGCTGAGTGTCCAGTTCTAAATCAGCCCAGGCTGAATATTGACTAGAATATAAATAGAAATAAATGTAAAAAATTATTTAGAACATAAAAGACATTTTTTCCAAACACAAACATTCATGATGTAACACATAACAGCACCAGAGAGTGTTAAAAAATAGAAACTAACATTTATATATGGAAACTAGCCCCTTCCTTTACTAACGTGTAGTGCAGGTTTTAGCGCTGGCAGCGGCGGTAACTGCTCCGATGCTCATAGGAATTCTAAGAGTGTCGGAGCAGTTACCGCTACTGCCGGCGCTTAAACCCACACTACACATTACGGTAGTAAAGGAGGGGGTAGATTATGAAAGGAAATAAATTATTTTTATTCATGTTTTTTTATTTGGTTTATTTATTTATGAGTAAGCGAGGTGTCGCACTTTATTTCTAACCTGCAGTTTTGGTTTGTTTGCTCTGGTCTGTTTTTTCACTGCAGACGAAGTTGGACCACTGGTTCTTTTTTTGTTTTGTGGTTTTTACATGGAGCCATTGATATTTTATAAAGGCAACACAGCCACCTTTGTAAAGTAGGCACGAGGAAGAAACCCCAGTAGTGCACAAATTTATGCATGCTCTGAAGAAGGTGTAAACTTGTGCATTTATTTTGTGTGTGAACTTATATATTTTATATATAATACATGCTGATATCACAACTTTGCATAAATGATGATCCAGGAATGCCTACATGAGTCCTACATAAAAGTGCAATCTTTCAGCACAGCTACTTTTTATGTCTGTATACTTGTGAAAAATGTTATCTTTATGAACCGTTTAGAGTTCTTTTATGTTCACTAGTATATCAAACATGATATACATATGGATAGATAAATATAAAAGAACCTTTTCTGTGCATAAAACATGCACAGTGGTTAGAGCTACAGCTTCAGCATTCTGAGGTTGTGGGTTCAAATCCTATGCTGCTCCTTGTGACCCTGGGCAAGTTACTTAGGGCTCCTTTTACTAAGGTGCGCTAGTGTTTTCAGTGCACACACGAAATTACCACACGCTATACTGTGCGCTACGCTTCTAGAACTAACACCAGCTCAATGCTGGCGTTAAGGTCAAGCGAATGCGGCAATGTAGCTCACGCTATTCCGTGCGTTAAAGCCCTAATGCGGCTTAGTAAAAGGAGTCCTTAATCTACATAAACAAAGCACCCCACTTCTCAGGGTTCAATAAAAGGATGGCTAGAGGGCCTTCTCCATTATTTGAATCAACGCTAAAAATGTATTTCCAAATTATATTGGATAATGGTGTCCTAATTAGGTCCTTATAATAGCCTCCTTTTTTAATGTAGCTTTTTGCTGACTGTTGTTTTCTAATTACTATTTCTTCAAAATAAAATCAATAACAACAGAAAGTCTTTTCTTTACTTATCTTTAATATGCAGTATCTCTAGCAAACGAGTGAGGACGCTTAAATAGTGCTCCTAATGAACCCTTGAAAAAGCCCTTGTGGCGAAACGGGTCCCATCAGGGCATGCTAGAGATACTGCATATTAACAATAAGTAAAGAAAAGACTTTCTGTTGATATTGATTTTATTTTGAAGAAATATTAATTAGAAAACAGCAGTCAGCAAAAAGTTACATTAAATAAGGAGGCTATTATAAGGACCTAATTGGGACACTATTATCCAATATAATTTGGAAATACATTTTTAGTGTTGATTCAAATAATGGAGAAGGTTCTCTAGCCATCCTTTTATTGAACCCTGAGAAATGGGGTGCTTTGTTTATGTGGATATTTCCAGTTTACCTCACTTCATCATCTTCTGAATCCATTTAGCAAGTCACTTAATCTCCCATTGCCCAGGTACATTAGATAGTGTGAGCCTACTGGGACAGATAGAGAAGAATGTAAATCACGTGGAGGGGCATAATGGAAAGAAACTTCTAAGTCTGTTTTCGTCCAAGTCGCCTAAAGTAAAAAAACAGCTTAAGACACATTTTCGAACAAGTTGTCCAAATTATTTTCCGTTTCGAAAATCATCTAACTATACATCCTGCCGTTTTGATCATCCAAGCTGCTAAATCATCCATCTTTATACCACATTTTTGTCCAACTTTACATCCAAGGCAAAAATGCCTAGAAGCAGACCTTTTGGACGTGGGAGGGGTCTACAAAGTGATGGACTGGACAACCAGACATGGCACCTAAATAGTGGGGTACCTTATAGAGCACTGCTGTGAACTTCACAAAAGGGTGCCATGTCTTCATCTCACTACAGCTCCCTTATAGATAATGGTGAACCCCCCAAACCACATCCAAAATCCCCTAGACCCACCTATCTACCACCCTAATAGCCCTTATGGCTGTAGAAGCAACATATAGGGCAATACAAAAAGTTTGGGTTTTTTTAGGGGCGTGCATATGTTTAACCAGCAATGCAATGATTACAGTAGCTTATGGGCATGGGTCCTCCTCTCCAAGGGTCCTTAACCCACCCCCAAGACGACTTAAGCCATCTGTGTGCAGGTCGACTAGGCTTTCCTATGCCAGGCTGCCAGGTGATGATAGTCTGGAGGCTGAATTGTAAAGGTGTGATTTTATGGGATTGGGGGGGGGGTCGGTGGTCACTGGGGTAGTGTGTGGGGGTCTGTAGTTTGTGTCTGCAGTGCTTATCGGGTGATTTTAGGTGGGTTTTTGTGACTTAGACCATGTTTTAAATGGTCTAAGTCACAACGTCCAAGTTCCGTCTATGCTGTGCTGTATAACTTTTGGTTATACATACAGTATGACTAAGGAGAAGCTGAGGAGGATGGATGCGCAGGTAGTCTTCTCCTCGATTCTCCCAGTGAGGGGCAAGGGCAGAGCCAGAGAGGATCGAATACAGAGGGCGAACGACTGGCTGCGAGGATGGTGCAAGGAGATGAACTTCGGGTTTCTGCACCATGGAGAAGCATTGCAAGGACTACAGGGACATGATGGGCTACACCTCTTCATCTACAGGGACCCGCTCTTCATCTTTGAGACTCCTGATGCAGGCCGTTAGGCCGAAACATGTACATGTCGAGTCTGTGTTGTGATATTAAGAAATAAAGGAAGGTTGTTTGCGAAACATCTGGAGCTCACCAGGCTTTATTTGGACTTCTCCACTCCTTTTGTGTCTATATATGCATAAGAACTTAAGATTAGCAACACTGGGTCAGACCAATAGTCATTCTAGCCCAGTATCCTGCTTCCTACAGTGGTCAATCTAGGTCACAAGAACTGTTCTCTCTAAGCTGAGCAGGAGTCCTCCAACTGCATTACTACCAGTAGGGGATGGTGATTCAATATTGTTCTCTCAACTGGCAGAGATAGAGAAGTTCCCTGGAGTTCTGCAGAGCTTGCTTCTCCCTCACCGTTGAAAATGTGATAATGAAACAGCACCCCCCCCACTGGCAGGACTGAAGCTGAGGGATTCCTCCTCAGTCTCAGTTTAGAAGGAACAGTGGTCACAAGTACCTGGCAGAAACCCAACCAATAGCAATTTTCCATGCTATCAATCCCAGGGCAAGCAGTGGCTTCCCCTATGTCTAGTTCAATAGCAGACTTTGGACTTTCCTCCAGGAACTTGTTAAAACCTTTTTCAAACCCATCTACACTAACCACTGTTCAGTGGCATGCAATCAGGGCCTTCAGGGTAATCAGTGAAGGCCCTGACCATAGGCTGCCAGCTGCGGGCTTCCAGCCTCTCCTCTTCCCTATTTACGTGCTGCTTCAGAGCGTTATGCTGACATTGGGCTGTCAAGGCATTTCTTTACAGATGTTGTGGAGCACAGAAGAAGCTAGTGCAGTTGGGGGATTCAGATCCTGGTTGTGTGAACCCCTGAAGGCATTTTGGTTTTCCTTTGTTTTAATTTGATTTGTTGGGTTGGCAGAACTTCTGGACCTGCCTAAGCAATCACATTAAAACAAACAAACAAAAAGCCTTGAGATTCTGTCCAGGCACTGAATCCTCGTTGGGAAGAGGAGGATATGAGGGAAAGGCAATCTTTGACTTTAAATAGCAGGGTCAGCAGAAAGGCTAATTTTCTTTGGGAGTTTTACATAAAGAAGCAGCCTTGAGGTAAGGCTAATTTTGTTTCAAGTCATATGGAAAAATATTAAGAAAAATGAACCTAAAAGTCACAATTATGAAAAGGGCGAAATGTTACAAACGGAACAAGGTAAAGACAAGATCACCTAGATTTCATGGATTACTAATTTAAAAACCTTAACAACTCAGTAGCATGAACTCATTAGGTTTATATTTTAAATGTGGCCTCAAGGGAATCTGGTACGAAAGGCTAGTCTAGGTGCTTGGCAGTCAAGTTTAACACAGAGGAAATGGGCACACGTAAGAGCGACTTGCCAGTTGAATGAACACACTTGTACTTCCCATATAACTGGATTTGACTTCTGACTGGCTGTTATTTCTCTTTCTTGTAGAAAAGCATCATTTGAACTGGCTCAGCCATCTATCCAAATAACAGTATTGAAGCAGCACAACTTAATAATACTAGGCATCACAGGAAAGCTATGGTACTTCAATGGCTTCAAAGGAAACACCATTTCAACCTGTTCTCTTTCCAGTGGTTCCCATAGGAGCTTGCATTACTCAGAGCTCATGAAATCTCCAGATTCTGAAGCAAGGAGAGCTCACCTCGTCTTGCTGCTGATTCAAATGGTACATTTCCTGCAGGCTGGAGGCCCTGCAGGACAGAGCGAAAGGGCTTCCATTGGACTAAACTAAACTAAACTAAACCTTAAGTTTGTATATCGCATCATCTCCACAATCATAGAGCTCGGCACGGTTTACAGGAAATGGTGTAGAGAAGGAGCTCCAATGAGGGTTACAGGACAGTATAGAGAAAGTTTAGAGGGACTTAGTATAACAAAGAGGAGGACATATTACATTTTTGAGAATAGCCAAGTTTTCAGATGTTTTCGGAAAGTTGGAAGGCGCCCAGATTCCGAAGTGGGGTAGAAAGGTTATTCCAGAGCTCTGTGATTCTGAAGGAGAGGGATGTCCCTAGTTTTCCTGGATGGGATATGCTTTTTAATGAGAGAAAGGATAGTTTGAATTTTTGGGTGGATCTGGTGATATTAGGATTCGAGGAATTACAAGATAGAGGGATAAGGGGAGGAAGAATGCTGTGTAGGATCTTGAAAGTTAGGCAAGCACATTTAAAGTGGACCCTAGAGACTACTGGAAGCCAGTGAAGTTTGGACAGGAGTGGGGAGACATGGTCAAATTTACTTTTTGCGAAGATTAGTTTAGCCGCGGTATTCTGAATCCGCTGAAGTCTTTGAAAGCTTTTCTTTGTTAGGCTTAAGTAGATGGAGTTACAATAGTCCAATCTGGAAAGGATGATGGATTGTATGAGGACAGAAAAGTGTTGTTGATGGAAGCAGGATCTCGCTTTCCTCAGCATGTGAAGGCTGAAAAAGCATTTTTTTACCAAGGAGTTGAGGTGGTCGTTGAAGGAAAGTGTAGAGTCAATGATGATGCCCAGAACTTTGCTGGAGAACTCAGGCTGCAGTATGGTGCCAGAGGACAGTGGGATGAGGGTGGGTAGCTGATCTAATTTTGGGCCGAGCCAAAGTAATTTTGTTTTGGACTCGTTCAGTTTCATTTGTACTGTAAGGGCCCAGGATTGGAGGTTTGTTATATATGAGGATATGTTCTCAGAGAGGTTGGTGAGGTTCGAGTCGATCTCAAGGAGAACAAGGATGTCATCAGCATAAGTGTAAAGTGTTTCCAGGGGGGAAAGATGGAGGAGTTTTAGGGAGGACATATAGATGTTGAAGAGAATAGGGGATAAAGGTGATCCCTGCGGGACTCCACAAATTGGTTTCCAAGGAGAGGATGAGGTGCCATTCATATTAACAGTGTAAGAGTGGGAGTGTAAGAATTTCGAGAACCAGTCTGACTGTAGAGTTAATGCCAATCTCAGAAAGTTGGAAAATAAGAATATCATGATGGACAACGTCAAATCCTGCAGAAAGGTTAAATTGTAGAAGAACAGCAAACTTATTACGAGAATGAAGTTGATGAACCTTTGAGATTAATGAGGCCAATAGGGATTCGGTGCTGAAGTTGGGTCTAAAGCCAAATTGGTAAGGAAGGAGAATGGAAAATCTCTCTAAATAGGATGAGAGTTGGGTAGATATGATGGACTCTAGCATCTTAGTCAGGAGGGGATTATTTGCTATTGGGTGGTAGTTGGAAGGTGAGGAGGGGTCTAGGTCAGCTTTTTACAGTAGTGGGGACAGGGCAATATGTCCCATTTCTGCAGAAAATAGGCCTGAAAGTAGGGCAGAGTTTATAAGTTTGGTAAGAGATGCGATGGCCTGTGCGGGAATTTTCTCATATAGGTAGGAGGGGAATGGGTCTAAGGTGCAGTTGCAGGCTTTCAGTTTGAAGCAGAGTTTAGAGACCTGGGATTCAGATACATGCTCAAAGGCAGTTCAGGATCTGTCAGCTGGGATAGGGTTAGAGACAGTTAGGGTAGGGTAGGGTTGGAATCGGAGGGCACCAGGGAATTGTAAGAGACTGCTGGTGGGACTGACCCTCGTTAGCTGTAAGATTCAGTAAGAAAGACTTACAAGACTTCCTTTTCCTCCATAGGAAAAATATCAGTGTATAATATCATGAGAAAAGGTTAGTACACTAGCAACTACTTGAACCCAGTGGCATACCAAGGGGGGGGGGGGTAGGGGGGTCGGTCCACCCCGGGTGCATGGCTTGGGGGGGTGCACAGCCGGCCAGGTCCTCCTGCCCTTCCTTTCCCCCGGCCGCGCCGCTACCATCCTACCTCCCCCGCCGACAAGAAGTCTTTCCGACGTCAATTCCGACGTTCGAGAGGACGTTCCGGGCCAGCCAGGCAGTAATTGGCTGGACCGGAACGTCCTCTCTGACGTCGGAATTGATGTTGGAAAGACTTCTTGTCGGCGGGTGGAGGTAAAATTGCAGGCGCGGACCGGGAGAAAGTAAGGGGAGAGGCGCTTTTTTTTTTCCCGCAGTAGGTAGTGCAAGATGTAGTCAGGCAAACTGGCTGGCTTTAGCGCAGCAGGAAGGGAGGGAGAAAGGTAGGCAGACAGGCAGGCTGGCTTTGGGGGTGGAGAAAATATGGAAGGCAGTGGGGGGGACATAACGAGGCACTGGGGGCACTAAGGACACTGGAAGGAGGCTCTGGGGGCACCATGGACACAGGTAGGAGGCACTGGGGGCACCATGGACACAGGAAGGAGGCACTGGGGGCACTAAGGACATGGGAAGGAGGC
Source organism: Geotrypetes seraphini (assembly GCF_902459505.1). NCBI lineage: Eukaryota > Metazoa > Chordata > Amphibia > Gymnophiona > Dermophiidae > Geotrypetes > Geotrypetes seraphini. Next base: position 86,083,042 of record NC_047085.1, read on the forward strand.
ACTGGGGGCACTAAGGACACAGGAAGGAGGCACTGGGGACACTATGGACACAGGAAGGAGGCACTGGGGGCACCATGGACATGGGAAGGAAGGAGGGAGGGAATAGAAAGGGACACTTGTTGGGCCTGAGTGCAGAAAGAAAGAAATGAAAGAAAGGATTCACAGTCAATTAATAGATGTCCCCTTTTGATGAAAAAAATAAATGGTCATGTTACCTCTGATTACCTTTTCTGCAGCAGAGTCGGCAGCTGCGCTGAGATGCAGGAAGGTCCTGTGATGACTCATCTGCCGGCTCTGCTCCGAAAGAAGTTAGTTATGTCGGAAGGGGTGGACCCGGCAGACGCAGTCATTACAGGACTTTGCCACAACTCCCTGCGTCTGCTGGGTCCACCCCCTCCGACGTAACTTACTTACTTTCAGAGCAGAGCCAGCAGACGAGTCGTCGCAGGACCTTCCAGCATGCGGCTGCTGAGTCCACTCCAGAGCAAGTACGTCGGAGTGGGGTGGACTGGCAGCCGGCAGCTACAGTCATCATGGGACCTTGCTGAATGAAGGGAGAGAAAGGAGCAAGATTGCTGGAATGGAAGAGTGGTGGAGGGAAAGAAAGGGGACAGGGTGGTATGGAAGGGTGGTGCTGATAGAATTGATGTACAGAGAAAGGGGAGAGACATAAGGGGGAAGGATATTGGAGGGAAAGAAAGGGGGCAGATGCTGATTGAAGAGGGGTGGATGGTGAGAGAAAGGGCAGACATTGGATGGTAGTGGGGAGCCTATGCTGGATGGAAGTGCAGATGGGAGAGATAAGGGAGCAATGCAGGAAGGAAATGGGAGGAGAGAAAGAGGGGAGCAGACATTAGATGGAAGTGGACAGAGAGAGGAGAAGGTACTAGATGGAAGGGTTGGAGAAAGAGGGTACATGATGGAAGAAGGGGATAAATAAAAGGAGGGCACATGATGAAGTTCACATTCCAACTTTGTTTCCCCCCCAGTGAGAGGTTGCAAACTGAAAAAACACCATGAATTCCTTCTCTCACACCAAGCAGCATCATGGGGTAAAGACCTAGAACAATTACTTTCGCCCTCTACTTATGAGGAATTTAGGAAACGTCTAAAAACACACCTGTTCCTAAAACATCTTGACAACTGATCCACTTATCTCTTTCCTCTCAATAGCGACCTACCGTCCTTTTGATCACTTTTCTCCTCAACAATGAATTTCCTGTCTAATTACTTCTCTTTCTTCTTCCCCTCTTGAAGTCAGTCAATTTGTACCTTTGCTTAATCTTTTGTAAACCGCATAGAACTTCACGGTATTGCGGTATATAAGCTGTTATTATTATTATTATGATGATGGGGAGAAAAGGATTGAGTTAGAGAAACACTGGAGGGGTGAGGGAAAGAGGTGGCAAGCTTTAGGTAGACAGTAAAAAAGGACATTGATGAGAGGGTAGTAAGACAGATGCGGAAAATAAATTGAAAAGGAAAATGAGAGATTGCAGAGGAGAGGTATGGGAGAGGGAAGGAGAGGAGAGAGATGCCAGACCAATGGGGGTGAAAGGAGAGATGGAAGGGGGAGGCATACAGTTTCTGGAAGGGGCATAGAAGGAGAGAAGATGCCATACAGGGGAAGAGAGACAGCAGACAGTGGATGGAAGGAAGAGAGTTACAAGAAGATGAGGAAAGCAGAGAAGATGAGGAAATCAGAGAAGACAAAGGTAGAAAAAAATTTTGTATTTATTTATTGCTTTAGGAGACATGTGTCACTGTTTCTGTGGTGCACTGTATGCAAAGTCCAGCTTCTTACTGGTTCAATTTAACCTTTGTCTATGTATTTCTATTTTATCCCCCCTTTTACAAAACTGTGGAGCGTTTTTTAGCACCAGCCATGGTGGTAGCAGCTCTGATGCTCAGAATTCTATGAGCGTCAGAGCTGTTACCACCGTGACTAAAATCCACACTACAGTTTTGTAAAAGAGGGAGGGGTTAGTTTGTGATGACATATTCCATACTAGGCAAATGTGTTTTCTGAGTTCTGTGTGTTCGGAAGACATGGTTTTTTGTTAAGATTGACTGCAGGATTGATCTGTACTAGTCTGGCTTGTTTAGTTTTACAATGGGTGTATTGATGTTGTAGTGCAGTATGTAATATGCTGCCTTTTCCTAGGTACTCATGTGTGACATGTGGCTTGTTACTAAAAATGTTTTTCATACAGATTGGGGGGGGGGTGTCAAAAAATGATGGGTCCCAGGTGCCACATATGCTAGGTATGTCACTGCTTGAGCCATTTTGAATTCACCTCTCCCTTATTGCCCGCCAGTCTTATCTTATAGTATCTATTGCAAAGCTTAGGGCTGCCTCCAGCAGACCTTTCAAGTTGGCAGATGTTGCCTGAAGATTCAATTCTGTACTTGGGTTAGAAAAGCTTAGTGAATGTCTTCAAACGTTTGAAAAAGGGGAGAAATGAATTTTATTAAACCAAATATTGATAGAATGGCACCTTCCTGTATAAAGGTCTTTGTTTCAATCAATGCTGCATGATATTTTGCATCATATTTCAGTAGTTCTCCAGCCATTAGATGCTAAGTTTCCTGACAGCATTAAAGATAATTTAATCACTGTAATTTTTGTTCATTCCAGTTAAGACAGTTGATATTTCATACGGTAAACCTATAATCACTGTCAGTGATTCAAAAGGACATCACAAGCACATTTAAACAGCTAATAATCTATGACTTTGCTGCATACTGTATTTTTCTCTGTTTTTGATTTTCACTTAGTACTGCATATCATTTGCAGATGTTTATTTTTACTCATTGAGGAGGAATGATCTAGTCATTTATTCTCAGAGTAGCCCAGTTGTAATTTTCAGTCTGTCTCTCTGAAACTTTCTTTGCAAGGCTGTAATTTAGCTGCTTTAATTGGATCAAAATAATTGATAGACATCTATTTTTTTTCCCCCCAAATTCCATTTATAAGCTATTGTATAAATTACCATTTCTAGAAATATTCTACCAGCTTATACAGGCCAGAGGTGTCCGCTTGTTTCTTTACTAGGGGATCATGAAATCTGACAGGAATTCTACTGAGAGTACCATCACCATGCACAAAATTAAGGACATTATCTACTTTGCAATCTTTGGATGATCAAGGCAATGAACATGTCTATGCTTTCTTGGACTTGCTTGAAAGGGTTTGGGTCTTGCTTCTAATTTTGTTCTGGTCTGCCTGGTAGAACTCGGCACAGTTCCCTAAGAAGATCTAGGTGAAATGTGGACGGCCCATTAAACACCTACCCCACCGCCCAGTGAAATTCCTGTTCTTTCATCTTAGCTAGGATTGCCTACTGGCTCTGTGTTAAGGGCAGGATTAATTCATCAAGGACCCCTAGGCCCCCTGCCCCGCCCCACCCCACCATGTGCCCAGGCGTAAACAGGAAGATTTGTCAGAGGGAAGCTTTGGGCAAGCAGCACCGCTTGCAAAATTACTGTTCCCGTTGCCTTGCTTACCCGCGTTGCTTGTCTTACTTTCCGTCGATGGGGGTGAGCCGTGTTGCTGATCGAGGGGGGGAGCATGTTGCCAATCCGGGGGGGGGGGGGGTGGGCGTGTTGCCGATCGATGTTGGAGGGGCCCATTGCCATTTGGAAAAAACAATGTTGATGCTCTCCATCAGGCCCCCATGACCATTTTGGGCCCTAGGCACGTGCCTACTAGGCCTATTGGTTAACCTGCCCTGTCTGTGTTTCCATGATAGGTTCATCTGATCCTTTACCCTTTTGCATGAATGGACCTGTAACTACCAAGTCTTTAGCTGCCTGAACCCAGAGCCCAGAGTGGAATACTAAATCCCAAGGGAATCCAGAAAGAGGAATGGAAATAGGGCACAAGGTGTTGAGAAGATGCATTGCAGTGCAGAAGCATAGCCAGCAGGAGCTGGTACAGAATCAAGGAATCTTCCAGTAAGAAAAATTAGTGCCCAGAATGTAGTAAGGCAACGATATCTACACACATTATTTTTGTTTTACAATTTGGCTGCCATATTTTCAGGATTTTTTTTTTGGGGGGGGTTGGTTATGGAATTATGATCCCAATTTAGGAGTTTATTTGCTGTTTGATGCAAACAGAGCACTTATATGTTTAGCGGTTGCCACAAACAGCATAATTTTATAAAGTCACTTTTGTGCAAATATGGCCTAAATGACCTATTATAAAACCTATGTGGTCTGTTATAAAATTCCAACTAGTGTAAAATACACATAATGACATGTTGGCACTTATCTTTCTATTAGGCACCTACAAGGATGGAGTCTGAGTGTAGTGTGGGCAGTATTCTCAATTACATATTGTCACCGTGCATCACCAGGCCAGGACGCACTCAAGTGGAAGTGGCTGAAAGAGCCCAGAGCACTCGGTGCTGACCGAGCGGATTATCAGTACTAATTGGAGTTGGTGGATCAAGTAAAAACACCCAACTTTGCTTCCAACACAAAATTATTTTATTCCCATAGGAACTTCAGCTTTCAAAACCCACAATTGCATTCATAGTTCAAAAAGAAAAATAAACTCTTCTTTACATCGATGCAATAGTCCATAGATTCCAAACTACTTCCCAAAATACTTTCACGCAGTTGGATACAGTCTCTTGCTGGCAATCACTTCTGGCAGCTTTAGACTGGATCTGCCTCTGAACTCTTTGGATGCAGAGCTCAGGGCAGAAGGGACCTCCTCCCACAATGACCGTTGGCTATGGTCCCTCCCAACTAGGACCCACAATCCAGTCTATGGAAAAACCCCAAAAGGAAAAAGGTCTCCAAACTCTTGCTAAGGCTGGGCAGTGCTAATTGCCACAGCCTAGAAACTTTGTGATTCTTGCCCAAAAGGAATGCAAGGAACCATCACAAGCCGCTAAGGCTTTCCGTAACCTTTCATTCTCCTTAAGGTTACAGAGGCAGCCAGCCCATTAACTACCACAACCAGTCCCAGCCTAACTTCTTTTAAACCCCATTGGTTTCCATAGCCCACTGGTCAGCATCAACATCTTCCTCTTTAAAGTCCATGGATTCTTCTTGGTCTAAAAAGTCTTCATTATCTTCCCTCATGAATTAATTTAACATTTCAGCTTCCATAAAGTTAGATCTGACCTGGGTGTTAGGCTGAGGTATACTGCTGCGTGCCCTTGGAACTGGTCTCCTGCCTCCATTCTGTCTCCTCTCCAGTGTGGGTTGGTTCAGTGATTGCCTCCTTTCTGAGCACTGCTGCTCGTCCCTATAAGCCTCAGGATAATGAGCAACAGGTGTGACTTGTTCCTGACTAAATTGAGGATTGGAATGTTCCTGGTGTTGCCTGGAATTGTGTCCCCCGTGAATGTTAGGATATGTGTGGTGCATCCTACCCCTAGGAACAATATCCTGAGTACCTTTAGTTCCCCTTACCCATTGTTCTCCCTTCTCTAATTCTGTCGAAAACAAATAGGTACTTCCTTGCTCTTCATTGAACCTTCCTTGTCCGGCTGTAGTTCTGGGCTGAGGTGTTGGAGTGGGTAGTGTTTTATCTCTTTGGGAGAGTATTTTCCCCTGCCTAGCCCTAGGCATAGGCATCCTTTCACTACCCTGTGACAATATGTAGGTAATATAGGCCCCCTTTTATCAAGCTGTGTTAGGGTTTTTTTTAATCTTCGGCAACTGTGGTAAAAACTCCAATGCTCATAGAATTCCTATGAGTGTCGGAGCTTTTACCGCAGCGGCCAATGATTTTTTAAAAAACCTGTGGTGTGATAAAAGGTGGCCAAAATGCATTAATTTACACATGAACTTAAATTAATCTAAGGCCCTTTATATCAAGCTGTGCTAGAGGTTTTTAGCATGAGCCAGCATGGTAAATGCTCTGATGCTCATAGAATTCCTATGAGCGTCTGAGAACTTACCTCGCCAGCCTGTGCTAAAAACCTTTAGTGTAGCTTTATAGGGGGCTAGGTATGGCTATTTACCCCTGCTACAGGAAGATGTAAATGTCTGTGTATGTAATGTAGGTGTGATTTTTGTCATTTCCACTAATATTTATCTTTGTCTTGTTTTTGTAAAACTGACTTAGATTAGGCACCTGAACATGGGATAAAACTAGGTGCCTTCTAAAAAAAAAAAATAACACAACCTTCTAAACCCTTAATTCTATAAACTTAGGGGTGCATTTCATAAATGCCGCAGAAAAATTGGCATCCACAAGGATCAGCGCAGGGCAGTCAGAGACACCTGCTTAGAAGCTGCTATAGCTCAATAAGTAAAAACCCTGTGCTCATCTTTCAGAGATCATACTTTCCAATCCCAGCCAACTCCCCAGCACATATTTTAATTGTGCCATTCTACCTTGCAGGTGCACCTTGATGATCTCACAATGAAGTCACCATTGTGCAGCTGCAAACCTCCATTTGCAATGAAGTAGAAGCCATGCTAAGGTCTGTATCTGTTTTTAACCTTTTGCAAATGAAGTTATGTATGCAATCTATATATTTTTGTCATGTGCTTTCTTTACTTTCAAGAATGAGCAGATTGGAGCACTGTTTAGTCAGAAAAAAAAGGTAGCATTTTAGCAAGAAAACTATGTTTTTCATGTGCTGTGCTTCAGTTAATGGATCTTTTCCCCTAATTAGCAAATAGCACTGCTGTTTGTCCACAAAAATAGAAGGTTTTGCATGCAATATATCTGTTTTGATGTGCCCTGTTTATGTGGTGCCTTATTAAATGTATTATGAGCTTAATAAAGCAAAAATAAATCCTAGAGAGCTATTTAGCAGATCACATTAAGAATGTGTAACGAGTGCCTAAGTTCCATTCATAGAACTCAGATCTATTTGAAGCCCAAACTAAGCTCAAAAGTAGACCTGGTTTTCATTCACCTATAATATAGGCATCATATGGATGTCCTAGGTCACTCTGTATTATGTAAATGAATCAAAGGAAGCCCAAATTGAGTCATTCCCCAAACCATGCCCATTCCTAGAGTTAGGAGCGAGTTTTAAACATGGGCATCCATGAAATTGTGGCTGCATCTACAAAGTAGCATCTATGTCCTTTGTATGCCTAAGTGCCAATTATTATTTGTTAACGTTAGGCATGACTTAGGCACCCTTTATAGAATCGGGGCCTATAAACTTAATTTCAACACAAAAATACACTTATCTTCATTCAAAGAGTCGGGGTCCTGACACATTTTGCATATTGCTGCTTCAAAGACCCTTTAGTGTCATAAGTATTGCAAAGAGATCCCTATAAGCAAAAAATACTAGATTATAACACTGCTCTCATAAACTATATACAGTGGTACCTTGGATTACGAGCATAATCTGTTCCATGAGCATGCTTGTAATCCAAAATGCTCGTTTATCAAAGCGAGTTTCCCCAAAGAAAATAATGGAAACTCACTTTGATACGTTTCCCCCCCCCCGATAACCGGCATCGCTCCCTCCGCTCGCAAAGGCCCCCCCACCCGAACAACTTAAACTTACCCCCCCCCCCCTTCTAGCGCAGGCACAGATCGTGTGCCTAGAAGATCTTCCGGCTTCTGCCTGTCTGCCTTGAGCATGCATCTGTGCATGCTCAAGGACTTCTAATTCTAATTCTCCCTCTCGCCGAGTCAACACTCGGTTTGCGAATCAAAAGTAAACACTCGCAAACCGGGTTACTCGCAAACCGAGGTTTGACTGTAATTAAAAAAGTTTATCACAAAGTTGTGGCACTGAATGGAGGGTATCTCACTCTTCAATGGCTCAAAGATGCCATCCACCTGACTAATCCCCACTATTTAGACACTTGAAAGATGACATCATATTGTGCAAACCAATAGAAAAGTACTCACTTCTGTCAATGGAAACATTAAAAAAGCCCTCAAAACTAAAAAAAAACCCAAAGGTCTCTGCAAAAATCCACAGACCAATAAAAATAATAGAGTGTTAATGTAAAAACACCACCACTCAACCTCATGATTGAGGCCATGTGGCATGATGGTTTTTGCCATCATAAAATCCACTCTTGTTTGTTCTGCCACAATTGCAGAGATAAATCGCCCCCTTCCATGGTAGATGGATAGATTCCAAAACCAGATAATGTACATCAACAATTTCATGTTAAAATACTGTCCAATGCTGGACCAAAGGTGCCCCAGGTTGTCCCGATGGATATTGCTCAGGTGTTCCACTATTTTCATCCAGAATGCTCTGGTAGTTTATCCAATGTAAAACATTGGACAAGGGCATTTAATAAGGTACACAACTCTGGAGGAGTAACAATCAGTATGTTGCTGTAAATGATGACAATAATTCAAGAGTGGATGCAATATTCTGTCTGTAGAGATTGCATGCTCTCAAAGTGAACAATGACCATAATGCCTATAACTACCTGGTACTCTGCTTACTCGAGTCTCAATACTGGAGTATTGTGATCTTGTCAGGATTTCCCATAGGTTCTTGCCACAAGAAAAAGCAAACTTTGGTGACCTGTGAAATATTTTGTGAAACTGCAAAATATTCAAAAATTGTTTAATATTTTTTCTATTTTGAAAGCTCTATAAGTGTATTGCAATGTACATACCAAAGGTGACTCATTTTGAAATGTTGAAGATTTGGGGGCTCATAATAAAAAAAAAGTTCAAAAAGTGGCCTATGTCGGTACTTGGATGAACAAAAAGACAGTTCGTCCAAGAACCGATAATCAAAGTTGGTTTTAGATGTATCTAAAACCAGCTTAGGCCTTTACCCTGCCTCTGAATGCCTATAGCGAAAAGAGGCATTTTTGGAGGAGGGGAAAGGGCAGGAGGTGGGCTGACCTAGACCTAGTCATCTGGCAGCCATAACTAAAAAGGGTTGACAGGTTGCCAGACGGAACTTATACGTTTTGACTTAGACCAAGTCAAAACAGGTATAAGTTCCAGCCCAGGCAACCTGTCCACCCCCCCCCCCCCCCCCCGGCAACGATAGTGGCAGGAGAGAATGCCTAATCTCTCCTGCCACGATTCCAATCCCCCCTCCAAACTGCCATGAACCTGCAGGAGAGATGCCCAATCTCTCCTCCTGGCACCCCCCTGTGATTGTGGCAGGAGGGATCCCAAGCCCTCCTGTTGACATCCACTTCGTGAATACCAGCAGAAGGGAGCACTCCTGCCTAAGGTGCACTCCACCCCCACCCCACTGTAAATACTGGCAGGAGGGATCCCAAGCCTTCCTGCCAAAGGCGCATCCCCTGTGAATACCGGCAAGAGGGATCTCAAGCCCTCCAGCCGAAGGCATCCCCGTGAACCCCCCATTACCCAGACCCTCCCACTACCCAGACCCCCCTACCCCAGACCCTCTCGCCCCCACTAACCTGGAAGTTGGCCTGCCGGCTAGGTCCCCTCTCTGTAGGGCAGGCCCACCATCCTTGGAATTGTGGGATGCACCATGGAGGGGCCTAGGGCCAACCAGAATTGGGCCAGTTGCCTAAGGCCCATCCTATGGGTGGGGCCTTAGCCACATGGGCTAACCAAATCCTTGAGCCACTGTATAAAGGTCAAAAATGAATCATAAGATGAAGTCCAGACCAAAAAATATGATTGATGAACCATTTTCAAAGGTACATATTTTGAAAAAACTCAGATGGATACAAATATTGATCTTCAAAAAAACTGACATACAGGCATTTATGGGTGTCATAGTGGCTCCCATTGCCATGACTTTGACCTGCAAGTAAAATGTCTGATCAAACAAAAAATAATTTTTACCCAGAGCAATGCTAGCTATTGTGACCAAAAATTCAATCCTGCTCAAGGGTAGAGAAAGAGCTTGTAAATGTGAACATATCACCTCCAAGGCATGATCTTGTGAAATATTGGTATACAGAGCTGTTATATCCAGGATAGCTAAAAAAAAACTCTTTCAGTTACATCTGAACAGGATTCTAATATATTCAACATGCTAGTAGTATCTTTCACATTGTTTCATCCTTCAGATACTTCAGCTTTCAGATGGTAATCAATAGTTTGAGAACTGACATGATGGAGTGGGGGGGGGATCAGTTAAACTTTTGTGTATCTTGGGTACAAAATATATCACAGGTATTATCGGATGGTCTTGTTTCAAGTACCTGTATTCATGATTAGTAATTACAGCATTTTCCAAAGCTTGTAAAAGAACACCTGAAATCATCTCCACGAAATCCTGTGTGGGGTCTCCGGGCAAAAATTTACAGAAATGAACATCTGAAAGCTGATGTTCCGCTTCAGCTACATATTTGTAGATATCTAATATCACTATACTGCCTCCCTTATAGGCAGGGTGCATAATGATGGACAAATCATTGGCTAAAGATCTCATAGCCAAATGCTGTTCAGTTGTCAAATTCTGTGCAGGTTTAGCAATATTGGACTCCATTGTTTCAATAGCTGTTTCCACCATGTGTTGGAATTCCTGAAGATGAGGATTCATGATACCAGGAGGGCACCAAGTAGAAAGTCTATGTAAACCTCTTGACTCTGTTTGTAATGATGGTTGATCTTTGAAATACAGAGCCAATTTATATTTCCTAATAAACTTGCATAAACTGAATTTTGGCAGGAGAGTCTGTTGGTTTGAAGACCCACTATATATAAAGACAAACTGTAGACTTCCCAGAACATCCTGAAGAAAGCCACAGCATGATGGTTGAAACGCCAGTTCTACCTACCCAGATGCAATGAGACTTGGACAACCGCAACAATCACTGCACCAGCCACAGAAGCCTAAGAGAACATATAACCCAGCTCTATGGGAGAACATCTTTAAAATTCAAATTTGTGACCACAGGATTTTGCTGCCTCAATCGCCTGTACCCTAGCCAATCTGGTTTGAGGGTCAACTATATATAAAGACAAGCTGCTAATCCCTTAGCACACGCTGAAGAAAGCCACAGCATGATGGCTGAAATGTCAGTTCTACCTATCCAGATGCAGATGACCCGGACAACTGGAACAATCATTTATACATTTTGTTTCAACCTTATCGAATTACCCCTTTTGTATATATTTCACAAAAGCAACCTAGGAAGTTTCAGTTTTTCTAGTTTCATTAAGAATTTGATATACTGCTCAGGGTGATGAGCTGTCGAAGCCATTAACAATGTTTTGCCGAGCAGCTAATACATTATGTAATAAAAGGAAAGTACTTAAAAGGTTGGAAGGGATAGTTAGAAAAATGAATTCTATTATTGATATGAAAAAGTAGTCAATGTAGGGAGAACAGAGAAGGAGTGGGTAGCAGCGCCAGAGTGCTGCAATCCAGGCCATCCCCATTAAAAGGAGATCGGGGTGACAATATCAAATTATGTGCCTTTATTAAATAGACTTTCTACAATGACCTCTAGTAGCATACAAATGCTTTTGTGCAAAGGTACACCTGTTCAAAAAGGTGTAAATATGTGTACTCTATACACATGTACACATATATTTTATAAATACATGATTTTATATCATACCATACCGTTTCTTTTTTTTTTTTTTTAATATCTTAGCAACAGCCAGGTAATTCAACAAGCGAAAGAACATGACAACAAATGAGACAAGGTACAAACTCCTCGATTGAATGCCCAACACAATTGACATTTTAAGTAATATAAGACCCCCTAAACAAACACAATCAAACCCCTAACAACCAGCCTCAAGTCACAACAATCACTCACCAAGCACCCCAGCATTCATACTCCCCAAACAACCAAACACACATAGGCATCTTTTCTTATACCCTACAATTATCAGCAAGGAATCATGGCAGCTTACATAAGATTAATAAGGATTCATAACAGTAACATTAAGGATCAATTAATGGAGTTCATGTCTTGGATTACAGTGAGAATAGATGTGTTTTTAGTGATTTCCTGAACTGAAGGTGCATCCCTGATGTCAGGGATAGGCGGTGGTCATAATAATGTGATTCAATTGTGTATGTTTATATACGTACATATACATCTTGCTGACAAAATTTAGCAATTTGGATCTCATAAAATTTTCAAAGCCCTCCCCCCCCCAATTCTGAACTTTTGAGAGGCCTCTGCAGATTGTAAGACCCTAAACTTAGTTAGCTTATAGGTAAATCCACTGTTCCTATGTCTTCCTCAGGAGAGGAAGGACGGAGGTATAAAATAGAGAAAAATTCCTTGCATGGTTGTACATGAAGGTTCATGGTGCCAGATTCCCAGTCTGCTTCTGATTAATCTGGCAGAAACAGAAGTAGGATGCAGCTGCCAAGTTAAAAAAAAAAAAAGTAATTTTATGCATTTTCAGTCTTGTTAAATCATGAAAAATATTTAAAAAATAGAAATTCATATAACTCATCTCTTCAGTTCTCATGAGTTTTATGCCACATACATGCTATCTTTCTTTACATAAAGCATCTATGTCAAACTCCAGAGCTGTGATGTTACAAACATGCCTGATTTTGAGGATGACTATCGGCCTCTTTTACAAAGCTGCGCTAGTGGCTGCACTGCGCTAACAGCCCCGAAGCCCATAGAGATTTAAAAGGCTTCAGGGCTGTTGCTGCGCGGCAGCCACTAGTGCGGCTTTGTAAAAGAGGCCGTATATCATGTAAATTAGCAAACCACAAATCAGGATATGCAAACAAGCTTCATGAATGTTTACTGTAACTAAAGGAAAGTAATTATTGTTGGCATTGAAGGAGGAATGGGGTTCACTGACCCTGACATGAATAAAATGACCTTTACTTTTGACCTGTGACTATCAAATAATAAAAATGAATTATTTATTTTTTCCAGCATTGTAGTGTGTCTTTACATTGAAATTCTGTGGATGTCAAACTTCCATTTTAAACAACTTTATCTGAGTTTCTACAAAATCATGTCTATGGGTACTTCACATCAGCAGCAAAGAATTTTTAGGTGCTCTGCTTCCAAATGAGTTTGTTGCTATGTCATTAACATTCCTGCAGCTTAGCAAATTGGGTGAGATGATAATTATATTTTCAGACATAGGAGACTTAATTGCTATTTAATCGCTAGATGAGCTGAGCTGTACTCAGCAGATGGCTGGAAAAAATCCCTTCCAGAAATAAATGGAAACTGTTATCACACAGAGTTGAGCCAGTAATTTTCTTTCATTGACAAATAAGGATGTCATGTATCCTACTCTTCTTCTAGTACAGCACTTTAGTTTTCAATTTTTAATCTAAAGCATACTAAGATTACCAACACTACAATTATTTGTACAAAAGAGGATTTTCTAACAGAACAAGGTATGTGATGAATACTGTAAAAAGTATTAGTACTGATTCTTAAAGTTTAGAATTAAAAGAATGTATTCTCCAAAATAAAACTTTCTATTGTCATATCCTTTGATATGTATGACATTGTTGCTTACCTGTAGCGGTTGTTATCCTAAGACAGGTGACTGATCAGGCACAAAAGTGGGTGTATGCAATAGAAACAGTGCATGCAAATCTATCTCATGAATATTCATTATGGATAACTTGAGAACCTGAGTGGCTAGGAGGTATTCCAGGAATGACTGGAAAAAACCTGCTGAGGATGAAGCATCTGCTTATATATTCAAGATATGCTTAGCTTTCTCTGCTTCTTTATTTCACTCTCTAGCACATTTCATATGGCCCAAGATGATTGCTCCTCAATCACTCTTCTGTGCCAGATTAAAGCACAGGCAAACTAGACATGAGCCTAGGACACAAATGTTTAGGGAGACCTTATCAATTGTGCTCAGGACTCAGGAAGACAGGGTTGCCAACTATGTCAGAGGTGGGCAACCTTGGTCTTTGAGAGTCACAACTCAGTCAGGTTTTCAGGTTTCCACAATGAATTTACAAGAGATCTATTTGCATACAATGGTAGCAGTGCATGCAATAGAAAATGTTTGCAGAAGGAGTTTTTCTGTGTTACAAAATGCAAAGATTACAGCACTTTTCTGTTTTCTGTGGGGCCCTTTTACCAATCAGCAGTAAAAACTGTCCTTAGTGCACTATTACATTCTGGAAACTCAGATCCATTAAAGCTTACTTTGATACATCGGCATTTAGAACCCTAGTCCAATCCCTCGTACTAAGTCTACTTGACTACTGTAACATCGCTTATTTAGCAATTTCCCAAAAGAATATGCAACGTTTACAATTGATGCAAAATGCAGCAGTCAGACTGATCTTTGGGCTGAGGAAGTTTGACCACGTGACACCCTACTACCGGCAGCTACATTGGCCACCAATGGCGGCGCGCGTAAAGTTTAAATTTGCCTGCTTCTGCTATAAAGCACTACACGGACTTGCCCCTAAATACATAACTGACCTTCTCAGCCAATAGACACAAGAGAAGTTCACATTTCAATTTCGTTTCCCCCCCAGTTCGAGGTTGTAAACTGAAAAAACACCATGAACACCTTCTCTCACACCAGGCAGCATCGTGGAGTAGAGACCTAGAACAATTGCTTTCGCCCACTATTTATGGGGAATTAAGGAAACGTCAAAAAACACACTTGTTCCTAAAGCATCTAGACAATAATAATAATAACTTTATTCTTCTATACCGCCACAATCTTGCGACTTCTAGGCGGTTTACAATCAAGAGTGCTGGACATTCAGCAAAATACAATAAGTAGATATTCAGAGGAAATACAGAGAATAGAGACCTCAGGAGGCAATAGTATAGAAATACAATTTGCTGAGCGAAAATGTAATATGTACATTTTAGTAGGTAATGTCCGACAGGACCTATTGAGGATAAATAGCAACGTAAAGTTATGATAAGATGAAGATAACAGATTATATTTATAACAGTGCTGTAAGTTCAGGTGGAATAGGGAGGGGGGAGGGAGAGGGATCAATTGTTTAGGTATTTCTGGAACAGGTATGTTTTTAGGCGTTTCCTGAATTCCCCGTATGTAGTGGGCGAAAGCATTTGGCCTAGGTCTTTGCCCCATAGGACTGCTTGGTGAGAGAGAAGGTGTTCGTGGTGTTTTTTTCATTTTGCAGCCTCTAACTGGAGGGGAAATGAGTTTTGGGTGTGTGTTTCTCTTAAGTTTGTTATTAGAAAATGCGAAAAGGTCCGTTATGTACTTGGGGTGCAGGCCGTATAGTACTTTGAAGCAGAGGCAGGAAAATTTAAACCTTACTCGGGCTTCCGTTGGTAGCCAGTGCAGCTGCCGATAATAGGGTGTCACTTGGTCGAATTTCTTCAGCTCGAAGATAAGTCTGACCACAGCATTTTGCATTATTTGGAGATGTCTCATATTCTTTTGTGAGATTGCTAGACAGGCGATGTTGCAGAAGTCAAGCTGACTCAGTATGAGGGATTGCACTAGGATTCTGAATGTTGACGTATCGAAGTATGATTTAATAGTTCTGAGTTTCCAGAGAGTAAGGAAACCTTTTCTGAATAGGGAATCCACTTGTTCCTTCATTGTTAGGCATTGGTCTAGAATAACACCTAGTATTTTCATGGTGGACTGAATAGGGTAGTTGAGTTTATTGATGCATAGTGGGGTTTTATTGTCAAGCAGGTGAGGGGAGGCAACAAAGAATTTTGTTTTTTTCTGGGTTGAGCTTGAGCTTGAAATCTGTCATCCATTGTTCCATCTCATTTATGGCATCGGATGCCTTGGGAATGGTTTCCGAGATGGAGTTGGCGAATGGGATGATGATCGTAAAGTCATCTGCGTAGCTGAATAGTTTTATTCCTAGTTGGGTTAGTTTCACACCTAATGAGGACATGTAGATATTAAAAAGCAGTGGCACTATTTTTCAGGCACCGTGCTGATTCTGACGCTGCTTTGAGAATCTGGGCCTCGGTGTATAAGTGACTCGTGCAGTTCTACTTCCATATCTAGATTATTGCAGCTCTTTACACTGCAGCATCACAAAGAAAGGACTTCAGAGGTTGCAGCTACTCCAGAGAAAACAAAAAAAAACTCTGTGGAGTGACGATGTTCCTAAATGGACTTTATTTGAAAGTGTCAAAGTTCCAAAGGTACACTGAAATCATCCACATAAAATAATTCCATCCACATAAAAATAAATCATCCACATAAGAGCCTTAAAGGACCTAGTCCGCTAGGGATACAGGACCCAACACGGTCTGCGTTTTGACAAAAAGTCTTCTTCAGGGTGTCCTGGGAATCCTATAAAGCTGAGTAGGTGGGAAACAATTGTGTGGTGCCGGAAGTGAGACACTGCTTGCAGCTACTCCAGAACACAGCTGCTAGACTGATTTTCTGTAAGGCTCAATTTGAGAGGGCAAGTCCGCTGCTGATAGAACTGCACTAGATGCCAGTCAAGTATACAATTCAATTCAAAATTACATGTATGGTTCACAGAGCAATATATGAAGAAAGTTCGACTGGGCTAACTTCAGCCATCCAAGTTTCACACTCCTATAACTCAAGAATGACCCAATGCTATAAATTACCTCTTCCCTCTCCACGTCAAGTTCAGAGGAAATCACTCTTCGACTCCATGTCTCCACCTTTGAGTTTCAAGGCCCCAAAATTTGGAACTGCCTCCTGACTTGCTTACATCAGACCTCCTCCTATCTTCAATTTAGGAAGGTGCTAAAAACACATCTGTTTTCATTATAGTCTTGCTATGATTCATAATTTCTATATTGCTAACCTTATTAGTCTTATGTAAGCCGCAATGATTCCCAGTTGACATTTGTGGGGTATAATAAACAATATGGTATGGTATTATAAGAAAACCATGCATATTTTTCCTGTGCAGACAATGAATATTACCCCTAAATTATGCAATTACATTTGCATCTGCTGCTTATTACGCACGAATGTTATTTTATATACATATGCACATGTTTTCAAAAGCCTGCGTGCAAATGCAGATCCCTCTCTGGACCCATTCCTGAGAATGTCCCCACTCCGTCTGGGTAATGTGAGTGAACAGGCTGTATGCATGCAGCATTAATCACATATGTAGCATGCAATTTTTATAAAAGTTTAATGCTTTAGCTGCTGAAATCCATTTGAGAATTATGATCGCATTGCTGAACTATTATTTTGTAGCACACATTTATTTTTTTATGGAGTACTTAGCACATATATTCACCTGAAAAGCTGAGAACATTTGTTGTGCTTTTTATTGCAAAGCAACAGATGCGTATCTTCAATAAATCTCATGTCAAGTCAGGAAAAATCTTAAAATCTTATCATTTCAAGCCAAACACTTATTAGTTTATCTTACTTCTGTCCCAAATTATTTAGTATCACAAAATGTTATCAAGGACTTTACATGTGTTGACATGTCAAATATAGGCCCTCTTTTTCTAAGCTGCGGTAGAGGTTTCTTCCGCCGCTTGGTGTGCTGAATGCTCCTTCATAGTGATTTTTTGTGTCATTTTTGATTGTCTTCAGTCATTTCCGACTATATGCTTAAAGACAAGTAGACTGTTTTTAGTCCATTTCTTTATTTGAGTATTTGACATCAATTGGACCCCTTAGGAAGGTGTGTTCGCCGAAACACGGACCGTGTAGGGTCTGGTTGGACTATTACATTTATATTTTTATTGTGAAAGAACATATAATAAATCATTCGCAGAGCATCAGCATCCACAGTTTTTGGTTTTTATCGTTGGATTGATTCTACTGTGGATTATTGGGTTTTCTTTTCTCTTTTGTTGTGCTAAATGCTCTGACACTGCTCTGATGCTCATATAATTTCTGTGAATGTCAGAGCTGTGGTAGAATGATAAGCGGCAGAAGTTTAATTCAATTCAGGACCCATGCAGTATTAACCACTCGTATACAGCAGGGAACTTATCCAGATAAGTCTCACGCGGAATTATTTAAGTGATTAAAGTTAAATATCTAGATAACTGTATGGATGGTATGGCAGGACATTGGTGATGCATATGCATCACCAATATCCTGCTAAACTGTATAGTCCTCCCCCCCAGCCCATCAAAATGCCTCAAACTTTCTTCTTAAACAACAATAAACAAAAATCCAGTCATCATTCCAAATCAATTATAATTTCTTAGTAGATCCTCAGTGAGCTCTTCAGTTGCTTTCTAGGTTATGCAAAAAAATTAAAAAATAAATCGCATGAACCACAATCATCATAGGATCAGTTCTCTACTTTCTATTATGATTTTAATTTTCAATTTTTAATTTAAACAGTCAATAATTTTAAACAGCACTTATCTAATTGAAATATTCATTCAGGGAACGCCTCTACCGACATGTCTATGTTTCAATAGTTTTTCTTCAGGGTTGAGGCTTCCGATATTAATATCATGCTCTTCTCAAAGATAATTGCTTCGCATGAGATACTAGCTCCTGGGCTCATCAGCAGATGAGCAGTGGATCGGCTAGGAGCTGTGCCTGGTGGGTCGGGTGACCCTGGAGAATGGGGCATGTGGGGTACATGAAGGAGCATTCAGCACACCAAGCGGCGGAAGAAACCTCTACCGCAGCTTAGAAAAAGAGGGCCTATATTTGACATGTCAACACATGTAAAGTCCTTGATAACATTTTGTGATACTAAATAATTTGGGACAGAAGTAAGATAAACTAATAAGTGTTTGGCTTGAAATGATAAGATTGCTGGCATGACAGGGTCAGGGGCCATAAGTTATTTAAAGTAGTTCGGGAATATTGTATTATGTTGTTAATTTGTGGTTAATATATTTAATAATAATAATAACAACTTTATTTTTATATACTGCAATACCACAAATAGTTCAGAGTAGTTTATAGAGGAAGAGACTGTATACAGACAGCGATAATACAAAAAAACTTTGGAAATTACATTAGCTTGTTAAAATTAATCTAGTTTATCTGGGAGTGTTTTAAGAATACATCAAGGCAGAAGTGGATTCAATAAACAGGGCTGCGACTAATTTTCACCATCCGTCGAGTCTTGCTTGTTAATGTTGGGCTATGGAAGGGAGTTTGGGGGGTATAGGGGATGGCTTAGGGAACGGGCCTATCCAGGTTCCGCAGCTATATAAACTATTCAGCAGGGGGATTTTCAAACTGAAAAATTTGTCTATATAACTCATAAAGTTACATAAAACAAATCTTTTCATTATCAGTCTCCTTTTCCCTATGATTGCTGTACAGGCCATTGTTACTTACCGGCTTCAGCTCTCTGTTGCTTCTCAATCTTCTCCAGCCGGCCCAGCAAGGAGTCAATTTTAGTTTTGATTTGAGTTAGTTCCTTCTTAATAGTTTGTAGTTCATCTGATTTCACTGTAAAGAGACAACAAAATGAAGCTTGATAAAAAAAATAATAATAATTTGATCTAAACTGAAAGTGCACACAAAAATGAGATTTTAGATTGGCCTGGTGGGTTTTCCTTTAGTTTTGCACATTGCGGCACAAGAGTCATGGTTTCAAATTTCCTGTCCTTCAGGTCAGCAGAGCTTAAGTATATATTTACAGACCATGTCTCTGATTTCAAAGTGGCGTACTGCAAAATCATGCGTAAATATATTGGAGCTGATATTCAGAGTGATTTAAATGGGCAGGAAGCTCTAGTCCTGCCTGCTTAAATCGCTTCTGGCTTCTTAAAAGGAGATATTTAACTGCTGAATATCACCTCAGACTGCTCAGCTTAAAAGTTGGCAGGTCTGGGGTTACATTGGGGAGGGGCCCCAGGTTAAGTGCTTAATATCAGCAATATTAAGTGCCAGCACTCACAAGTGCCAGCTTAATATAGGCTAGAACCTACATAACTATTTTTTTGTTTAAAACAAAAAAGTGCCTCAGAGCCCCAATTACCCTCCCCCCATCATGATATCTCTTTCCCTCCCAAGTCTGTGGCAAATCTCTCAATTCCCCCCCCCACCCTGAAGATCCTCTGCCCCCTCCCCTCCTAAAGTCCCTGCCCCCTTCTAACACCCCGGATCATGGCCCCTCTTTTCCTCTAGGAAATTTGTACAAGAAAAGGGTAGATATAACACTAAATCACAAATAAAATCTACTCTCTTCTGGAGTCAGGGAGGTAACAAAGGAAAGGGACTTGGGAGTTCTGATCGACAAGTCAATGAAGCTGTCTGCGCAATGTGCGGCGGCAGTGAAAAGGGCAAACAGAATGCTAGGAATGATAAAGAAGAGGATCACAAACAGATCGGAGAAGGTTATCATGCCGCTGTACCGGGTCATGGTGCGCCCTCACCTGAAGTACTGCGTACAGCACTGGTCGCCGTACATGAAGAAGGACATGGTACTACTCGAAAGGGTCCAGAGAAGGGCAACTAAGATGGTTAAGGGGTTGGAGGGGCTGCCATACAGTGAAAGATTAGAGAAACTGGGCCTCTTCTCTCTCAAACAGAGAAGATTGAGAGGGGACATGATCGAAACATTCAATGTATTGAAGGGAATAGACTTAGTAGATAAGAACAGGTTGTTCACCCTCTCCAAGGTAGGGAGAACGAGAGGGTACTCTCTAAAGTTGAAAGGGGATAGATTCCGTACAAACGTAAGGAAGTTCTTCTTCACCCAGAGAGTGGTAGAAAAGTAGAACGCTCTTCCGGAGTCTGTCATAGGGGAAAACACTCTCCAGGGATTCAAGACAAAGTTAGACAAGTTCCTACTGAACCAGAATGTACGCAGGTAGGGCTAGTCTCAGTTAGGGCGCTGGTGTTTGAACAGAGGGCCGCCGCGTGAGCGGACTGCCAGGCACGATGGACCACTGGTCTGACCTATCAGTAGCAATTCTTATGTTTTTATAAATATAGAAAAACAAGCAAGGTGGAGAAAAAGACCTCAGTTTAAGCCTCAGAAGACTAGGGAACACTACAAGTGATCCCATAACAATCATAGGCCATAAAAAACACAACAACTCCACCTGCTACTTTAGTACAACAGTCCCCTCCTCACCAGACACCAGGTACTACAGAGTCCTTCAAATAGTGCTACAAAGTCCCACACAAACAGCCAACGCTTTAACAACACAGAGATCACAAAATTGCAACTTATCTTGTGCTGCTCTTCATCTGGCTGTATGACAACAAACAGAATCGCAAATCTCTACGGGAGAACCCCATTTTGCTAAGCGCATCTTCAGGGGAATAATCCACAAACAGCTCTGCTTGCGATAAGGTAAACAATGCCTCTGAGGTCTTTTTGTCCACCTTGCTTGTTTTTCTATGCTTATGGTCCTTTGTTGCCCCTCTTTCCCTCCCCCATCACTAGGCAAAATTCACACGTCCTCAAGAGAGGGCCCTTCGCCCCCCCTCCAGCTGTCCTGTTATACCCCCCTTGGTGGTCCAGTGCCTCCTGGCTAGCTAAATACTGCTAAGCTGGCTAACTGCTGATATTCAGTGGGAGATAGCTGACTATCTTCCATTGAACATCCTGGTCAGCGGATTGGCTGGTGACCAACTATATTTGTCAGCTGGCTTGCTAAGGCAGAGCAGCCAAATTTAGACCTACTGTTTAGATGGGTCTGATGACCCAAAGAATATTGGTGAAGACTGGCTAATCATTGACTACGATATTCAGCGGGCGATAGCCAGCAATCTCCCGCTGAATATTAGCAATTGGCAGGCTTAGTGGTAACCAGCTGGTTGCTAATATCCAAGTGTTATAAGATTATTGTTATTACACACCTGCTTCATTACTGCTAATATCCAAGTGTTATAAGATTATTGTTATTACACACCTGCTTCATTACTCTAGTATGCCTAGTTTTCTTTCTATTCCTTATATTCTGAGCAGATCTCTCTGCTCTTCACAACACCCGTTAACTAAATCCCTCTCATAGAAAGGTCTGTTTTGATATCACTCATCCCTGTACATTTTCTGCTACTGCTCCCACTTTATGGAATTCATTGCTATTATACTATATATAACATTTGAATCCTGTCTAAATTCAAGGATCACCTGAAAAGAGTTTTCTTTGAGGCTGTCTTAGAACAAATTGTGAACTAGGCTTACATTGTCACTCTCTCACTCCTGGGGCTTCTGATGGGACTGGTAATTTCGTTTTATCATACCTCCCTACCCTTTTGATTCTTTAATTAATTTTCAATTAATTAGTTTTAGTATTAGGTTTTTAACTAGTGATATATGAGGGGGTGCTGAAGAGTTCTCAGCCCAACCAACCAACTTCCTACATTCTGAGCATTATTTTGCCACTGTAGCTGAAAAGAGTGTTATCTTATTTTGTTAAGTACCAATTTGCAGAAACAAAATTCT
This sequence comes from Geotrypetes seraphini, assembly GCF_902459505.1. Lineage (NCBI taxonomy): Eukaryota > Metazoa > Chordata > Amphibia > Gymnophiona > Dermophiidae > Geotrypetes > Geotrypetes seraphini. The sequence goes on from NC_047085.1 coordinate 86,105,205, forward strand.
ATACTTCGAAATTGTTTCAAATCTTTGACTTGAATCATATTCACGTCATTCTCTTCTTGGTTGGACTGAGAACTTTTCAGCACTCCCTCGTATGTTCTGAGTGTTTTTAAATTTAGTATTACAATTTTTATCTTGTTATGGTATGTTTATAAACTATTTTATATAATCCTTATATACCAATTTTTTTCCTTTATTGTATTGTGTTTGTTTCTTTTCTTAATTCATTTTGTACAGTAACTGCTTTGTTTTTCATTAGAATATGTGGTATATGAACCTTGATGCTGGTAAGGGATATCAGACTCTGACAGCTTGAAAAAAAAATATATGTATCTAAAATGGCTAATATACAGTAAATGTGTATTTGCATGTTACATTCACATAGAGATGACTGATTGAGTAGAAGGCGACAGAGGGTAGTGATCAATAGAGATCGCTCTGAGGAAAGGGATGTTATCAGTATTGCTCAAGGTTCTGTTCTTGGGCCTGTTCTTTTTAACATTTTTATAAATAATATTGCTGCAGGGCTGTCGGGTTAGATTTGCCTCTTTGCGGATAATACCAAAATCTGCAATAGAGTAGACATGCTGGATGGTGTGAATAACATGAAGAAAGACCTGGCGAAGCTTGAAGAATGATCTGAAATTTGGTAGCTAAAATTTAAGGCTAAGAAATGCAAGGTCATGCATTTGGGCTGCAAAAACCAGAGGGAAACGGTACAGTTTAGGGGGTGAAGAACTTATGAGCACGATGGAAGAACAGGACTTGAGTGTGATTGTATGTAATGATCTTAAGGTGGCCAAACAGGTTGACAAGCTGATGGCGAAAGCTAAAAGGATGCTAGAGTGCATAGGGAGAGGTATGGCGAGTAAGAAAAAGGTATTGATGCCTCTAAGACTCTGGTGAGACCTCATTTAGAATACTGTGTACAATTCTGGAGGCTGCACCTTCAAAAAGATATAAAAAGGATGGAGTTGGTCCAGAGGAAGGCTACTAAAATGGTGTGTGGTCTTTGTGATAAGGCATATGGGGACAGACTTAAAGATCTCAATCTGTAAACTTTGGAGGAAAGGCGGGAGAGGGAAGATATGATAGAGACATTTAAATACCTACGTAATATAAATGTGCATGAGTCGAGTCTCTGCAATGAGAGGGTGGTAGATGTGTGGAACAGTCTCCCAGAAGAGGTGGTGAAAACAGAGACTATGTCTGATTTCAAGAGGGCCTGGGATAGACATGTGGGATTTCTCAGAGAGAGAAAGAGATAATGGTTACTGTGGATGGGTAGACTAGATGGGCCATTTGGCCTTTATCTGCCATCATGTTTCTATGTTGTTATGTTTGCCCCATTGTTATTGTAGATGTTTATGGTCATAAAATGAATGCTTCTACTGTATTTAACTAGCACATGAAAATCAGTTCCTCAATGTTTGGAACAGGCTCTACAATGGCAGATCGTGTTCTATAATACTAGGTGAATGGACAGGTCCTGACCTGGATGTCTCAATTTGTACTTCCTTTCTTGAATGCTGCTCCATATATATAGCCTTTTAAAATGCACAGATAGGCAAATTATGGGGGGAATTCATCAATGGGTGCTAAGTGTTATTACATGCTAGCAATTAGAGTATACCAAACACCAAGGGCTCCTTTTCGAAGGTGCGTTAGGGCCTTAATGCACGTAATAGCATGCGCTAAATTGCCGCACGCACTAGCCGCTACCACCTCCTTTTAAGCAGGTGGTAGATTTTCAGCTGCGTGCGCTAAAACCGGTAGCGCACCTTCGTAAAAGGAGCCCTAAGGCCCAGATTCTATAAACAGTGCCGTGATTGGCAGTTGCCTACGATCATGTGTTTATCACACAATGGTGTTGTTTATAGATTCTCAGCTCCATGACAGATAGGCACAGGAAATGTAGGCCAGGGTTTTCAAAGCCTACATTTCCAGCACCTATCTGTGATGAGAATCGCAAATACAGAGGCACCTACCAATGTCTAAGGGTACATTAACTATGCCTATTTTACCCTTAGTTGCTGGTAGGCGCCTCCATAGTCGTGATTCTGGTGCCATTTGTGGAGGCACCATCTTTTTTTTTTTTAAATGAGATTTTAATTGCTTTTAAACAATGCAATCAATTATCATGTCAATTAAAGGCAATTAAACCAATTAAAAATTGTGCCTAACAAGAGGTGCCATTTATAGAATTTGGGCCTAAGGCACCCATAGAAATATTATGGGTGTATTAGCATTTAGCCTACGCTAAGCGCTAAGATGCCCATTATATTCTTATGAGTGTCTTAGCATTTAGAATGTGCTAATTGTTTGCATGTGCTAAAGTGGTTAGCATGCACCAAATCACTTAGCACATATTTATGAATTCCTCCCTATATGCTACTACCTGGTAGAGAACTCATATTTTGTTTTCTAAATAAGCTTAAATGGAATGTAAAAATAAGGGTTAATTGAGGAAGAGGACTAAGGGGTCATTTTACTAAGCCGCGAGTGCTGAATGCGCCAATGCTCATAGGAATTCTATGAGCGTTGGAGTAGCATCAGAGCATTTATCGCTCCAGGCTGCGGTAGAAACCTCTACTGCAGCTTAATAAAACCCAGCGTTAAGACTGCAATCATAATACTCTTTTTCAAGACGTTAATATGAGCATTTTTGGGCCACCGTTGATCAATGTTCCCACCAGTCAGTTTGCTCAGAATTCAACAGAACATTTTAGTTCTCAAACAATTCAGTATTCCCAATTCTAGAGTTAATGTGAAAAGAAAGAAAAGAATTAAAAATCTGAATCATAAATGCAATGAGGAGAAATTAATCTATCAAAGTTTTGCTCCAGGCATGTGAGTAAATCCGAAACACTTTTTCCACTGATGAAAATGTTTGATAAGAATTTATCTAGATGGTTTGTACTGCAGAACTATTAATCCATCTTTCCAATAAGGTGTATTTCAATCCAAATAGCAAATCATATCTCCATTTATATGGCACAGTGTGAAGCTGATGTGAGTTGGGGCTTAGCAGAGAGGTGCAATTCTGTGAAGAAATCAAGCATGAAAGTATATACTACAGTATATATAGTAGTAAGTCTGCTTTATTTTTTCCAATTTATTTTCAGTCCTCATAAATAAGGGGTGGAACTCATAGTAACCTGGGTGCTTTTAGCTCTGTGTAATAGCTTTTTATTTTTAATCTGCTGCATTCAGCCTGATTATAATCCCAAATCATTCCTAATGCATTTTTAATAAATAGGTTTTGAACATTTTATAGCAGTCATTAAGAATACAATCTATTGGTAGAAGAGCTGGTAGATAATGTACTATCATACCTAATGTTCTGCCTTCTTAACATTCTGAATATTTCACAGGACAATGGTGGATCTTGTTTGTTTCCTATCTCCAGTGATTAAAAAAAGAAAAATCAGCATTCACAATCAACTCTGAGCAAATATGACGACCATCTCTCATTTTAAACATGTTGTTTGCGTGGGTAGCCTGCCAAAGTTAAAAAAAACCCTCTCTCAGGCCTGGTACAGATCAATAATAAATTTCTGCTTTTATCACTATTATAGTTTATGTGTGCTCAAAATCAGTGATCAAGAGAGAAGGGTTCAGGGGCTAGTTATACATAGGGAAGTCATTTTTAGAATGTATTATGGCCATAATGTGTGTTTAATTTTCACCTAACACATGTTAAATTGCAATAATATATGTTATATTACTGTAATGTATGTTAATATGTTACCATGGGATAAATAGTAATAAGAGACATTGCATGCAAATGTAATAAAACAAAATACCTCATTACTATGCAAATCAGATTACACAGCTTGTGGTAAACACTGCAAGCTGTATTATTTCTGGAAAAATAATGCCGGATACATCTTAAAGGGACCTAGCATCAATAGACTAATCTCTCTCCCCCTCCCCCCCCCCAAGAACAGCCTGCTTCCTGAAGACCCCCAATTAAAAACACTCCCAAAGACCCTCCATCGCAGTTCCCCTTCCTATCCATAAAACCCCTACCCTCCTCTAGTTATCCCGGACTTATCTATAGAAATATATGGTGTCTAGAACATAAGCGTGGGATGAACACAGAAGATTTAGAATCAGAAAATAACATTAAATATTGAACTAGGCCAGTTACTGGGCAGACTTGCACGGTCTGTGTCTGTGTATGGCCGTTTGGTGGAGGATGGCAGGGGAGGGCTTCAATGGCTGGGAGGGTGTAGATGGGCTGGAGTAAGTCTTAACAGAGATTTCGGCAGTTGGAACCCAAGCACAGTACCGGGTAAAGCTTTGGATTCTTGCCCAGAAATAGCTAAGAAGAAAAAATTAAACAAACAAACAAACAAAAAAATTTAAATTGAATCAGGTTGGGCAGACTGGATGGACCATCCGGGTCTTTATCTGCCGTCATCTACTATGTTACTATGTTACTATGTTTCTTAAGTTGTTCAATTAAAAAAAAAATATCTATATATCTATATATAAACAACTAAGAACTCAGGCAGGGTGAGGGATGACAAGAAATCTGGTCCCTACTAAAAAATACCATCACCGAAGCGCAGAATCTCTACATTCCGCAGATATCCAAAGGAAGGAGAAATAAAAACAAAGGAGAACCAGCTTGGCTAACTAAAGAGGTGAAGGATGCAGTAAGGGATAAGAGGAACTCTTTTAAAAAATGGAAACGTGAACACACAACGGAGGCCTGGAACAGTCACAAGGTCGACCAGAAGAAGTGTCACAAGGCAGTAAGAGACGCCAAAAAAGCCTATGAGGAAAAGATAGCGCAAGAAGCCAAAAACTTCAAGCCCTTTTTTAGATACATAAAAGGGAAAAAACCAGCTAAGGAGGCAGTGGGCCCTCTCGACGACCAAGGAAGACAAACAGATTGCGGTGCACCAAGGTGCATCAAGGAAGACAAACAGATTGCGGATAGGCTAAACTCATTCTTTGCGTCTGTCTTTACCAAGGAGGACACTGCATCAATGCCAGAAACAGGGAGAGTATTCAAGGGAGAAAATGAGGATAGCCTCACCACAGTAAATGTGGATTTGAACATGATATATTATCAGATCGACAGATTGAGAAGTGATAAATCCCCCGGACCAGATGGAATTCACCCGAGAGTGCTAAAGGAGCTTAAGATAGAAATCGGAGAACTATTACAATCCCTAGCTAACTTGTCAATTAAAACCGGGCAAATACCAGACGACTGGAGGATAGTGAATGTCATCCCAATCTTCAAAAAGGGATCGAGAGGAGAAACGGGCAACTATAGACCTGTGAGTCTTACGTCGGTTCCTGGGAAGATGATTGAAGCACTAATAAAGGATAGCATAGAGCAACACCTGGAAAATCATGACCTGATGAGAGCTAGCCAACACGGCTTTAGGAAAGGGAAGTCATGTTTGACTAATTTACTTCAATTTTTTGAGGAGGTGAACAAACAAATTGATAGCGGTGAACCGGTGGATATAATATACTTGGACTTCCAGAAAGCGTTCGATAAGGTTCCCCACGCAAGGCTTCTGAAGAAACTACAAAGCCATGGCATAGAAGGAGATATACTAAGATGGATAGGCAAATGGTTAGAAAACAGATTGCAGAGGGTGGGCATAAATGGGAAGTTCTCAGACTGGGAAGAGGTAACGAGCGGTGTACCCCAGGGATCGGTTCTTGGGCCCATCTTGTTCAATATCTTCATAAACGACCTAGAAGATGAAATAACAAGTAATTTAATCAAGTTTGCGGACGACACAAAACTATGTCGGGTAGTTGGGACACAAAAGGACAGAGAAGAACTTCAGAGAGATTTGAACCAGCTAGAGAAATGGGCAGAAAAGTGGCAGATGAAGTTTAACATAGAAAAATGCAAAGTGATGCACCTGGATAAGAAAAACAAGGAACATGAATACAAAATGTTAGGTGTGACACTGGGCAAGACCGAACAAGAAAGGGACCTTGGGGTACTGATAGACAGGACCCTGAAGTCGTCGGCTCAATGCGCAGCGGCAGCAAAGAAAGCAAATAGGATGTTGGGCATGATAAAGAAGGGAATCACAAGTAGATCAGCGGACATCATAATTCCGCTTTACAGAGCAATGGTCAGACCACACTTGGAGTACTGTGTTCAACACTGGTCTCCCTACCTAAAGAAGGATATAACCCTACTGGAGAGGGTGCAAAGGCGAGTCACGAAGCTAGTTAAAGGTATCGAGAATTTGAGCTACAAAGAACGCCTCAGAAAACTGGGATTGTTCACCCTCGAGAAGAGAAGACTGCGAGGAGACATGATAGAGACTTTTAAAATACTAAAAGGATTTGACAAAATAGAGCAAGAAACATCGTTATTCACAATGTCAAATGTGACTCGGACAAGAGGTCATGGACTGAAACTGAGGGGCACCAGGCCCAGGACAAATGTTAGGAAGTTCTGTTTCGCACAACGAGTGGTGGACGCTTGGAACACTCTCCCTGAGGAGGTCCTGATGGAGACCAGCATTCTGGGATTCAAGAGCAAGTTGGATGCACACCTTCTTGCAAATCACATTGGGGAATACGAGTAAACAAGGTTTCTCAGCAGGGAACACCTGGCTTGGCCTCCGCGAGTGCAGGTCGCCGGACTAGATGGACCTAAGGTCTGATCCGGCGAAGCCATTTCTTATGTTTCTTATGTCTCTGAAGCTTTGAAAGCAAGTAGGAGTGCTTTATAATGAATTTGATAAGCTACTGGAAACCAATGATACTCTTTTATCAGAGGCATGACATGAGCATTTGAATGGGAGGTCAGAAGATGAACAGCTATATTTTGCAATGTTTGCAATCTTTTGATAGTGGAATTGATCATTGAGAAATATGATGTTACAATAATCCTCTTCTAACCAGCCCTTTACAATGGGAGGAAAGGCTGCAGGGCTCCAACATACTCGAGCCCCAGCAGGGAGAGGAGGATGGAGCCGGCTCCCTCTTCTCCCCACTGGAGCAATCTACCACGGGGATCAACAAGGCCCCTCTTACCCAACATCGGACTTCTTCTAATCAGCCCTTTGAAGGGCCATGCAACAGGCAGGCCTGTACCACTGGCAGGCCACGCCGAAATGTCATACCAAAGTGCCCTTTGTGTGAACCAAGAAGACCAAGCGGACAGTGAGTAAATGAAACAATTTTAGATAAGAGAAGTCTTGTCAAATCCTGTGTGTGCTAGTGTGTTTGTTTAGAATACCTTGTTTTGAGAATGTATGCTAGAAGATTTGCTTAGAAGACTCTATTTTAAGAGTGGAATTGAAACTTATAGAGTTCCTAAAACAGCTGCTAGTAGGATGTGCTAGAAATAACTGCTAGAAATAAACTGTTTTAAAGTCTGTAATGTCGTAGTAATAGAATGTACCAGAACATTCACTGGAAATGTGCTAACTGAAAAACTTAACCTTAAAAACACAATCTCTGATAGAGATATTATATTATTATATATTATATTATATTATATTGTAATATTTACTAGAATGGTTATCAGTAGTAAATAGCGTAGCTGGTTTTAAAAAAGGTTTGGACAAGTTCCTGGAGGAAAAGTTCATAGTTTGTTATTGAGAAAGACACGGGGGAAGCCACTGCTTGCCCTGTATCGGTCAAATGAATCCAAATGGGGACACTAAACTCAATACTTCCAAAAAATTGAGTGATTAAAGAACGTATATCATATCAAATAGAAAATCACTCTTGTGAAGAGTAAAGCTCAATACTTGAAAAATGTATCAACTAGTAATGAAACTAATGCTCAGAGACTCGAAAGCAATAAACAGGGGAAAACCCCCAAACTACTGCCTCACCACCCAATCATCGCATTTTCAAAAATCTTTAGTTGATATCAGAAATTATGTATTTTCTCCTAGCGCTGTGTACCACACAGTCTACTGTATTCACATATAGTTAGAATTTTAGATATCAAACACGGTAAAATACCCACATAAGAATTCTGGATGAAAATTAATGAAAAACTAGAATCAATGAATGAAGACACCGAAATGGCATTAAAGCCTGGCAAAATTTAGCAAATACATTTCTAGATAGGATTGCACCAATAACAATATGAAAACTGATAATGGCAAAATAATCCATGGTTCACAGAACAACTAAAGGCCATGAGGAAAGACGTATGAAGAGCAGAAAAATCTGGAGAAAAGACCAAAGTCCTCATATTTCATATTGCAAAACAAATATCTTTTCAATAACTTCTTAAAGGTACATAAATTTCCCTGCTGTCATATATAAATACAGTAGGTACTCAATTCCATTCCTGGGGACCCCTACAAGGAAACATGCTTTTTCTTAACACATTCAACCTCAAACATCTAACAGGTGGTATCTGCAAATCTGTACAATGGACAGAACACAACTTCGGTAATGGGACATAAGACAGACGTTTGTCAAGAAAAGAATAGTTTTGCTGAGATTTTGTGGACATGTAAACATACATAACCTGGGGGGGGGGGGATGGAAATGGAAATGGTATTGATATTGATATAGGAATTTATGAATAATTTCATGAAGATTTTAATATATTTGTATTGGGTAGGAGGGGATAAAAATAATAGAGCATTAATGTTATACATTTGTTGTGCTTGGTTTGTAATACCCATATTTGTGATTCATTTGTTGCACAATTGTAGCTTGAAAAATCAATAAAGATTTATAAAAAAAAAAAAGAAGAAGCAAGAATTGTTTCAGTGCTACATGAAGAGCGAAATCTAGACTGATGGGGATGGAAATAATTTTTTTTTCTCAATGAACTGGTTTAAACACAGGAAAACTACTTTCTTCACCACTTTGGAAACAAAACAGAGATGAAATGGGCCTGTAGTGAGCAGGCAAAGAAGGGTCTAGAGACAGATTTTTTAAGATTGGAAAAATGATGGCAGTCTTCCAAGCATCAGCCACTATGCTTAATTCAAGACTTTCTTCACTTCAAAGTTTTCTTTAAAAACGCTACTGTTTCAGAAATCATTAATAGATTCTCCTTATCTATATTAGAAGATCATAAATAATTATGCTTTCCACTCTATGTACTTTAATTGTAATGATCTATTTCTATGTGATGAATCAATTCTTGTAAACCAAGTTGAGCCCTTTCTTAGAGATGATGCGGTATAAAAACCTAAAGATTGGATTGGATTGGATATGGTATGGACTTGATCTGGTAAAGAAATTGTTGCAAAGTTTTGTGGGAAGGAGGAAGAGAAAGCTGGCCATTGAGTGGGGTCATTTTGGCATGACCACTTTATTCGGGTTTCTGGAGGGACTGCATGGTTTTGTAATTGTGATCTAGAAATGAATTAGGTAATGATCAGTCCAGGGTAAAGGAAGGTAAGAAAAGGGTCCAATGAAGTTTAAAGATTTTTTAGGCACTAGGTCTAGAATATGATCTGCCTGATGGGTAGGGAAGGGGGGACTAGTTTCTGTAAGGATAAATCAGTTAAAAGGGAATAGAACTGATTTTTTAAAGCATTATCTGGGATTATTTATTTATTTGGGATTATTTATTTATTTAAATATTTTTTTTTATAACATTTACAAAAAAACCCTAAATGGTTTACATCAATTAAAACATACATAAGATAAAAACAAACTATGTCATAAAATCTATATAATTAAGTAATTTCTTCTCTTCAAATGTCACCTAATAAAGCGGAAGATTATAATATCAAACATGATTAAACAGATTCTTTTCTTCATGTGAAGATTGAAATCTCCTAGAATCAAGAGATTAAGGTATCGTGTAACAAGGTCCACAACAGCCTGATAACATGCATCCCTTTGCCTGTACTACAGCTGGTTTCTCATTTAAGCCTGTAGTTAGAGAGTAGGCTTCAAACTCTGCTCTGACATTTTTCCAATTGCCACTTAAGTCTTCTCTGACCTCTATGCTCCCCCAGGATGGATTGCTGCTAGCAGCTGCCATTATGCTGTAATGCATATTTGTGCAATCTTAGGATGGTTATTATCAGTGCAAGCCCTAGAGAATGACATGGGAACATAGTTTGTCCCCATCCCTGCAGGCACTATTCTTGTACCTGCTCCATCCCCGTGGTCTCTGTCTTCATCTGCACAAGTCTCAGAAATGTATTTTATATTTAATTATTTTTATTAAAGTATAAAAAGGGATAATATTCTGGTCAATTGTTGTTTGTAAACCACAAATAGAGCCTTCTATTTTGGTACAACTTTCCCAAAGATTCGGTTGCCTGTGTTTTTTTTACCTCATCTAGGAAGATAATTGGATTGTTTTTCAGACATGGGTGATGAAGAGAACCAATATAGTACAGTATAATGCAGTGGTTCCCAACCCTGACCTGATGGACCAACAGCCAGTTAGGTTTTTGGGATAGCCCTAATGAATATGCATGAGAGAGATTTGCATATAATGGAGATGACAGGCATGCAAATCTGGGCTATTCTAAAAACCTGACTGGCTGGTGGTTCTCCAGGACAGGGTTGGGAACCATTGGTATAGTGGATGAACAGGAAAATAAGTGCCTATTAAAAGTTGGAAATGCTCTTTGATGCCAGCAATGATGAATGAATCTGTTGCAGTAACAGTAAGATGCTTAAGCAACCGGGCATGTGAAGGAAGGGCATTGCAGATGGTAGGAGTCTGATCAGGAGACAAGACTCTTGTTGTCACATCAGAGGCAAATAAGACACAAATGATGACATTTAACAGTATTTAATTTAAATCCAAAAGCAGTTTAGGCATTTAAAAAAAATAATAATTGAATTTATTTACTATGTTACTAAGTTGCCAGTTGTCTAAGATGTGTTGTTTTTACATATTGACACGATTCTAGCATTTTATAGATGCTGTTCCATTTTGTTGGAACAGTCTGTTCAAGCTAGTCTCAAACTTATAGAGAATGGCATGGGACACAGTTTCTCCCCATGCCCATGGGCTCTGTTCCCATCCCATCACCACGGGCTTTGTCCCCATCCCCACCCTGCAGGCTCTGTCCCCGTGACTGCCCCTTGGTAAGCCCCATGTCATTCTCTACTGTGCAGTCACAGTTGTGCAACCCACCACACTTGGTTATAGGCAGACAAACAGCGAAGGTTCAGAAACTTCTAGCAGCATGTTTCAATTAAAACTAAAAACTGTATAATAAATGCAGCTGTGCACAGGAACCATGCTGTATTGAAATGAAAGTTTAAAGGTAACAACAAAACAGAAAGTGAAAAAGCAATGATACAGTATATCAATGATGAACCACTAGGTGGTATCAATATAAATTAACATCTGTACCAGACGTCAGCCCAAAGAGCGGCACTTGGCTCAGACATCAGTCCAGAGAGCGACTTCCAGAGACCAGGCCAAGAACCCACATCCTCAAGTGGATTTCGTTGTCTACACCAGCCCCCTTCCCTACACCATGGGCCACAGGACTTGAAAAAGACAGACAACCCTGTGGCAGACTCAGGTAAGAAATGTGGCAAACAGTCTTGAAATAGTGAGTGAGTGGTGGGAAATCAGCAGGAGGGTCTTAGGCACTGGGAAGGGGAGGGTGGCCTAAGGTAGGGAATGAAAAACTGCTAACGTTGATGTGGCCCAGGCCAGAGTACTGTAAAGAAAAGGCACTATTGCTTTTGCCCCAGATAGAAAACACTGTCAGTGCAGTCAGCTGTTGCAGAAAGGCTCACAGTAGAGCCACGTGCACGTCTGAGCACGTGGTATCTACCACAAGCATAATATCACAGCATGCAAGAAGCTAACTGCATAAAATTTACATGCAGTTAGCTTCTTGCATGTGGGAGAGCATGCTGGATATAGGCACACAAGGTTTCATGGTAAGAATATAAGAACAGCCATACTGGATCAGACCAATGGTTCTTCTAGCCCAGTCTCCTGTTTCCAACAGTAGCCAATTCAGGTCACAGTACATGGAAGAACCTCAAATGGTAGCAGCATCCCATGCTACTGATCCAGGGCAAGCAGTGGCTTCCCCCATGTCTATCTCAATAGCAGACTATGGACATTTTCTCCAGGAATTTGTCCAAACCTTTCTTAAACCCAGCAATGCTAAGTATGCTCTAAGTTTTGACTGTGAGCACGTAACACTGGCTGAGCCAGTTGTTAGAGAAGGGGTAGTTAAGGGTTAAAGTTTAGCGGGCTGTGGGAAGAGGGAGGGGTGAATAGGAAGGTAGTGGAATAGATCTTCATTAAAGGATTAGTGGGACTGGAGGGGTGGTGAGAAGTGGGAGGGAACTGCTGAGGAAAGGTGAGGTTTGATTGGTGGGAGGTTCTGTGAGGAATGGGGAGTTAGTAGTACAGTTTTGGCGGGTTCGCGGTATTTTTAGTTGGGAGGGAGGTTGGTAGGGTGAGGGTTTTTTGTAGGGAAAAAGTTCTCCCCCTTTTCGTTGTCTTTAGGTTTTTTTGGGATGGGGGTGATGGGTTCATTGGTGGGGTGGGTGGTTGGATTGGTTGCAGTTTTATTGGTGGAAAAATTGATGTTTTGGGGAAAATGTGGACCAGTGTGACTAGGAAAATTATGGGGGAATTTGTTTTTGAGCGGCTCATGTGCGACACCGCCATGGGTGGCGGCAGGACTCTGTGGCATCGCAAGCCCTGCTGGGATGGGGTATTGGGATTGTGGGGACATTTTTGAGTATGGAGCTAGTTCTTCACCGACTAGCTCCAGGGGTTGTGATTGTTATGTTACACGGTTATGCTACACTGTTTTTTGATGTATGGTTATCACTGATGGATTTATTGTACTTTGGGAGTTAATAAAGCTGCGGCCCAAATTTTGCCATTAATTGTCTGGTGTTAATATTATTGTTGTGGGAAACATTAGCAGAGATGTGCGAATGACAGTGTTACTGCTGTAACTACCTCCTCTGGCAATGAGTTCCAGAGCTTTGAGTAAAAGAAAATATTTCCTCCTATTTATTTTAAAAAAATTCCCATGTAATTTAATTGAGTGTCCCCTGGTTTTTGTACTTTTTGATGTGTGAAAAATGGATTCACTCCTACTCATTGTACACCACTCGTGATTTTGTAGACACTTGACCTAGATTTATTTCTTGACTCCTAATTATTATGGATCTTCCCTAGATGTGGACTTGAAAAAAGTTAGCTTTTATTTGATTTTCTATTTGTAAGATCTGCTTGTTTTTTTCCTGTTCTTATGATGTATATTGTAAGAATAAAAATTACTAATTAAAAAGAAAGAATTAAAAAAATGCTGATATGTGCAGTCAGGGACCGTCGCAGAAAAGCTCACTATAGAGCCATGCTATAAGGCTGAATACTGTCAGCAATATTTGGGGATGATATGTGATAACCAAGACTCCATCATGTTTGGCTCCTTATATGTTTAACATAGTGGAGACTTGACAGCCAGTTTTTAAGCATGGTTGATTGGAGCCTGCACAGAGTGGCAGGCATGGCTCCAGCCACCTTGTTGGCCAGACTGGATAGACCATGCAGGTCTTTGTCATACTGTGTTACTTTTGATTTTGTTCTGACATGCACACAAGTTACTTTCCATCTGCTTTATACCTTGAAGGGGCTTCTTTCTGCAAGCACAAGAGAAAACCAGCAGTCAGTTTTGAAAGACTGACAATAAATCCTCTCATAAAAACCTTCTATGCCAACCCAGACCCCAGTAGAAAAATTCTCACATTGTGCTTGTGTCAAAAGTGAGCAGCATGCATGCTCTCTGAATTGCACAGAATGCTTAAATTACGTAGCTCATCAGTATATATTTTAATACAATTTGTGGCTGTATCTTTCATGCACAAGTCCTTTCTGCACTGCTCGGCACACACAACCTGAAATCATCCAGCGATAACATCATGGCTAAGCCCGAGGTTGCTTTCTGCATCAGCCTCAGTGATTGAAAGATGTCAGCTTTGGGAATGTGACATACTTCCCACAGTAAGAATGATATGCATTTCTTTTGTTTCTCCAGAGTTGCACTGTTTGTAAAGTATGTGGATGTATCAGAATTTCTGTGTCTAATTTCTGATTCTTTATTATGTGCTCAATGAAAATTAATGTTTTACTGTGCATATTACAGAGAAATAAGAATTCAAAAATGCTCTGACTGAATACAGCCCACGGATCTTAAGAATAATAGGGTCTGATCAGGGCTGTCCCAAGGGCTGTGAGAGCAGTGCTGCCACACAGGGGGATAGGAAATAGGGGCATAAATAGGATTTCTTGTTTACTGTTTCCCTTGCAGTGGCTGTGGCATAGTGAGTGGGGTTTCATATAAGGTACAATTCTAGCTTGGGATGCTCCTGGGTCTGTTAAATTCCAGTGTTGTCAAAGACGATGAAAATTGATCAGTGATGAAAACAGCTTAGCAGGGTTTAAAAATGGTTTGGATAATTTCCTGAAAGAAAAGTCCATAAACCTTTATTAAGATGGGAAAATCCGCTGCTTATTCCTAGGATAAGTATCATAAAATCTGTTATGCTTTTGGGGATCTTGCCAGGTACTTGAGACCAAGATTGGCCACTGTTGGCTACTCTTATGTTTTTATGTAGTGACTAGCAGTGGGCCTATAACTGTTTATTTTTGGATGAATAAAGTTGCTGAAACTGGTTTTTTTTTAATGCTGCTTTTGTATTACTACTAAGAATCCACATTTTTGAATAGCTAACAGGCTATACTGTTATCAGCAAAAATTTTTAGCATGTCCTACACATAGATTTCTGATTATGTGGCCAATTTATAGTGAACTGTAATTACCCCCTCCATTTTTTTATCAAGACTCAAGGCCGAGCAATGCGAGCTAAATGCCGAGCCGCCCATAGGAATAGAATGGGCAGCTCGGCATTTAATTTGTGCTGCTCGGCAGTGCAGTTTAATAAAAGAGGGGGTTAATGCGGTATATAAATCTTTTCAAACAAATAAATACATATGTGATATTTCTGAGAAATACAAGACTTCAGATTAGGTCTTTTTCAATCTAGGGCGTAATTATTTTGATTTTCCAACAGTGACCAACTTTTTTTAAACTCTTGGATTTTAGTGAAGCCCTTGAAATCTCTGAGGTTGATTCATCCTTTTTTAGTTCAAAATGAAGACTGCAGAATAGCTATTTGGCAAAGCCAAGAATAAAAATATTCACTATTCAAAGTCTGAGTAGGTGCTTTGTGAGAGGCTGAATAGCAGCAAATTGGGCAACAATGATTGCATAATGAAGCCTTTGGGACCTGCTTTGTTCCGAGACTCAGACTGCATTAGTAACCTAAGTTTCCTATGCAGAAGCCTGATTATCCTTTTTTCCAAATTGCAAAGCTGCTCAGGTTTTTTAAAAATCAATTCCATACAGAAAAAGGTGAGCAAACATCCCTTGGGCAAGAGGTCAAACTTATAGGAATAAGTGGGGAAAACTCCAGAAATCACACATACCAAAAACTGTTTACTATAGCCAGTATCACAAACAGCAAAAAAGGAACAATAATAGTTATTAATACAGTTTCAAAAATGGCGTTTAGAATCCAAAAGTAGAGTAAAATAACTCAGCATAGGGGAAAACCCTTTTATAAACTTTCATAGAATCAATCATTGTACCATCTTGTTAGAATAAATGATTTTTAAATAACTTCATAGATTCATAAGTAATTCTTAAATTTCCATAATGTGAAAATAAAGTCCAAAGTCCAAAGTTTTGTGAAAAGCTAATATAAGTAAACAGATTTAGTTTCAATGTCTCTGCAGCGGTGACCCAGCGGGGTTCTGACGCGTTTCGCCGTCCTGGCTTCCTCAGAGAACCCGCTAATGCTGTGTGTGACAGACTTGTCAGTTGGGTACCTAATTCAAAAGGGAAAATAAACTTCCTCGTGTTTTTCCCTATGCTGAGTTATTTTACTCTACTTTTGGATTCTAAACGCCATTTTTGAAACTGTATTAATAACTATTATTGTTCCTTTTTTGCTGTTTGTGATACATTTCCTTTGGAACAATATTCAATTTATTCAATTACCCAGTTGTATTATATTGGGTACTATAGCCAGTAAACATACCAGAAGGAACCATTATGTCATAAATGAATTAATTTTCTTATTTGTATATATACCAATATGTTATTCCTTTCTATACAGTCTTTATTCTGCATCCTTCTCACGGCCATCCTCTTCATAATAGGAACACATTTTTTGGTCTATCATATACCTTGCAGACTTCTATTCCTATATCTGACCTGGCCTCAAAATCTCATAATTCCCTTACTCACAGGCTAGCAAGACAAGAAGTATTTATCACTACCTGTACTACTTCATATTGTATACAGTTTGTAATGATTGGCAAAATATGTTTTTAAAAATAAATACATTTTACAAATATTTTTAAAAGTTATTATATTATATTTATTTGTCCTGAGAGATCGCTGAATGGATACTACTGATTTCTTGGGGCCACTTTTATCGAGCTGCGGTAAAGCATTTTAGAGCAGGCCGGTGAGGTAAATGCTCCAATGCTCATTCAATTCCTGTGAGTATTGAAGCATTTACATCGCGGGCCCTTGCTAAAATGCTCTACCGCAGCTTGATAAAAAGGGGCCTTAAATAAATAGATTGATTATATCTCAAATTCAGTTTCCCCAGAGCTCCACCTACCAACATAGCCACATATCAGCAAACTCCCCCAATATATCCCTGCTCATCTGCCACACACATACAAATACTCCTATATACTTTTACTCCCTCTCCCTTCTATTTCCTGCACCCACACATTCCTACATACCAGTATACACAAATTCACATACTCCTAATCCACATACCCACCAAGTAAGTGTACAGACCCCTTAAGATCCTAACATATTTAGCTGGTAGAGAACTCTAATGGTTCTACTAAATTAATGTATTGTGACCTATTAACATCACCTAGAACTTAGGAGGCCTCTTCTTACCAGTCAGGTAATGATTAAATATCATGAGCAAAGGCAGTTGCTTGTCTTTGGTTAATTCAACCATACTGAAGAGGTAGGAATGTTGGGGTGGACCAGCCACTGAGACAGCATAAATCTGATGACAAGAGGTTGCTTAGGTCACTAAACCTTATAGCATTGTACAGCTTAGGTATACCATAGAAGAAAATAAAACAAGGTTTTTACTAATCATAGAAGAGACAAAGAGTAGGTAGTCAGTGGATAACCCAGATGAGACCAAAATAGTCAGAGCTCAACAGCATGAAAATAAGCAGCTTCATCTTAGTCCAAGAACCAGAGAGATAAAGAGAGTCTGACTAGAGTAGGATCTAGGAGAGGCCAGGGTACATGGGAAGAACACCTGTAGTCATTGTCTGAGACCAAAATCTAAGAAGAGGCAAAAAGGAGAAAGGGGGAGTTCCCAGAGAGGAAGATACTGCCAAGACAAGGAAAATCTTCACTACTATGGAATGAGTGGAAGTGTGAATTGTATATTATTTATTTTTTTCTGTGCATCTGCTTTGAGATGACTTTCGTCTGCATAGTACAAATCCTGTCAGTAAACTTTATCATGGTTCAAAATAACCCCTGGATTGGACCGTGAGTTTCTAGAAGCAGTAGTACAAGATGGAGTGAGTTATTCCAGAGGTCAACAACCTTCAAGACAGAGCTGGTTCTGTCCCAGAACCCTGTATACCCAGGTTGGAAGATGTAAATAAGAGAGTCTCTCAGGAGGTAGGTACCCTAGGTTTCTATACATAGAAATTAACATTCCTTGAGGCTACACACACACAATTACACTCTCTTTCACTCTGCTGTCCTAACATGTCTTATGGAATTCTTTTGGATCTATTTTGGTTTTATATTGTGTAAACTGCTTTGCTATGCCTAGCCTAAAAAGCAGCATAATTTTAAAACTTTGATCTTTATTATGGTAATTTTCTTGTTAAAACTATTGCAAACATTCATATAAAAGTAGAGGATCCACCTAACTCCCCATCTAACTATAGACCGGTCGCCAGCATCCCCCTATTTACCAAAATAGCGGAAGGGATGGTAAAGGCGGAACTTTCTGAATACCTCGAAAAATTCAACATTCTATGTGACAACCAAGCAGGCTTTCGCGCGGACCATAGCACTGAAACCGTCATAGCCTCCCTTCTCGACCACCTCCACACGCTCTTCAGTCAAGGCTCAAGTGCCCTGATCATACAACTCGACCTGAGCAGCGCCTTTGACCTGGTCGACCACACCATTCTCCTTGAATGCCTAGCTCACATTGGCATCTCAGACCAGGTCCTTAACTGGTTTCAGGGCTTCCTACAAAACAGATCATATAAAGTATTCATGAATAACTCTTTCTCTTACTGCTGGGACAACACCTGTGGGGTCCCGTAGGGCTCCCCCCTCTCCCCCATCCTATTCAACGTTTACCTAGCCTCCCTAGGTAAACTCTTACACAACCTAAATCTCAAATTCTTTATTTATGCAGACGATATCACAATAGCCATCCCACTAACCAACTTTTCACAAGAACTACTTGAACACACTTCAAACATTCTCAACCAGATAGAACTCTGGATGCTTTCATTCAGACTGAAATTAAACCCCGACAAATCAAAATTCTTCTTAGCCTCCCCCAAAGATAAAATCAAGGAAACCACAATTCAACTAAAAGGAAAGACCTTCCCCCTCGATTCGACCATAAAAATTCTGGGAGTCACGCTGGACAAAAACCTATCCCTAGAAAACCATACCGACATCATCGCCAGGAAAAGCTTCTCGGCACTCTGGAAACTTCGCACCATAAAAAAATACTTCAATGACACTGCATTCCGCCTACTCGTACAATCCTTCATCCTCAGCACTCTCGACTACTGCAACATCATCTTCCTTAACGCTACAAAGAAAACTACCAGGAGATTAAAAATAATTCAAAATACCGCAGTGCGCCTCATTTTTGACCTAAAGAAATGGGAACATGTCACTCCATTCTATCACCAACTGCACTGGCTGCCAGTAGAATCTAGAGTTCTCTTTAAATTTGCATGCTTTTGTTACAAATCGGTTAACGGTTCTTCCCCAAGTTACATAAATACCCACTTCAACCTTTACTGCAACAAAAGGACATCACGCAGAATTCAACTGTTCGCCTTCCCCTCGCCAAAACACTGCCTTCTCAGAAGATCCCTCGAAAGTACTTTCGCATTCCAAGCAGCCAAGTTGAACCCATGGCTGGCCCAGATGATACTCGAGGCCCCTAATTACCTTGCCTTCAGAAAACTTCTAAAAACTTACCTATTCAACAATCACGACCCCTATTTAATCCCTTCACCTCACATAACCCCGGCCCCCCCCCCAACCCCTTCCTCCCTCACCTGATTCCCCCTCAACCCTCTCTCCTCTTCCCTTGTCTAGTCCGATCTAATCCACAATTTTCAGCTAAACTGATATACATCTCCCTTTCATTGCAGACTACTGTAAATTGTGGTAACTTCATTGCTGTCTGTTGTAAATTGTAAATTGTTGTAATTTACTGTAAATCTACAGGTAATTTGTTTGTAAATCTGCTTGTAACATGTTGTAAATAAGCTTGTCAATGCAGACCATTTGTTAATTGTTGTAAACCGCCTAGAACTCGATGGGTATGGCGGTATATAAGAATAAAGTTATTATTATTATTATTATTACTTAAAGTACCACAATTAACTAGTTACACATCTTAAAGCTATCATCTCCCTCCCCCCCCCCCAGGGCTCATTTTCAAAAGGAAAACCATCCAAATAGTGGCATAAAGGGGCAGTTGGATGTTTTTCTTGCCAAACCCTTCCAATTCAATATTTTCAAAACCTATTTTCTAGATGGACGGATGTTATTCACGCTGGATGGTGTGAATAACATGAAAAAAGACCTGGCGAAGCTTGAAGAATGGTCTGAAATTTGGCAGCTAAAATTTAATTCTAAGAAATGCAAGGTCATGCATTTCCAAAAACCAGAGGGAACAGTACAGTTTAGGGGGTGAAAAACTTATCTGCATGACAGAAGAGCGGGATTTGAGTGTGATTGTATGTGATGATCTTAAGAAAGCCAAACAGGTTGAAATGGTGATGGTGAAAGCTAGAAGGATGCTAGGTTGCATAGGGCAAGGCATGGCCAGTAGGAAAAAGGAGGTATTGATGCCTCTGTATAAGAATCTGGTGAGACCTCATTCAGAATATTGTGTACAATTCTGGAGGCCGCACCTTCAAAAAGATATAAAAAGGATGGAGTTGGTCCAGAGGAAGGCTACTAAAATGGTGTGTGGTCTTCGTGATAAGGCTTATGGGGACAGACTTAAAGATCTCAATCTGTCTACTTTGGAGAAAAGAGACGTTTAAATACCTACATAATATAAATGTGCATGAGTCAAGTCTCTTTCATTTGAAAGAAAACTCTGCAATGAGAGGTCATGGGATGAAGTTAAGAGGTGATAGGCTCCAGAGTAATCTGAGGAAATACTTTGTTATGGAAAGGGTGGTATATGCATGGAACAGTCTCCCAGAAGAGGTAGTGGAAACAGAGACTGTGTCTAAATTCAAGAGGGCCTGGGATAGGCACGTGGGATCTCTCAGAGAGAGAAAGAGATAATGGTTACTGTGGATGGGCAGACTAGATGGGCCATTTGGCCTTTATGGTGGCTCTGGCACTACATAGAGACTCTATGTAGTGCCAGAGCCACCATTAATAGCAAAGTTGCAGGTGTAACCATCTCTCTATCAGATAGCTCTAACAATGCAGATACATTCAAGTCCTGAGCAATTTCATGCTGCTGACCCTGCGACCTATTAGGAAGGTAGTAAACCTGTTAAAAGGGAGATATGACCTCCTCTAAAATCTCCAAGACCTCTAACAAATATCTCTTTAACATTTCCTAAGCAAAAGATGTCATATTGAAAATGCCTCTCTATAGTTCATCGTGTGAATAAAGTTTTACCTCTGTTCTTATAAATTATAATGTTTCACAAAACTTACAGTTGCTTATCATGCCCTACCAATAAACTGAATCTGTGGCATAGTGATTAGAGCTACAGCCTTAGCACCCTGAGGTTGTGGGTTCAAATCCCACACTGCTCCTTGTGACCCTGGGCAAGCCACTTAATCCCCCATTGCCCCATGTACATTAGACAGATAGGGGAAAATGTTTGAGTACCTGAATATAAACCGTTTATGTTTATTTAAGATTTGATATACTGCTTCTGTATTTTACTGACCTAAGCGGTTTACAATGTATCAAACTAAAATGAAATTAGGCTATAAGTGGTATATAAAAAAAATACTATAAACAAATAAACTTAGTTCTCAACTAAAGCCTAGATTCACTAAACTCACTGATCGTGTCCCGACCAGTTTGCGATCATTCCCCGACCCGATTCACTAACCTTCTGCCTGATCAATCTCCCACCCAATCCGATCCGCCTATGCAAATGAGGGGAAATGGCATGCATAAGTAGGAAAATCGCTTACACAAAATATTTAAGGTATTTTTGTCAATATTTTACTTCTCAAGTATATAAATTTCAGACAAAAAATCACTACCCTGTGAACTGTCACTGCAGTCAGAAAATTAATCAAACGAGCCTCAGACACACTGACTGAACAAACAATTTCAAGTCATTAATCATAGGCTCCTCTGGGGTGGGAAATTCAGTACAAAAAACTCAAAGTCAGAAAAACCTGAACCCCACCTGACTGTAGAGAAATATGTATAGTAAACAGTGTACATTCACATGGCAGTGTGCCAATGAATTAAACAAAAAAATGCACAAAACACATAAAGAAAACAAAAAACAAAAAAAACGTTATTGGGTTGTTGTTTTTTTCCCCCACTGGCCTGGAGTAAGCCCTGGGAAGAGTGAGATTTGTGTGTGTGGCTACCTAAGGTAATGGCTGAAGAACTGTTTGCCTCTCTGATTAAGATACTGCACTGTGTGAGGCTGGATTCAATCAGGATTCTGTGTGAGATTCTTTCTGAAGCACTGCAAGTTCCCAGTTTGCTTGCTGTGTGAAGCTAGCTGCTAAGAGACTGGAGTGTGTACATTTGGAGCTGATACAGTGCCTGGAAATGCCTGGGTGAACTGCTACTGCAATTTTTTCCCAGCTAAGTTCTTGCTTTTTTTGTTTTCTTTTTGTGTTTTGTGCATTTTTTTTGTTTAATTCTGTGGCACACTGCTGTGTGACTGTACACTGTTTACCATGTATAAGTAGGAAGCCATCGATTCACTAAGCAGAAGAAGAAACACTGATTGGGTTTGCCAATCTGAAATGAAATGACTGCTGAGAAGTGTGTGGCGCAGTGGTTGAAGCTATAGCCTCCTCACCCTGGGGTTGTGGGTTCAAACCCTATGCTGTTCCTTGTGACCCTGGGCAAGTCACTCAATCCTCCATAGCCCCAGGTATGTTAGTTAGATTGTGAGCCCACCAGGACAGATAGGGAAAAATGCTTGAGTACCTGATTGTACAACCACTTAGATAACCTTGATAGGCGGTATATAAAAACCTAATAAACTTGATCAGTTGCTTACTGTCCTTGCTGACCCTCCTGCTCTCTGCCGCCCAGTATTGAGGTTACAACCCCAACCATCAAAACATAAAAATGTAAAATATCTATGCATACAAACACCCTTCTATTCTGCAAAAAGCGCAATTGAAATCATTACTTTTAAAATGTCCACCCATAGGGCCAGCAAGTAAACTGCAACCACCCTTCCCACTTTATTTTGAGGTCACTTGTGCGAAGAGCAAGTGCATGCGCAAATGGCATGTACAACCAGCAAGGATAATCTGCGCAAGCGTCGTGATCGCTTGTGGGCGTGCATCCGATCAGATCATTTGCATGCGAATCGGTCGCTCGGCAAAACTCAGCCATGAATCACCCAACAATGATCCAGATCGGTGAGTTTAGTGAATCTAGGCCTAAGTAACACATTTTAATATAAGTAACACATTATAATAAGTAAACTGGAGATGTGTCACTGTTCTTAAACTAAACCTTAATAATGAGGAATGTCATCTACTATTTTATCTTCTTGTTATCCCTCAGCCCATTGTAATGCACTCTGCCATACAATACACTATGCCCTGAATATATCTCTCTCTCATCTCTTTTTCATCTTGTACCTCTTCCAACTATTGATGTTGTAGAGGTAGTTCCCAAATTTTCTTGAATTCCACTTCTCTCTCATTATTGCCTCCCCATTGCATTTCTAGAATTTGCCAAAGCTTTGTTCTCCATCTAGTCACTGAGGGAGTAACTGTCTTTCTCTGTGTTTCTATATTTACTATTCTGGCTGCCAGGAGAAAGTATGACCTGAGGTAAAGTCCAATGCCTAGCCTCAATTTCCTATCTGGTCAAAAAAAGTTTATTGCTTCATAAAGTCAATGATTCAGATGAGGCCATTCTCTTTCATCCATCTGAATTGCTATAGGTCTACCTTCCCAGACTTAATTACATTATCTATCACAATAAATTTGGTTGAGCATCAACTTGGTTTAAAGCCCAATCAAGCTGCAACCCTATACTAGACCCAAAGAACTGGTACAAAAACAAAATGTTGCAGCTTATGCTGCTTCTTATCCACTCACTCAAAATCCTCTCGCTATTTCTAACCAATGTTAGTCTAATAGACACAACATCCAATAAAGTGCTATCCTCAAATGAGCTGCCCCAAAAATAATGTTTAGAATTGGGAGTGATAATTGTCTCTCTAATCTTCCATTCGTGTGTCCCTCATACCTATTCAGGCTCTAGGCCACTTACAGAGAGAGGTGAATGGGGCAAGAGGAGGGGACTACAACAGGGGCCTTGAATGAGAGGGAGGTAAAAGAAGGGAGAGGGAAAACCCCCCCAAAACAACTCAGATGTCAGGGAGGAGTTATCAGCTGCGTCCAGAATAAGGTGTGGTTAGGTTCATTTCTGAGAGATTCAGCAGTCAAATAGGAAGGTTTTCAGCTTCTTCCAGAATGCCGTGTAGTTAGTTTCTTTTCTGATAGATCAGTCCAAGCTTTTACACCCATGAAGGTTTTTTTGTAGAAGGCAGACTTAGTTGCATTCTGTTTATGATTCTCCTGTCTCTCTCTATTATCTTGTTTCAAAAAGTGCAGTGGAAGTCTTGGTATTTTTTCTTTCTAGATTAATTTGGATACCACTCTGTCTAATTCAACAAAAAATCTTTTCTGAAGAAATAAGGGAGCATTGAGAATAAAAATAACACCTGGAAGTAAAATATTAATCTTATAGTATCCCTTTATTTGGCGTTGTTTCAGAAGCAAAAACAGGGAAAAAAAACAAACCCACAAACTCAAATGTAGTGGAATTGTCCAGATCAGAATGATGTGCACCAATGAAAGTGTCCTCCAATGCATCTGATAATATAGGAATCTTTATTCAACCAATGACATAAAAATACATCCAATGAGTCATTGAGTCATTGGATGTATTTTTATGTCATTGTTTCAGAAGCAACATGTGTTTTCTATGGCTCTTATGAGAGATCTGCATCTCCAAATGCCTATTACTTGGTACTGTTGCTCTCGCTCAACATTAAGTTACATAAAGCAGCCGTTTTCACCATCTGCCAATTAAAGGGTTAATCCAAGGTAATATGGATGGTTCTAGAAATTGAGTAAATCCTGTCATAAAATGAATGAGTAATGAATGCTGTATAGCTCTAAATGTGCAGAAATATGTATCTGTGATGGAGAACAATATGGCTGCCATATTAGGTGATTAAATTAGCGGATACGAAGTTATTCAGAGTAGTAAAGACGCAGGGGGATTGCGAAGATCTGCAACGTGACATAATCAAGCTCGAGGAATGGGCATTGACATGGCAGACGAGGTTCAACGTGGATAAGTGTAAAGCGATGCATGTCGGTAACAAAAATCTCATGCATGAATACAGGATATCCGGGATGTACAGGTAGTTGGAGAGACCTCCCAGGAAAGGAACTTGGGAGTTCTGATCGACAATCGATGAAGCCGTCTACACAATGTGCGGCGGCAGCAAAAAGGGCAAACAGAATGCTAGGAATGATAAAGAAGGGGATCACGAACAGATCAGAGAA
Source organism: Geotrypetes seraphini (assembly GCF_902459505.1). Classification (NCBI taxonomy): domain Eukaryota; kingdom Metazoa; phylum Chordata; class Amphibia; order Gymnophiona; family Dermophiidae; genus Geotrypetes; species Geotrypetes seraphini. The sequence continues at coordinate 86,130,245 of NC_047085.1, forward strand.
GGTTATCATGCCGCTGTACCAGGCCATGGTATGCCCTCACCTGGAGTACTGCATCCAGCACTGGTCACCGTACATGAAGAAGGACACGGTACTACTCGAAAGGGTCCAGAGAAGAGCAACTAAGATGGTTAAGGGGCTGGTGGAGCTGCCGTACAGTGAAAGATTAGAGAAACTGGGCCTCTTCTCCCTCGAACAGAGAAGATTGAGAGGGGACATGACCGAAACATTCAAAGTACTGAAGGAGATAGACTTAGTAGATAAGGACAGGTTGTTCACCCTTTCCAAGGTAGGGAGAACAAGAGGGCACTCTCTAAAGTTGAAAGGGGATAGATTCTGTACAAACGTAAGGAAGTTCTTCTTCACCCAGAGAGTGGTAGAAAGCTGGAACGCTCTTCCAGAGGCTGTTATAGGGGAAAACACCCTCCAAGGGTTCAAGACAAAGTTAGACAAGTTTCTGCTGAACAAGAACGTGCGCTGGTAGGGCTAGTCTCAGTTAGGGTGCTGGTCTTAGACCAGAGGCCGTTGCGTGAGCGGACTGCTGGGCATGATGGACCACTGGTCTGACTCAGCAGTGGCAATTCTTATGTTCTTATGACACCTGCCTTGTAGCTCCCACCTAGGCACTGGGGGGTGGGATGCGGGGGTTTGTTTGAGGGGCGAGGGATTGAGGACATCACAGGAGTAGGAAGTGGGGTATTAGAGAGGCCCTAGGGGGATCAGAAGGGTTTGTGGAAAAAAAAATAGTTATGCGGATGCCGGCTCGATATTCAGTGATGGCAGCTCCTGATTGGTGTAACCATGACTTTAGTATCAGGAAGAGGTGGTTGGAAAATACCGCGAATTGCTGAGTCCGCAATTTGCAAACCGCAAATTTGCGGGGGTTTACTGTATATCAAATCTCATTCTCCAAACCATTCTGTCTTTACCTCCTGATGCTTAGTAGGGTGCAATGGACATTTATGATATCTTAATATAGTGTCGAGCTCCATACTCATGGAGATGATGCGGTATATAAACTTAAGGTTTAGATTAGATTAGATTAGTATCCAGATCGCCAAGCCCCATAAAATGAGAGGTCAAAGAGAAGAAAAGGAACAAGAGATTTCTTCTGATAGTCTAAATATGTTTGTTACTTGACATGTTTCAAGAAGAAAAAGCAGTGAGAGTTATAATTATGCTGACTTTTGCCATGGAGTTTGACAGAGATTGGGTTTTGAAAACTGTCTTTTATAACAGGGATGTCCTTCTTGATAGCTATAAAGTCTGGATTTTCCCAGACCTATGCATAGCAACCCAGAGCAAGTGTAAGCCTTTCCAGACATTGTGGCATACAGGTTATTGTTTTAGAGGCTGAATGCTTTTTCAAATTTCCTTTGAAATGCTTGATCAAGTATCAAAAGGCATATATCTTCTTTTTCTAAATGCTCCAAATTAGAAGCTTTAAAACAAACAAACAGGTGACTGGGGTTTCTAATAACTCTGCATAGTGGTTTCACATTTGTAAAGGCATACCTTTGACCTTTGCATAGTTGCATTGGTGACTTTGACAAATTACTTCTGTATTACTGTATGCCCATTTAGTGTAGTGGAACATAAGAAAAATTTTGCTGAGTCAGACCAAGGTGCATTCAGCCCAGCATCCTATCAACTATGGTAATCTGTCTAGGTCATACATACTCAGATGATTACAAAAAGTAAATTGATTTCACATTGCTCATTATCAGGGATAGCAGTAGCTTCCCAAAATCTACCTGAAAAATAATTTTTATGTATTTTGCCTCTGAGAACTTGTCTCAACCTCTTTTGAACCTTGTTATATTAGCTGCTTTGATAACATCCTCTGGCAACGTATTCAACTGCTTAATTTAGGTGGAAAAAAATGTTTTTTTTAGCATTATCATTTCAGTTATGCCAAATTTGAATGTATTATGATCAATACTGCCTACTGGCCCACCAACATTACCACTTGCTCCAGGTCCTGTGTATCAGTTAGGATGACATCTAAAGTACTTTTCCCTTTGGTCAAATGAGCACCTGTTGTTGATTTACCCCCATCATAGGGGCAGGTTTTGATTCCACCAGGCAAGTAGCTTTCTTCTTCATGGCTTTCAATCCATTTTGAGTCTTTCCTGAAAATGTTTCAAGCGACTTCTGTACATAGGCATTCTGTTGTCCAGAATTTGGAGTCTGGGGATGCTGCTAAGGGGAGTCAGGCACTCCTATTGACTCTATTGTCCTTTATTTTCATCTTCTGTCTCCATCTGCCATTTCCTATCAACTATTTTTATTTTGTCAACTACTTTGTTATTCTGCTATGAAAAGTGATATAGCAATAATCACAATAAACATAAAGACGGCAGTCATTTATGGCATACATATTAGCTCCTGAGCATGCCACAATGAGATATTTACTTAGGGGCTGATTCTATAAAAGGTGCTTAAAGTTTGAGACCTCTTAGGCATCTAACTTAATTGGCAAAATACCCTTAATAGGCTCAGTAATTGCTAAAAAAAAAAAAAAAATGTAACTGGGTGATGGGTGCCTATCGCATGGTGCTTAGAGACGCCTAACACCTAAGTGGGCATTTCTATGGGCGGAGCATGATTTAGGTATCACTAAGCGCAATTCTCCAAAAACTTAGGGCTCCTTTTACTAAGCTGTGCTAGTGTGCTTAGCGCACGCTACATTGCCATGCGCGCTAGATACTAACACCACCATTGAGCTGGCGTTAGTTCTAGCCACATAGCGCGGGGTTAGCGCGCGCTAATATTTTGTGTGCGCTAAAAACGCTACCGCAGCTTAGTAAAAAGAGCCCTTAGTGCCTGAAATATAGGTCTTTAAAACCCTCCCCTACATTTCAGGTGCCTAAGTTTTTATATAATATCATACACTTATGTCTCCAAGTGACAAAAAAATCCCTTTTTCCAGTACTATTTATTTATACCTGTATATAAGATCTTCAGAGCTTCAGCACTACCACAATACTGCTCAGGGTCTAATGTTTCCCAGACTGAGCCAAATGAGTGAGAAATAAATAAGGTAAGTGACATATTTAAAAATTAACCACACATATTTATTATAATATAAAGTGAGCACAAAGTAGTTTATGACAACAGATTTGATAAAACTTAAAAGTGAGCTATGAAAGTTTAACTGAGTGGTGGAGTGGTGGCGCTGAGGCTCTGAAGATCTCATATACAGTACTCCCCCAAAATTTGCATGGGTTACGTTCCAGGAGCACCTGAGAACTTTAAAAAAATAAAAATATTGGATGCGGAGATTGGAGGTGGCAGTTGACTGCTGATCTGCTCTGCCAACTGCCATCTTGTGCTGTCGGGACTTTCTCTGGAGACATTGTAGTCTAAAAACACGCACAGAAAAAATCTGCGAATGACTGAGTACGCAAATTCGGAACTGCAAATTCACGGATATATACTGTGCTGGTTTAAATAAATAGTGCTGGAAAAAGGGATTTTTTTTGTCTCTTAGAGACATAAGTGTATGATATTATTGAGAGTATCTCCAAGTATAATTGTTTAAGAAGATCATCTATAATTGAACATAAATTTTAACATAGGCACTAGTAGCTGCGATTCTGTAAATGGTGCCTAAGTGTGATTGACACGCGGCCGGCGCATAAATTTTAGGCAGTGTTAGAAAATTGTACTGCACTGACAACCTCCTTGCATTTTTACTTGTAAGGGGAGGGGACTTTGGAATTGGGTAGGCAGAAGGAAAGGACATCTTGGCCCATGGGGTCCCCCTGGAGCTGTGGAGGCCCAGAGCATCTACCCTATGTGGACAAATGCAAAGTGATGCACATTGGGAAGAATAACCCGAATCACAGTTACCGGATGCCAGGGTCCACCTTGGGGGTTAGCACCCACAAAAAGGATCTGGTTGTCATCATAGACAATACAATGAAACCTTCTGCCCAATGGCGGAAGAACAAATGGCTAAAAATGTAAAAAAGGGAGACAAAAATGTTTTCAGATATATTAGTGAAAGGAGGAAGATGAAAAATGGAATTGCTAAACTAAAAGATGCTGGGAACCGATATGTGGAGAGTGATGAGGAAAAAGCAAATGTGCTAAACAAATACTTCTGTTCTGTGTTCACAGAAGAAAATCCTGGAGAAGGACCAAGATTGTCTGGCAAAGTTACACGAGAAAATGGAGTAGATTCTGCGCCATTCATGAAGGAGAGTGTTTATGAGCAACTTGAAAAACTGAAGGAGGACAAAGCGATGGGACCAGATGGGAACCATCCCAGGATATTAAGGGAGCTCAGAGAGGTCCTGGCGAGTCCTATTAAAGACTTGTTCAACAAATCTCTGGAGATGGGAGTGGTTCCTAGGGCTGGAGGAGAGCGGATATGGTCCCTATTCACAAAAGTGATCACAGGGATGAAGCAGGAAACTACAGGACGGTGAGCCTCACTTCGGTTGTTGGAAAAATAATGGAAGTGTTGCTGAAAGAAAGGATAGTGTACTTCCTTGAATCTAATGGGTTACAGGATCCGAGGCAACATGGCTTTACAAAAGGTAAATTGTGCCAAATGAACCTGATTGAATTTTTTGATTGGGTGACCAGAGAGCTGGATCGAGGACATATGCTAGATGTAATTTACTTAGATTTCAGCAAAGCCTTTGATACGGTTCCTCATAAGAGGCTGCTGAATAAACTTGAAGGGCTGAAGTTAGGACCCAAAGTGGTGAACTGGGTTAGAAATTGGCTGTCGTACAGACACCAGAGGGTGGTGGTTAATAGAAGTCGTTCGGAGGAAGGAAAGGTGAGTAGTGGAGTCCTTCAGGGTTCAGTGCTGGGGCCGATCCTGTTCAATATGTTTGTGAGTGACACCGCTGAAGGGTTAGAAGGAAAAGTGTGCCTTTTTGCAGATGATACCAAGATTTGTAACAGAGTAGACACTGAAGAGGTAGTGGAAAATATGAAAAAGGATCTGCAAAAGTTAGAGGAGTGGTCTAATGCCTGGCAACTAAAATTCAATGCAAAGAAATGCAGAGTAATGCATTTGGGGATTAATAATCGGAAGGAACCGTATATGCTGGGAGGTGAGAAGCTGATATGCACGAACGGAGAGAGGGACCTTGGGATGATAGTGTCCGAAGATCTAAAGGCAAAAAAACAGTGTGACAAGGCAGTGGCTGCTGTCAGAAGGATGCTGGGCTGTATAAAGAGAGGCATAGCCAGTAGAAGGAAGACGGTGTTGATGTCCCTGTACAGGTCATTGGTAAGGCCCCACTTGGAGTATTGTGTTCAGTTTTGGAGACCGTATCTGGCGAAAGACGTAAGAAGATTTGAAGCGGTCCAGAGGAGGACGACGAAAATGATAGGAATCTTGTGCCAGAAGACGTATAAGGAGAGACTGGAAGCCTTGAATATGTATACCCTAGAGGAAAGGAGGGACAGGGGAGATATGATTCAGACATTCAAATACTTGAAGGGTATTAACGTAGAACAAAATATTTTCCATAGAAAGGAAAATGGTAAAACCAGAGGACATAATTTGAGGTTGAGGGATGGTAGATTCAAGAGCAATGTTAGGAAATTCTACTTTATGGAGAGGGTGGTGGATGCCTGGAATGAGCTCCCGAGAAAGGTGGTAGAGAGGAAAATGGTGACTGAGTTCAAAGAAGCGTGGGATGAACACAGAGGATCTAGAATCAGAAAATAATATTAAATATTGAACTAAGGCCAGTACTGAGCAGACTTGCTCGGTCTGTGTTTGTATATGGCCATTTGGGGGAGGATGGGCTGGAGAGGGCTTCAGATGGGATGGAGTAGGTTTTAATGGAGATTTTGGCAGTTGGAACCCAAGCACAGTATGAAGTAGAGTTGGATTCTTGCTCAGAAATAGCTAAGAAGAAAACATTTAAAAAAATTTAAATTGAATCAGGTTGGGCAGACTGGATGGACCATTCGGGTCTTTATCTGCCGTCATCTACTATGTGTGGTGGCGGCCAAAAAATCAAACAGGATACTATGAATTATTAAAAAAGGATGGTTAACAAGACTAAGAATGTTATAATGCCTCTATCGCTCCATGGTGCAACCTCATCTGAAATATTGCATTCAATTCTGGTCTCCTTATCTCAAGAAAGATATAGTGGCACTAGAAAAGGTTCAAAGAAAAGCGACCAAGATTATAAAGAGAATGGAACTCCTCTTGTATGAGGAAAGACTATAAAGGTTAGGGCTCTTCAACCTGGAAAAGAGACAGCTGAGATTTGATTGAAGTCTAAAAAATCCTGAGTAGAGTAGAGCGGGTACAAGTGGATCGATTTTTCACTCCATCAAAAATTACAAAAACTAGGGGACGCTCAATGAGGTTACAGGGAAATACATTTAAAACCAATAGGAGGAAATATTTTTTCACACAGAGAATAGTTAAGCTCTGGAATATGTTGCCAGAGGTTGTGGTAAGAGCAGATAGTGTAGCTGGTTTTAAGAAAGGTTTGGACAATTTCCTGGAGGAATAGTCCATAGTCTGTCATTGAGAAAGACATGGGGGAAGCCACTGCTTGCCCTGGATTGGTAGCATGGAATATTGCTACCCCTTGGGTTTTGGCCAGGTACCAGTGATCTGGATTGGCCACCATGAGAATGGGCTACTGGGCTTGATGGACCATTGATCTGACCCAGTAAGACTATTCTTATGTTCTTATTGCCCTTCCCCCCAAATGCTGGCCCTGATGATGTCCTTTGGTTGTCCTCTTTATACCAGATCTGAGATGCCTTTTATATCTAACTAGGGTACCATATGGCTCCAGAAAAAGGAGGATGGATTGAAAGATCCGGGTTTTACTTCCATGGAAGTAAAACCCAGATGTCTCAATCTGTCCTCCTTACTTCCATTGATGCAATCAGATGGCTGGACATCTTGAAAACAACCATGATGATGATGCTGGAGAACTTTTCTGGACTAGCACAAAATTGATTTCTTTTTAGATTCGCAATTCATCAAGTTGTTAGGACTCGAGCATAAGTCAATGGCATTTAACAACAACATGGTAACCCTATATCTAGCCCTTTCTTTAATGTCAGACATTCTAACTACTAAGGCACATGGGGACAGACTTAAAGATCTCAATATGTATATTCTGGAGGAAAGGCAGGAGAGGGGAGATAAGAAAAAGGCATTTAAATACCTACATGGCATAAATGCGTATGAGTCAAGTCTCTTTCATTTGAAAGGAAACTCTGGAATGAGAGGGCATAGGATGAAGTTAAGAGGCTCTGGAGTATCTAAGAAAATACTTTTTTACAGAAAGGGTGTTAGATGTGTGGCACAGGCTCCCATTAGAGATGGTAGAGAGAAAGACTGTGTCTGAATTCAAGAAAGCATGGTACAGGCACGTGGGATCTCTTAGGGAGAGGAGATAGTGGATGGTTTGGATGGACAGTCTGGATGTGGCATTCGGCCTTTATTTGCCATCATATTTCTATGTTTTCTGTCTTATTTTCTTGACTTCTGGCATTTACATACAGACAATATATGTATGCTTATTTGGTCTTTAGGGAATCTAAGATGGAAGCTGCACATTAGAATACTGTCCTGATCTCTCTTATTTTTTTTTTTGTTTGTTTTCTTCAGGGTGCTGATAAGGACAAGAGAAGAGACAGACAGTCAAAGCTGCAAAAAACTTTCAACTGTACCAATAGTGAGCCCAATAGATTTGTTCATGGTCCACAGAGGTAAAGCACAAATTATATCCGGGAGTCTCCCTTGAAGAGAAGGTAATAACTCTTTTGGAAACTCAGCCCTGATCAAGGAACTCCCCTTCTGCAGATATCTGATCAGAAAGCTGTTCAGGCCCTTATCAGTAAGAAAGATCTTCCAGAGCCATAGGCACAGTTTGGGAGGGGATACTGCTCTTATCTGGTGATGGACCACATCATGATTAATTTGAGAAGCAGCTGATTTAGAGAAAATAATGACTTTCAGGTTGCAGGAGAGTTGCCTTGCCTTTGCTTTACTACTTGTGCTCAGTCCTCACCTCCCTCCCCCACTCCACCCCCCCTCCCCCACCGAGTATGACTGATCTCATAGTGGCTTGCAATCACTGACTCAATCTTGTGGACCAGAGAACATGCACCTGCATGTGGAGCATGGAAAGACCAGAATGTTTAGTGCATCACCCTCAGGTGCCAGAGCTAAAAAAATGTTTGAGAGACGCTGCTATGATTGCTAATCGATCTCTGGCTTCTGTTCCTACTCATATTCAACATCAATATGATTTCTCCCATTTCCCTTTTTGTTTTAACCTTAATTGTATTCTCTCCTTTTAAAAATTGTATTTCTCCCCACTTTCCTGTTGTTTTCATGTAAGTAAAGTTGTGTCTTAATAAGTCTGTTGATTGTTCCCCATTTTAATTGTCAAACGCTTAGTATTTATGATTAGAGTTTTATCAAATTTTAATGAATCTTGAACAGTGACCATGACTAGTGCTCTACCAGTTAAATTTGTGCACCACTGCCACCACAGGAAAATAGCACGCTATGAGAAGGTGCCTTGTGGGTTACCGTAATAGTGTGACGAGAGGGTACAAAACAGTAGTGTGACACATGAGTGGTGGAGATTTTAGAACCAAATAATTAGATGAAGACTTCTTTAGCATCAGAGAGTAAAGTTTAGTTCTGTGTCAGTCTATTATTTCTTAAATCCTGCTCACTGAGTCATAGATGCCCATGCCCATAGCCCCAATTGCAACTTTCCCTACTCACAGGACCCACTGGCTGCTGCCTTCCCTTCATATCGCCTTTCTTTTTCAATATCCCTTCTCCCATCCAGGCTCCAGCATTGTTTCTTCCTTTTCTCTTTCCCATCATCTCCCCTATTCACCACTGCCTTGGGTCCTGAGCTTTTTCTTCTTCATCTCTGTATCTCTTTCCTTTCCATTTATTACCCCAAGGCTCTATCTCATCTGTCTCCAGTTCTCTCCTCCCTCACATTCAGTTGCACAGTGCAGTGCAGTGTTTTTCTCCACTCTTTTTTCCTAGCCCTCCTCCCCACCATGCCATAGTATCAGCACCTTTCAGCTTTTGTTCCTTCCCTGACTAGTGTAGCTATGGGGTGGGTGAACCGCTGCCCATTTAGGCTCAGGTCCACCTAAACATTGCAGAACAAGTGTCTCCCTTCCCCCTCCCTTTCCTGGTGCACCATATCTGCATTGCTATTCTTTCCTCTCCATCCCCTCCTTATGGGCATCTCTCTATCAAATCATCATGCTCTTAGCTCTCCCTAACCTCTCTCTCTTCTCCTCTCTCCAGTCCACCCCCTCAAACATCAGTGGTGAAAAGCAGCCTACCAGCCTACCCCACCTTGCATTCAAACACTCTACAAGGCTCTGCCAATCCTAGTCTTGTTTCTCCTGTAGCATGAAGTGTGCATCAGAGGGGACAGGACTAGGACAGACAGTGTCTAGCAGAGCACATGACTATAATCATGACTATGAGGCTCTGTGGGCTTCTGTGCTGCTTTTCTCCACTGAAGTTTGAGGGGGTAGACTGGAGGGGGGAAAGGTAAGAGCATGGTGATCTGATGGAGAAATGCTTGATGGGAGGGGTCCGAGAGGAGAAGACAAAGAAAAGAAGAAGTTGGACTATTGAGGAGGGGAGATAAGAGCTTGGTGGCCTGATGGAGAGATGCCCAATGGCAGGTGGGGAAAAGCTGGGCAACAGAGTGGGGGCGAGGCAGTAGAAGGAAATGGGGACTCTCAGGCAAATAGTGGGGATGGGAAAAAGAGGAAAGAGAGAGAGGATGGGGTGATATATTACTTTTCTGTGGTTACAATCAAGCAGTTTACAAATTATATACAGGTACTTAGTTTCTGGGGCAATGTTAGGTTAAATGACTTACCCTGAGTCACTTGCCAAATATACTAAAGAATTTCCTCTATTTCTTCTATGGCAGTTAAGATTTTGATTGTGAGAATAACTGAAAGACTGAATTTGAGTATCTTCCAGGATGTCAGTCATTTTAACAGACTGTAATTACAGAGATTGGTGGTAACAATTTTATAACTGCAGCCGTAGTGCAAATGTAGGCCTACCAAGACAGAGCCTTCAAACTGTGATTTGTATATAAAATATGAGTAATACCCAGCCTTAAATACAAATCACAGTTTGAAGGATTTGTCCTGGTTGGCCTTCTATGGCTGAAGTTATAAAATAGAGGCATTCTTTTATTTGGGGGGACGGGGGGGGAGGGGGAGAAGGGAGACAGGGAGAGTAAGTTTGTGACTTCAGAAATTAATACACATCTGGAGAGAAATGTTAAACCACTATGGTTCTGTGGTTGTCAGTCTTAAGCAACCTGAAACCCTGTCTCCTTCCTCCCAAAATGCCTCCCTATCTTGCCCTCAGCAAAGGGGTTTATTTTTGGCAGGAGGTTTAATTTTCCGAGTTTGAGAATTGTCCAAATCATCATATCCAAAATGGATTTGCATGGCATGCATGCATGGCATTAGCCCCCTATAATGCAGGTTTATATATTTGTTTTAAAAAATTTCAAGTCCACCTATCACCTAAGCGGATTGCAATCAATATACGTAATACAATCATACACTTACATTGACAGAAAACAAATGCCAGTGCAGACTCACTATCCTGCCTTCTCCTGCTTACTTTAACTGCTGATAAAGCAAAACTCCTAGAAATAGTTTAACAAAAAAAATGTGTCTTCGACAACTTTTTGAACTGCAGGCCAAGATGAAACCAGCATATAGCTCATGCTTGCTTTTTTGATTCCTCTTTTTAAGGATTGGGATGTATCTGCTCTTTTATTTTTTTTAGTCCAAATATTGTTATTGAAACAAAACATGACAATGAGAAATGAACATCAATGAGAAATAACGGTCACAATTTGCACGTTTCATGATTCAAATTTCAACACCTATAGCAAGAGGTGACAAAATACAAAAACGAGGGGAGGGAAGGGGAAAACAGAAGAGGGCCCACATGGAGAAAATTACTAATGTACATCACAAGAAACGGTATCCAGTGTGGACTACCGTTTGATACTGACAGATGAGTGATGTAATCTCTCAGCAGCAGCCGCTTCATATTTAGCAGACAAACAAACTGAATTCCACCAAAAAGTGACATTTTTTTTTCAATCATTCGTTTTCCATGCACAATACATTTTGACATGCTCTTGCAAGCATAATATTAAACAAACACTGTTAGGAGGAATTCAGTTCGTCAGAGAACACAGCAGCTTTCCAAAGCAGAATATAAGAAGAAATCATATCCTGAAGCAGAAATATCTGGGAAATATCATTCCATATTCTATTTCAAAAGGGAGCAGCAGAGGAAGAGACTGTTCTGGATGGGTGAGATATAGAATAATATCACCTGTATAAATAGACATTTTATAGTGTAAGGGGCCCAGTTGGAACCCATGAATTGCATCATGGTGCCATATTGCTCTCACCAGGGGCTCCGAGGCAATATTGAACAAGAACGGAGACAAAGGGCACTCTTGCCTGGTACCCTAGGATTGCTATACAAGACTTTAACCATCCTAATAAAGAAGCTCCCAAAACCATTCTAGTTGAAGGTAGTAAAAAGATAGTCCTACTCTACTCTGTCAAAGGCCTTCTTGGCATCCAAGGAGGAGATGACAAAACAGACTCATGTTGGAGGATGAATGTCACCCTGCCGTAAACCCACTCTGGCCCATTTTAATCAAGGAGTCTAGAACTAACTGGAGCTATGCCATCAAGGTCGTCCCATAAATTTTGCAGTCCCAGTTAAAGAGAGAGATAGGCCTATAATTCTTGACTTGGAGGTAATCCCAGGCTTCTCTAATATGATGATCCTGACCTCTCAAAGTGCCAAACATCTCCCCAGTACAGGCAAAATGGTGATATAAGGTCACGAGATATGAAGCGAGTTTGTCCATGAATATTCTGAAGAATTCCACAGTGTAGCCATCCATTCTAGACAATTTTTTGTGAGGCTGCACTTTAATCAAAGTAATGGGTTTATCCAACAGCTGGCTATCAGACACATTCAAAGTACAGTGGGACAGTGGAGCAAGAAAGGATGAGATGGTGGAATGAGGCTGTTACCTCTGATGTAAATATAGTAGAATAAAATTCCCAGAAAAGAGACAGAATTCAAGAATCCTCTGTTGTCACCATATTAATAGAAGACTGAATAGCACTGACTCTGTGTTTGTATTTTTGGCCTTTAAGATATTGAGCAAGAGCTCAACCCATTCTATTATTTTCTGAATAATACCTAAATTGCTGTACAAAGATAGTATGACCTGCCTTCTGAGAGAGCAGATGACTATATCAATACTTCAAGGCTTTAAGATGAGAAAGATCATCTGCCTGTCTCCTCCTGATGAAAGTCAACTTCCAGAAATCTTAGGATCTCTGTCTGCTGTTTGTGAAGATAGGCAGAATGGGTGATGATCATTCATCTCAAAGAAGCCTTGAAGGTATCCTAGATGATATGTGCAGGAAGATCTGGGGAATCATTAAACTACAAAAACTCATCAATCGCAGTAATCAGGGAGAATATGAATTGAGTCAGATAGTAACTAATTGTTGAACTTCCATGGAGGATGTTGCTTGACCTCATCACTAAAGGGCAGTATCATAGAGATGTCTTCATGATCAGACACTAGGATATCTCCAAAATCGGCTTGCTTGACATGAAGAGTTAGAGTAGTAGATATCAGGAAATAATCTGTGTTAATATAAAGAGTGGATAGCTGAGTAGAAGGAAAATTCCTGTCCAGCGGGATGTAGCAAACTCAGGATCAACCAAATGCAGAGCAGAAATCATAGATTGCAGAATAAAAAAATGAACCAGTGGGTCTGCAGGTTTGAGGGTAGCTTATCCAGAATGGGGTCTAATACTTGATTATAGACCTCAGAAACAATCATAGCTGTGCCCTCTAGAGGCAACACAAATTCAATCAAACTATGAAAAAAGGTAGTAGAATCAACAGTTGGTGCATAGATATTCAAAAGTGCTAGTTCTAAATCTGCAATCTGCAAGACAAACAAAACCCAGCATTCATGTTTTTGATACTTAAGTTGGTAGGAAAGAGGTTTACTGAGCAATACTGCTCTTGCAATGCGCATTGGGAGAAAAGACAACTTCTTGAACTCAGCCATTGCAAAGCTTTTATGATTCCTGTGCATTAAAATGTGTTTCCTGTATTAAACCAATATCTACATGTCTAATGTTGGAGATGCTGACGGATTTATTTATTTATTTATTTTTTTGCATTTAATAGGGTGAGTCACACCATTCACATTCAGTGAGATTATCTATAAATGAGTCGCCATAGAAAATGATAAGAAAAAAGAGTTAAGACTCTGGGTGGGATTTGTAACCTGCTAGTAGAACACAGTCAGGTCTGTGACTTTGGTATAATAGACCCCATTAAAAAAGAAACAGGGAGGAAAAACCATAGGTCAGAAGAGAAGGCACAATTGCAACAAAAGGATGCATAGCTGACAACAGTCTGCAACAGTCCAAAGCAAACAGAATGGCACTCCTGAGGACCAGCTACAGTATTCAATAAGGCCAGCTGTAAAAAATAACAGATACCCAGTAGTGGAGAGAATGGTGGATAACCAGGTTATAGCCTCATGAAGTGCATAATAGAAAGGCAAGCAATATCATCAGGTGGTTATTTTACAAAGCTCACATTGAACTAAAAATTCCAGCACGGCATTCAGTTCTGTAAAGTCTTAGTCATGTTGTTCAAAGTGACCCTCCTAAGAGCATGGTAAAAAAAATTCCACATCACACCCTAAAGACTTTTTAAACAAGAATGGACAGCCATGAATTTTTCCACTTTTCCAAGTGGATTTGGAAAAATCAGCAACTACAGATAGGCGATGGCCTTGCCAGCTGGGAGCCGATTTATCTTTGGTACAAATCAAGATTGCTAGAGCTTGCTGATACCATAGTACTTTGACAATCAAAGTGTTTAATCGAATCGTTGTCTTCCATACCCTTGGGCAAACCTAGGAGGCACACTTCCTGCTTATCTTATTAGCATCTTCAAGTTCCTAATAAGAGTAAGGCAATTTCAATACCATATTTGTCTGTTATAGGAGCAAGGGATTCCACATGCAAGATGAGTCTCAAGCACTGAAGAATTCACCTGAAAATCAGCAAATTGATGTACTGCCAGCTCAGTGAGGCATCACTAGTAATCTGGCATATCTTACAAGGCTAGAAGTTCAGCTATGACCAGATGGAGCAGATTCTGAAGCTCAGAACAGTGAAAAAAAGCCTCAATCTTATTTTGCTTATTTGTGCCATGACCAGGTATGTTGAGAAAATGGCAGACCCAAAGAAAACAAAATCCTGATGGTAGGGATGGCACAAAATCTTTCCTCAAGCCCAGAGAAGTTCCTTCAGTCAGCCATCAGGATGTATCTGTTTTGGGAAATATAAATCATTCCTGTTTTTGTAACTTGTAGAGTACAGGAGAAAATACATTTTGTTTGTTTTACCAGGATTGCAGTGCTTACCGGAATCTGGCTTTCTTGGTAGTTGGGGAGGGAGGGTCAATTTCTGTTATAAGAACATAAAAATTGCCACTGCTGGGTCAGACCAGTTGTCCATCATGCCCAGTAGTCCGCTCATGTGGCGGCCCCCAGGTCAAAGACTCTACATGAGTCCAGCCTCACTTGCGTACGTTCCAGTTTAGCAGGAACTTGTCCAACTTTGTCTTGAATCCCTGGAGGGTGTTTTCCCCTATAACAGACTCTGGAAGAGCTTTCCAGTTTTCTACCACTCTCTGGGTGAATAAGAACTTCCTTATGTTTGTACGGAATCTATTCCCTTTCAACTTTAGAGAGTGCCCTCTCATTCTCCCTACCTTGGAGAGGGTGAACAATCTGCCTTTATCTACTGTCTATTCCCTTCAGTATTTTGAAATGTTTCAATCTTTTCAAGGGCCCAGTTTCTCCAATCTCTTACTGTAAGGCAACTCCTCCAGCCCCTTAATCATTTTAGTCACTCTTCTCTGGACCCTTTCGAGTAGTACCATGTCCTTTTTCATGTATGGTGACCAGTGCTGGATGCAGTACTCCAGGTGAGGGCGCACCATGACCTGGTACAATGGCATGATAACCTTCTACGATCTGTTTGTGATCCCCTTCTTTATCATTCCTAGCATTCTGTTTGCCCTTATCGCCAACGCGCATTGCGCGGACGGCTTCATCTTGTCGATCAGAACTCTTTCCTGGGAGGTCTCTCCAAGTACTGCCCCGGACATCCTATATTCGTGCATGAGATTTTTGTTACCGACATGCATCACTTTACACTTATCCACGTTGAACCTCATTTGCCATGTCAATGCCCGTTTCTCGAGCTTGATTATGTCACATTGCAGTTCTTCGCAATCCCCCTGTGTCTTCACTATACTGAATAACTTTGTTTCGTCCGCAAATTTAATCACCTCACTCGTCGTACCAATGTCCAGATCGTTTATAAAGATGTTGAAGAGCATGGGTCCAAGCACCGAGCCCTGTGGCACCCCACTGGTGATGCTCTTCCAGTCTGAGTATTGTCCATTTACCCCCCACTCTCTGTTTCCTATGCTCCAGTTTTTAATCCACATGATTATTTCATCCTCGATTCCATGGCTCACAATTTTCCAAAGTAGTCGTTCATGTGGAACCTTGTTGAACGCTTCTGAAAATCCAGGTCACCCTTATCTATCTGTCTGTTTACTCCCTCAAAGAAGTGCAGCAAGTTCTTCAAACAAGATCTGCCTTTGCTGAAACCGTGCTGGCTGGTCCTCATCAGACCGTATCTGTCAAGGTAATAAATGATGTGGTCCTTTATCAACACCTCTACCTTCTTTCCCAGTACCGAGGTCAGACTCACTGGTCTGTAGTTTCCTGGATTTCCCCTCGAACCTTTCTTGAAGATCGGTGTAACATTCGCCATCTTCCAGTCTTCCGGAATCTTTCCTGATTTGATTGACAGATTGGCTATTAGTTGAAGCAGTTCAGCTATAGTCCCTTTCAGTTCCTTGATGACCCTCGGACGGATGTCATCTGTTCCTGAGGATTTATCGCTCTTAAGCCTATCGATCTGCCTGCATACCTCTTCTAGACTGACCGTCAACCTGTCAGTTTCCTGTCTTCTTTCCAGCATATAGCCTGATATGCTGTGTATATCCTCTTCGGTAAATACAGATGCAAATAATGTCTTCCCCACCATGAGTCTCATCTCTTCATAATTCCCTTTTCAGAAGTTCAGTGCAGTAGCCGACGTTCTGGACCAATGTTTCACCCCTGCGTACAGGTTGAAGCAGATCATGTTGTGATCCCTGTTTCCCAGCGTCCCTTCTACTTCTACACCTTGTGCCGGTCCTCGCAGTCCATTTATAATTAAGTCTAGAATTGCATTTCCTTTTGTATTTTCCTTGACAAGTTGTTCCAGGAAGCAATCGCCTAGAGCATCCAGGAACTTGGTCTCCCTAGCGCAGCCAGAGGTGCCTAGATTCCAGTCTATCCCCAGATAGTTGAAGTCACCCATGATAACTGCATTGCCTCCCTTGCAGTTGTGTTTAATCTCGTCTGTCATTTCTCCATCAATTTCTTCGGACTGCCCTGGGGGTCGGTAGTAGATGCTGATCTTCATTTTCAGTCCATTTGTTCCCGGAATTTTGACCCATAGAGACTCTAACTTATCCATCTGTTGTGGCATGTTCTCTCCAGTAGATTCAATTCCCTCTTTGACGTATATGGCAATGCCCCCCACCTTTTTGAGCCACTCTGTCTCTGCGGTATAGTTTGTATCCCGGTAGCACAGTGTCCCAGATGTTTTCCTCAGTCCACCATGTTTCCGTGATGCCGAAGATGTCCACGTTATCTTTTTGTGCCATTTCATCTTATTTCTTAGAATCCTTGCATTCGTGTACATACACTTGAGTTTGCGGCCTGTTCCTTTCTTGCATTTTCTTCCCTCTTGTGTCCCTTTCAATCTGTTTTGTCTGTGATCTGGTGAGTCTTCCACTCTATCTACCTGCATGGTATCCTCTGGGTATACCGGTTCCCAAACCATCGACTCTTTCTCTCCTGCTTACCTGCCCAAGCTCTGCTGAACTCCACTTCGTTGGCCCCTCCCCTTTTAAGGGGGAGCTTCGATGGTCGATGTCAGGGGGTGGGCAGAGCTAACTTTTGCTGATTACCCTCGTAGTCTCCTGCCTCTTCTTCCCCTCTCCTGCTCTCTTCTCTCCTTTTGCTTCCCTCTCCTTCCCTCTCCAACTGCTTCTTCTCTCCTCTTGCCTGCCCAAGCTCCGCTCTCTCCTGCTTGCTTGAGTCAGAGCAATGGTCCATCAAGCCCAGTAGCCCGTACTCACGGTGGCCAATCCAGGTCACTAGTAACTGGACAAAACCCAAAGAGTAGCAACATTTCATTCTACTGATCCAGGGCAAGCAGTGGATTCCTCCATGTTTTTCTCAATAATGGACTATAAGACTTTTCTCCAGAAATTTGTCCAAACCTTTCTTAAAACCAGCTATGCTAACCGCTCTTACCGCAACCTCTGGTAGTGCGTTCCAGAGTGTAACTATTCTCTGAGTGAAAAATTATTTCCTCCTATTGGTTTTAAAAGTATTTCCCTGTAACTTCATCGAGTGTCCCCTAGTCTTTGTAATTTTTGACGGAGTGAAAAATCGATCCACTTGTTCTACAATACTCAGGATTTTGTAGGCTTCAATCATATCTTCCCTCAGCTGTCTCTTTTCCAAGCTGAAGGGCCCTAACCTTTTTAATCTTTCCTCGTACGAGAGGAGTTCCATCCCCTTTATCATCTTGGTCACTCTTCTTTGAACCTTTTCTAGTGCTGCTATATCTTCCTTGAGATAAGGAGACCAGATTTAAACACAATAGGTGAAGTTGTACCATTGAGCGATGCAGAGGCATTATAACATTCTTAGTCTTATTAACCATCCCTTTTAAAAATAATTCCTAGCATTTTGTTTGCTTTTTTGGCCGCCACCACACATTGGTAGGAAGTTTTCATTGTATTGTCTACAATGACACTCAGATCTTTTTTCTTGGACGCTAACCCCCAAGGTGGACCTTAGCATCTGGTAATTGTAATTTTGTTTATTCTTCCCAATGTACATCATTTTGAATTTGTCTACATTAAATTTCATCTGCCACTTGGTCACCCAGTCTTCCAATTTCCTAAGGTCTGCGTGAAATTTTTCATAATCTGTATGCCTTATAACAACTTTGAACAGCTTAGTGTCATCTGCAAATTTAATCACCTCACTCATGATTCCAATTTCCAGATCTATAAATAAGTTAAATAGCACTGGTCCCAGTACAGATCTCTGTAGCACTCCACTGTGTACTCTCCTCCATTCAGAAAAATGACCATTTAAACCTACCCTCTGTTTTCTTTCTGATAATCAATTCCTAATCCACAACTGAACTTTGTGATCTATCCCATGACTCTTTAATTTTCTCGGGAGCCTCTCATGAGGAACTTTGTCAAAAGTTTTTGGAAATCTAGATACACTGCATCAACCGGCTCACCTTTATCCACATGTTTAGTCACACCTTCAAAGAAGTCAAGCAAATTGGTGAGACAAGATCTCCCTCAGTTGAACCCATGCTGACTCTGTCTCTTTAAATCATGTTTGTCTTTATGTTCCCAAATAAACAGAAAAGGCGACCAGGTGTTACTCAATATCTTTATTCTATGAAGACTCAATACATACGTGTTTTGGCACAAAGGCCTGCCTCAGAAGTCTTAATGCTTTGAGCAATACAGTTCTATCTTATAAATTTATAATGATTGAGTCATTCACTGAACACATCAATCAGAGTGATTACTAAAATATTTGTCCACAATGTGGAGATTATACAGGTGCTCTAGGACTCAGTTTAATAATTAAAGCATTCTCTTTTCATACGGGATTAGGGCTGTCATAGTTTGGTAAGTTTGCTATATAGGTTATACTTTTTTTTTTTTTTGCAGGGTTTTGTGTTATTTTGTAGCATCTACACTTATTTACAAACAGGCTCTTGCCAGTTGGCACCCTGCCCTGCCAAATTAAAAATAGGGAGGGAGGAGAGAGAGGTCGGGCCTGCCTGCCTGCGAGGAGGCCTGGAGGGGGGAGGCCTGGGACGGGGAGGCCTTCCTGCCTGTGGGGGTTGTCTGGGAGAGGGAGTCCTGCCTGCATGCCCTGTGCCCTCTCTCTATCTGCCTGCCAGCCACTAGGCCTGCCTGCCCTGTTCCCTGTCCTGGCCCTCCCCTAACTTTGGCCCTTCATAGAAGGCCCTGGTGTTTTGTATTGGTAATTTAAAAGTGAAGGTAGAGTGGTGAATAAATGGGAGGCAGAGAACAGGGCAGAGGTGGTGATGGAATGTAGATGGAAAGCAGAGGGGAGTATGAACTGAAAGGCTGGGATATGGAAAGCAGGGTAAAGTGGGTCAAAAAGAAGGGAATTGAGATATGCCTTTCAAACCAGATTGAATTTTTATTCCTTCACCTTTCATACTCATTTCTGCCCCTACCTTCACCCCATGGTGAGAGGTGCGGAGCAGGGCAGGGGGCTGAGGATAGACAAAGAGAGGGGAGTGTAGGGTAAAAAGATTAGTGGCAGAGGACAGGATAGGGAGGAAGAAAATGGGAAGCTTGTGCAAAGTGTTTAGGTGAAAATACAACTGGAAAAAGATATGTTGAGCTTTTGGGGGAAACGAGGTAGAAGGTGGTATGGTGGGGTTGTTGAGCTTCTTTTGTGCTGTGGGGAAGAGGGATAAAATGTGGTATGATGGAGTCTGTAAGCCCCTTGTGTGGCATAAGTTTGTATTACTATTGACAGAGTTACATCTAAATGGCTGCCGATAGAGGCAAGGAATTTCTTCAAATTTGCTTGCCTCTGCTTCAAAACCCTAACAGGCTCGTCTCCAATCTACCTGTCAGATCACTTTGTCCGTCCTGGCCCCACCCGCACATGTAACACCCACTTGTTTGCCTTCCCGTCCCTAAAGTGCTGCATCTATAAGAGATTCCTTGACAGATCTCTGGTGTTCCAGGCAGGCAAATGGAACAAATATCTATCCATTCTCATTTCTAATTCTCCCTCCTACCAAACTTTCAGGAAATCAATCAAAACTTATCTCTTTGACAAATATCTCTGACTCCAGCCCCACCTTGTAACTCTACCTTTAACTACGCCTTGTACCTCCTACCTACACGCACCTCCTACCTACCTGCACCTCCTACCTACCTGCACCCGACTTCCTAAGCTACGCTTATTGAATTGTTTGTAACTTCGCTATCTCCTTCTTGCCAGCTCCCGACTTGCTAAGCTATATTGATTCACTTATTTGTATCTTCACTGTCGATGTACAGTCTCTTGCCATGTAAACCGCTCTGAACTATTCTGGTACTGCGGTATACAAAAATAAAGTTATTATTATTATTATTATCTACTTCTGCTCTGAACCCATTGGGGGATTTCTCTGCATATAATTTTCACAAACCTTGTCAAATACAAAAATGGACATTCAAACTTTTTTTTTTGTGACAATAACTGCTAAAACTACCAGTTCTTGATTCCCAGGAGAATTGAGCATCAACTCCAGAGCAGGTCCCGGCTGTTTTCATAGTCGACAAGACTACATCAGTGCCACCCATTGGTTTGCACTCCTTAGATGCAGCGAGTACAAGTAAGGTTGATAAAAGAAACCCAGCTGCTGCTTCAGGCCTTGGAGAGAAAAAGCAATAGACCAAATCAACCACATCTGCCTTATTTTCCAAAAAGAAGGTTTGAGAAATACAACCGTTCATTTTCAGTTTCTCATTACACAAAATTCCCTTGGGTCAAATACTCCGTTGAGCAAGATGCTGCATTCTGCTTTCCTTGTCTGAAACAGCCTGCGCTGAGGACTCATCCATCAAAATAGATGTGCGAGATTGGAAGAAAATCACAGAAAAACTGACTAACATGGGTCTTTGCAGATACACGTAAAATGCATAGAGACGTGGCAGTGCTTCAAACACATCGGTAGCAGCAAAGCTTTCTGAAAAATCATAAGAATATAGTCCAAAGAAACAGATTATCTCTGTAAGGTGTGCAATATTATTAAATTACTTTCAAAACTCGGATTACCTTTCTGAGGCCATGAGGAAGGAAGAGATTCCAATTTTAGAGGAATTTTTCATGAAATCTGCAATTTGTTTTTCAAACTATGACAAAAGTTTCCAAAAGATGCAGGAGGATTATTTTAATTACACAAGCCAAGAATTCCAAAATGAAACTGTACATATCTGTGCAAATAAATTTTAGAGACAGTGAACAAAAAAGGTTTCCTTCTGATAATGCTCTGGAAGCCGACGCCACTGCTTTGTGCTGGGCTGAAGGGCCTTGAGTGTCTGCACATGCTCAATGCCTACCGGCCCCCACCCTCTCCAGGATTATTGAAGGGAGTACAGCAAGCCTTGAGCATGTGCAGATGCTCAAGGCCCTTTACCTATACAGAGCGTCGGCAGTGGTTTCCAGAGCATCGGGCTTGTAAGTGCGATGCCAATCTGGGGCAAGAGGGAGCAGATAGTGGAGGATAGGAATGCCTAAGCCACTGTTCTTCAATTCTCCAGTGCTGCCGGTGACCTCTTCTGCATTTTTCTTTTGCTGAATTCCGCCCTCCCCGGAAGCAACTTCCTGTTTCTGCTTGGATGGACTGCAACAAAGGAATGGTGCAGAGGAGGCCTCCAGCAGTGCATGAGAATCATTCCCACATTGGCAACCTCTTGTAACTTTCATGGTGAGGGGAGTTTCAGAACCGGGTGGAAGAACATTTGGTGGAACCGGGGAGGGGGGTGGGGAAGGAGGGAGGGAGGAAGCAGAGAGAGATGCTGAATGGGAGGGGCAGAGAGAAAAGAAACGGGGGCACGTGGATGGAGAGGAGAGGAAGGAGATGGTGGCACATGGATGGAAGGAAGGGGAAAAGATGGTGCACATGGACAGAGGGAAGGGGAAGAGTTGGAATGATAGATCTGAGATGGAGGCAGAAAAATGGAAGAAAACTAAATATGAAAATCAGTGTCAAAGAAGGATGTAGTGCAAGTAGTGAAGGAGAAGAAAGAAACAGCAAATGCAAACGGAGGCCTTGGAAACAGCGTTAAAAGCACAGATGGAACAAGATGATCAGAAAAATAAAATCACCTTAAAACATCATTAAACCACCTTTGTTTGTGTCTGAGGCTTTTTCCTCCCCTGAGTTTAGGACCTCTTGCCTGTGCTACTTTGTCACTGCCTTAGTTTGCACTGACCATGTGAAAGTGTTGTACATTATTAGTACTGGATTTTCACTGATTCTGTGTTTATTCAGAAAAATAAAATTGACAGATAAAAGTAGGAAAAATGTTTTTATTTTCAATTTAGTAATTGAAATATGCCAATTTTGAAAATTTACATCTGGTTTTATATTTTGGACTGTTCAGGAAAAAATGTATTTTTTTCTATTTCTCTTGTGGTGTACTGTGTGCAGAGTCTGGCATATTAGGGTTTTGTTTGTGTACAATAGTACTTTTAGTTTGTGGGTTTGTATTTGAAAAAGTTTTTTTTCTGTTTTCTGCATGTGTGACTGAGGTCAGGTCTTCTGGTGGGGATAGAAATCCAGAAACTTTGGATGGTGTCGTGGTCCCAAGTAGGAAAATATTTGTCTGCTCTCCTTCAGCTTTTTTGGACTTGAAACAGTCCCAACTGAAAAATTAATGATTACTTATGGCATGATCCCTGACAAATGACACTCACATACCCAGATTTCTAACCTTAGTTTATATTCGAGTCAACCTTTTTACCTTCAATTTAGGGGGAGAAAGGTTACCTCAGTATATATACGGATCGGTTTACATTCGAGTATATACGGTACTACTAATAGGAGATTTAAATATGCCAGATGTTGATTGGGGTATCCCTACTGCAGGATCTCTTAGAAGTAGGGAGATCTTGGATTCTCTGCAAGGAGAACTAGCTACACCTTATTCCGGAAGAAGTTGAAAACTCTTCTCTTCGACAATTGAACTTATATGCTTCTATCAATCTCTCCTCTCATAATTTAGGCCTCTCCTTCATTGCAAGAGGCACATCTTGTAGGAAGTTAGCTAACGCAGATAACTCTCTTCCTGACCAGCATCTCTCCTCCACTCCCCGCACCTTTCAGATCCTTCCACCGGCGGGTTGCAACCAGATGGGCCTCCGCGCATGTGCAGACATCGACGTGATGACAAAATGCATGCACATGATATCAACATGTGGACTTCCGCGCACTTCTGGGTTCATTTTGGCTGGGGCACTGAATTTAGTGTGCCCCTGGCCGGAAAGTATGCGAGACAATGGGTTATCCGATCAGTATTGTGCAATCAAGTCTGAAAGGGTAGATGGAATTGTGCAATTGGGGGCAATTAGAAAGGGCACCACAGATGTGTTAAAACCACTAAGCATTATCTTTGTGCTCTGTGCACTAAATGCAGGGCTCATTCCCCCTGCATTTACCACATAGGCTTTGCATTAGTATTTAGCAGTATTTTCATACCACAAGTGCTATTGCTAAATACCTTTTCCATTTGAATCAGTTGTGACTCTAAGAAGTCATCAGTATAGAAAAGATACAAAATCTGAGTGGCAGATACACGATACAGTAAACCAGGGGATGGAATACTGATGAAATAAGTGTTTTTCTGGTGTTTATCCAATAAACACCTATTTTATTTGCATATGGGATGTTTTATTGACATTTATCAATTAAATTATACAACAATAAATCCTTATATAGAGGAATCTTCAAATAAGTCATTATAAACACTGAGCCTGTGGGAGTCTGGTGGCTGGATATTGCTGCAGACTGCAGGTGTCCGTGTGGATGGCTGTAGTACTGGTGACATCACTGTGAGGTCCGTCTTCCAATTACATCTAGTCAGCACTTTTGTGGAATGTGGCTGGTAGGGTGCATGACCATAGGTGTGCCCGAAAGAGGCAGGACCCATCTCTTTGGAGCCAATGAGGAGTGAGGAGCATGACATGCTGCATCTTTCGATGAGGAAATGTAGGGGAGGGAGAACTGGTGCTGTAAAACCAATTATGGTAAAGGGTCCCTATGGATCAGCACATGTGTGAAGCTGCTAGACCTATTTGTTCATGCACAGCAAGTACTGTTCCCTCTCCTCATGTTTTACTATTGTTGGGTGATTGAACCCCCCACCTCTTCAACTCCCAGCAATATGGGAGTTGCTTTGCTCCTCGATTAGAAAGGGTACTTTGACTCCCAAGGAAGCTGGATCTGTTAGGGCTTCTTCTCTCAAATCTTTGGATTCTAAAGTGCGTAAAGTCTCTATCCCTGAACTGGTTAGACTGCCATAAGCTGTTTCTCTGGCCTGTGAATTGTTGCTTGGAGTTGCTTTTTCTTCCCTTAGTGGCTAATTCTATAAAAGGTGCCTAACTTAATTGGCAAAATACCCTGAAAAGGCTCAATAGTTGGAAAACAAAATTAATTGTGCAATAGAAGCCTATCCATGGCGCTTAGCGGCACCTAATGCCTAAGTGGGCGTTTTTATGGGTGAAGCGTGACTTAGGTGTCTGACATGTAGACCTTTAAAACCCTCGCCTACATTTCAGGCGCCTAAGTTTTGACATAGGTGCCACTAGCCATAATTCTGTAAACGGTGCCTAACTGTGATTGACACACAGCCAGCTTCTATTTTTTATGTGTTGTCCGATTTATGCGTCATTTATAGAATCAGCCCCACAGTGCATATGTTTCTTTGAAGGTTGTTTGGTCTGAGGTTGTAAATATGGAGAACATTTTACAGGGCAACTTGTTGCAGATGAGTAAATTTACTGAAGATACATTTGCAAAACTGGGAGGTCATGATAAGAGGACTGTTAAAATAGATCAGTATTAGAGAATAACACGGGGAAAAAATCTGTCCCCGTCACTGCCCCATCTCCGGCTCACCGTCCCCTTCACCGCCCCATCACCGTCATTCCCTTCACCGCACCGTCACCGTCCCCGCAGCATCCATATAAGCCTCAGTACTGCGAAACACCATGAAGACAGAAGAGAGTCCTGCCACTACTACTACTGCACTGAGAATCTGTTTCAGTGCCTCTGCCCTGTAATAAAAACAGAACATAAAATAAATCAATTGACTTGTCCTTCCTTGCAATGACGTGTCCCCCATGTTCACCTATAGCTCGAATCAGGTCAATTGTGCACACTAAAAATGCCCACCTGAGCACATAGTCATGCAGATGCTGCAGTACAATGAGCAACAGGAGGATCTGAAACGTGAGTGGTGTAAAATGGGTAAAAGTGAATCGATTTTTTTGCTCTTTCAAAAATTATGAAGACTAGGGGACACTTGATAAAACTGCATGGAAATACCTTTAAAACAAATAGGGGTAAATATATTTTCACTCAAAGAATAGTTAAGCTCTGGAACTTATTGCTGGATGTGGTAACAGTGGGTTGCGTAGCTGGGTTTAAAAAAGGCTTGGACAAGTTCCTGGAGGAAATGTCCATAGTCTGTTATTGAGATAGACATGGGGGAAGCTACTGGTTATCCTGGGATCGGTAGCATGAAATGTTGTTACTATTTGGGTTTCTACCAGGTACTTTTGACCTGGATTTGTCACTATGGAAACAGGATACTGGGCTAGATCGTCCATTGGTCTGACCCAGTTGGGATGTCTATGTGGCCACTTATCTTCTGTAGGGTCCCAACATGGACTATGTTTGACCAACTGCTGCACCAGGAAATCCAAACTTCATTTGCAAAAAATCAAATGACAGTGGACTTCCATTAAAATACTTCCTACTTGCCAGTATTCTTTTTATAGGTGGTCACCAATAAATACACACAAGAATCACTACTTAGTCCACTTATGATAGCTGATCTTGGATTCCCTTGCGATTAGCTCAACCAGACACTGGAGCAAAAAAAGAACCACCCCCCCGGGAACCCTTGGCAGGCAAGCAGAAAGTGTGGGGATGCGGCCCACCTTACCCAAGTTTCCAGGGAGCAGGGAAGGATGCAACAATTCCTCCCATACCACAATTCTGAGGAGGTTTTGATTTTTCCGTGAGGCAGGGCTGATCTCATCACTGAGCACATGGTCTCACATTTTGGCCCCATTTCCTTGCTCTTACTGATGAAAAGATCCTCAAAAGGTTTGTTTGGGTTTTTTTCTCCTGGTTGGTTAACCTTTTGAGGATCTTGTCAGTGTGGTTAACCATTTTCACTATTCTTACATTTTGGCCCCATTTCCTTGCTCTTACTGATGAAACCAAATGAGGCCCTGCATCCCTTCGCATCTTCCATGGACTGCCCCGTCTTCAGCGTCTTCTCCTCTCCATCCTCCCACCCCCAGCACCCTTCATGCGGTCCAGCAGCTCCCTCCTGCCGGCCAGCCGTGGATTTCCCTCCCTCCCTTTCTCTTACCTTCTCTTCTCTTATTGAAACTGGTGATTTTTCTATAAGGCTATGTGCTGCATTACAGCCGGAGCCTTGAAGTCGCATCGGGTTGCCTGCTAGAAAAGTCTCCTCCAATGCAACCGGAAACAGGAAGTTGCGTCGGAGGAGACTTTCCCAGCAGGCAATGCGACGCAACTTCAAGGCTCCGGCTGTAAGCACATAGCCTTATAGAAATCGCCAGTATCAACAACAAGAGAAGGTAAGGGAAAAGGAGGGAGGGAGATACATGACCGGCCGGCCGGCAGGAGAGAGGGGGCTGCCAGATCAAACGCTCTTCACTGCGCGTTCACGCTCGTTCACCGCCCCGTGCTCCACGGGGTGAATGGTCTTGTCCCCGATCTCGCGGTGACCTTTTTTTTTGGTCACCGTTTTGGTGGGTTACCTGCGGCTAGCCGCGGGTAACAGCCACCGTGCCATTCTCTAATCAGTATCTAAATAGATTGAAACCTAGATTACTAATTTTCAACCAGTAATTATAACAGCTACTAGAGAGTTTGTCACTACATTTACAATTAGAATCTATGGAAACTTTAACAATATTTGAATTTTCCTGTTACACATTATATAGGCCCTCTTGAGTCTTTTTTTAAATGTATTTAGAAACATTAGCTATCAGTAATCTTTATTATTTCTCTAGAGGTTCTAGGGTGGTAAATCAAGAAGTAGCTCTTGATTCAATCAATTCACCAGATAGTCTGAATGTTTCTGAAGTTTAAGAATCTTCTGCAGACACCACTGTTAAAAGAACAACCTTATTAAATATTTTTCAATCTGAGGAGCAGAATATGTCTCTCTAATAGCATATTTTTCTAAAAAAAATAATAAAATTCCTTTTTATGGTCAGACTATAATGATGTTTCCTGAAGAGGCCAAAACCTGTTCAAATGAGAAGGAAGGTATTCATGCACCTGATGCCTACAGCTGTAGCTGTTGGAGCTTCTTTTTTTCTTAAACCTCTCTGTAAGAGATTGGTCAAATATGAATATAATTCTTCAGTATTATTGGATCCCACACATTTAGAGAATTTCCTTTCTGATAACTTAATGTTTTGAATGTTGATGTGTAGCAATTAAATGTTTGAAGAAAACTGACAACACAGTTATGGAAAGAAGACAGTTTTATTTGACAGATGTACGAAAAAATCCTTCCTGAGTCAATGGACTACAAATGAAGTTGAATTTCTGACCATAGGACAGGAAAGAAGAAACAACCAATGCAGATAACTCACGTTTTAATCCTGAAGAAACAGCTCCACCTGATGTAGACCTTAATCCTCCTTTAATTGAAAAAACTCCTTTTCCTCTGCGAGTTGATGGCACAGCTACACGAGGGCGTTTCAGAGGTATCACGGCACGAGGTGGAGGTGGAACACGACCATGATAATCAAACAACCTTGGAAAAATGGAAAACAGGGCTTTTTGTAATGCTACTATATGCATATATACCAAGAGCCTGAAAGTAAGTTGGTGGATGTTAAATAAAGTTAAGTGGACATATTTGTTCAGTTACCTTTATCCAGATATTCAATCGTATTTCCTTGAATTTAATCAGTTGAACATCTGGATAAATCTGAGTGGAGAGATGTGTCCATTCAGATTTATCCCTGATCTTTATGCAAATCAGTTTATTCACAAAAGTGTTGTCAGACAGTGCTCAACATAATGACAGCTCACTCTTAACATGTTTATGGCCCCAACCCCTTTTTTCAGTTAAAAGTCTACACAACAGTTTTGCACAATATTACACATACAAAAGAAGTACATTTTAAAAGCGTGGAGGGGCATAATCGAAAGGGACGTCTAAGTCCGTTACATCCATCTTGCAAGTCGTCCAAAGTTAAAAAGAGCCTAAGACACATTTTCGAAAGATACGTCCAACTTTTTTTTACTTTTGAAAATCGTCTAATTATACATCCTGCCGATCTGATCATCCAAGCCGCTAAATCGTCCATCTTTATACCACATTTCCGTCCAACTTTCCGTCCAAGTCCAAAACGCCTAGAACAAGCCCTGTTGGACATGGGAGGGGTCTGCAAAGTGATGGACTGCACACCCAGACATGCCACCTAAATAGTGGGGTGCCTTACAGGGCACTGCTGTGAACTTCACAAAAAGGGTGCCATGTCTTCTCCTCACTACAGCTCCCTTATAGGTGATGGTGACCCCCCAAACCACCTCCAGAATCCCCTAGACCCATTTATCTACCACCCCAATAGCCCTTATGGCTGCAGGAGCCACTTATATGCCAGTAAAAATGGGTTTTAGGGGGTGTACAGGGGAGTGCACATGTTTAAGTATCAATGCAGTGATTACAGGGGCTTATGGGCATGGTCCTCCTCTCTATGGGTCCCTAACCCACCCCCAAGATGACTTAAGCTGCCTCTGGGCTGGACAACTAGGCTTTCCTATGCCATGCGGCCAGGTGATGATGTTCTGGAGGATGAAATTTAAAGTTGTGAATAAAATTTTTATGGGGGGTTGGTGATCACTGAGGTAGTGTGTGGGGGTCTGTGTTATGTGTTTGCAGTGCTTATCTGGTGAGTTTAGGTGGGTTTTTGTGACTTAGACCATGTTTCACATGGTCTAAGTCACAACGTACAAGTTCCGTCTAGGCTCTGTTGTTAAACTTTCGGTTATACATGCTGTATGACTAAGTCTAAGCCAGCCCACGTCCCACCCAACTCCCACCCTCGACACACCTCCCGAAACCCCCCGTTTAGCTTTAGACGTTAAGCGGCACTATGAAGGCCTAGGTCGTTTAGAAATACGTCAATGCTCACGGTGGATTCTTCACTCTGATCAAACTGAAGGTCTTGCGTCCTGGATGGAGATAGATCGGGAATTATATCAGTGGACAAAATTGTCTTATTTACCTTTTGTGACATCTAATGGGAGATTACAGAATAAGGATTATGTATTAGATTCTTATAAATTAGCTATCCAAACGGTAAAAATTTTGTGACTACCAAATGGAACAGATCCATGTATCTACCTTTATGGTGCAACCCTGACATTAAAATACAACAACATGTAGTTAACTGGAAAACTTGGACATCCTCTGGCATTTGGACCCTACATCATATCTTTGATGGAAATTGTTGGATACCCTATGACAAATTGTGTTCTCTGTATAAATTACCACCCTCGGCTTTTTTCCAATGGCTGCAACTTAAGCATGCACTTCACGACATCATACACTTGAAAGATAGACTATGGCTGATACCGGACCTTTTAGCCTTCTGTGGCAAGATTACCTTTCATAAAAAGGAGGCTTCCAACTGGTATAAAGAAATAAGATCTCATCAAGTACACATCCCAGATAAACTAATGAATGTATGGCGTGATGAGTCGGATTTAGTTCTGGAGTTGGAAGATTGGGCAGATATATGGGCTCTGCCATATAAAATTACTAGATCGGCTGCTCTATACCAATCTTGGTATTTCTTGCTACATAGGGTGTATTGGATACCACAAAAGTTATCAAAACTACACCATACGGATAACACGGGGCTTTGCTGGTCTTGCAAACTCTCCATAGGTTCCTTGAAACATATGATCTTTGAGTGCCGTATGTTGAAGGACTTTTGGACCCAAATCTGGTCCCATATTACCTATCTGACAGGTAGTAATACTCCACTCACATATTCCTGCTTGATATCTACTTTACACTCTACACAGGACCCAGTTATACATGAGACGTTCCAATTGATCCAACTACTTTTATTAATTGCAATTCGACTCATTTTAGCCAATTGGAAAGATTATTCCAATGTCTTGTATAATGAGTGGTGGAACATTGTTTGCCTGTATGCTCGTTACGAAAGGGTTGCTGTGGAATGGAATAATTCGCTCCGGAAGTTCACAAAAATGTGGGCCCCACTGTCTGGTGAGGTGGTGTTTGAGTTGCCTCATGACCGTCCTGGTGAGCCGGAATCAAGACAATCAAGATAATCATGACTATAAGGCTTACTTTACTGTATCTTCTTATTGATCTATATGAATGTATGAGTCACCCTATAATCTTAAGTGACACTCTTTACATTATTATGTCCTCTTATACTTGTACGCTTATCTCAGCCTTGTACACACGACTGATAGCTTGTTAGTTGGGTTATGTTATTACCATTTTTATATACTGTTTTTGTTGCTATGTCATGGACCGCTTGTATTTACACTTTGTACTGACATATTATGAACATGAGGTCTGTGTTGTATATTCTATAACAAAATGCTAATAAAACTGATTGAACTTAAAAAAAAAAAAAAGAAATACGTCCAAAACCCGGTTTTATTATTGGCGCTTGGATGTTTTTGAGAAATGTTTGTCCAAGTGCCGACTTGGGCCGGTTTTTGGACGTTTTTCTCTTTCGATTATGAGCCCCTTAGCATTTATGCTGGTAACTATTTTACTTGCAATATTCTGAATATTGACCTCTTTACATTTATGTAAATATTTTCTGTATGTAAATATGTCATTATTTAATGTAACTCCATTCCATAGGAACATAGTAGATGACAACAAATGATGACCAATTGGCCCATCTAGTTTGCCTTAATCTTAGTCTATAAAGAAAATATATCAGTTGCCATTAAAAGAATTTTGACCACTTAAAAGATATCATTCTTTTTCTGAAGCATTTTAATTGTCTACCCAGGATGGATAGTATCACAATTAGCATTAGATAGAAAAATATGGCCTATCTTGTCTGCCCTTTCACACCCTTAGATATTCTATGTACTTGTCAAGACCTGAATATGTATACTCTAGAGGAGAGAAGGGACAGGGGAGATATGATTCAGACATTTATATATGTGAAAAGTATTAATATAGAAACAAATCTTTCCTTGAGAAAGGAAAATGGTAAAACTAGAGGGCATGAATTGAGGTTGTGGGATGGCAGACTTAGGAGTAATGTTAGGAAATTATTTTTCACAGAGGGTGGTAGATGCATGGAATTTCCTCCCAAGGGAGGTGATGGAGATGAAAGTGGTGACAGAATTCAAAAAAGCATGGGATGAACAGAGAGGATCTCTAATTAGAAAATGAATGGTAGAAAACAAACCAAGGCCAGTACTGAGCATCCCGTATATGGTGATTTGATTTAGGATGAGCCGGGGAGGGCTTTGATAGAAACTCCAAGTACAGGATTGTTAGGATAGGCTGGAATGGGCTTCGATGGCAATTCTGGCAGTGGGAACAGACAGACTTCTATGGTCTATTGCCCAGAAATATTAAAGAAAAGACAATTTAAACATGACTGTATAATGAGTATGACTTGGGCAGAATGGATGGAACATTTAGGTATTTATATGCTATCATTTAATATGTTACTATGTACTGCCGGATTGAGTATAGGTTGCCCAAAGTTGGTTGTGCAAGTTTGGGTGTGGATCATAGATCTACACATAAACTAATTAGATGATACTTATTGTTGTTCCTGAAGGTAGATAGGGCTCCTTGTTTGTCTATGAAGGAGTGTAATTGGTTAAACACTGTTTTTTTCCCAGTATCTTGGAGTTGAAGGGTATGTTGGAGACAGGTCTAAAGTTGCTGGGCATGTTAGGGTTGAGTGTGGGGTTTTTCAAGATTGGACTGATGACTTCTGACTTCCAGTTTGTGGGCACTAGCCTGTTTGTAGAGAGTTGTTGATGAGAGGAAGGATAACATCTACAAAGGAGTCTTTCACAGCCACTAGGAGGTGTGGCAGACAGGGGTCTAGGTTGGAGCCTGAAGGGCGAATAGTGTTTAGTATCTTAGTGATGTCGTCATGGGAGACAGATTCTAAGTGAGTTAGGCTCCCAGTTGTAGTTTTAATTTTCTTGTCTGAGTTGTGTGTGGGGGGGGGGGGATAATGTCTATAGCACGGTAGAGTCAAGGTGAGACCGCATTTTGTCTTCTTTATCTTTATAGAATCGGGTAGGTGCCTATTGGCCAATTTTTTTTTTTCCCAATTATGAGCTTGTTAAAGATTGTTTAGGTATTTAATGTAAATGCCAATTTAGGTGCCTTTTACAGAATCTGGCCCTCATTGTTTTGTCAACGAATGCCTGAAATATTTTTTGAAAATAGACAAATAACTTATTTTAGATTTCATAATATACATCATTATTTCAGCTATTTTGTTGTATGAATTTAAAAACTGTACGGAAGATAATTCAAATAATGAGAGATGCTTTTGTTAACTTAGTTGCTTTCACTAAGCCTCATTTAAAGACTTAAGAATAGTACAGCTGGGGCACAGTCTCTCAGACAGAAATGTCAGTGTCTCGCTGTACCTCATGGATCACTGCACACTGAATTTAACAAATAATACATTATTTGAAAAAAAACCAAAAAAACAACAACCTCACAAATTGTGAGCATTGTGATTTCTAGAGGTCCACTTCAAGAACTTCCAACTATAAGCATAAGAACTCTTTCACTGAATACTAAAGTTGCATACACATTTTAAAGATAAATAAATTCTCCAAGTTAAAATAAAGTTGCTTAACTCTCAGAACAATTGCAGATTAAAAAACACTCATGTCATTCTTCAGCAGTGTACCCCATTAGATAGTCTGAAGTATTAGTTATCTCAGCATTCGGGATGCTTCCTACTAAATTGTTTCTAAATATTCACCCTTTTGCTGAAAGTTTACAGGTTCACAAGGAACTCATGGGCCCAAGTACATTATCATCAATCACTGCACATTCCTGTAATATTGCAAGTCTCTTGCATTGCCTCTCTGTGGAAATGGTGGTATCTGACTTCAGGAAAGCATGGGAGATAACCACATGGGATTTCTAAGGGAGAAGAAGGGATAATATGGCATGGATGGGTAGAACAGATAGGCCACAAGGCCTTTATCTGCTGTCATTTGTACTGTTTCTTTGAACAGCATCTGCTTCAGAGCCACCATCCTCTGTGAAGAGTGCTTCTTTAAGGAAAATTTCATCCTCAGGAGGGGTTCTTCAGTCAGGGCTCAGCAGGCTTTTCCTCAGACAGGCTCTGTTAAAAGAGTTCAACAGATTGGCGTTTCACATTAAGAAAGGCTATTTAGAAAGGTCTCAGCAAGCCAGGATCTTAATAGCTTCAGACAGACTCTTCAGAGATAGTTCAACAGGATATTATGAGGGAAGTTTTTCTATAATGTAAAGACAGGAATCTCATGAAATATGCATGTATTAGAACACTATGGGCTTGATATTCAACAAATTTATGCTCCTAACTTTAAGAGTTATAGTCAAACTGGACTCAATAAATTTATTAGGGCTGAAGTGCATATAGTTTTAATCAAAATTTCACTAAACTCTTAAATTTTGCAGCATAAAGGACCTGATTCTCTAAAGGACGCCAATCTCAGTGGCCGCTGATAGTGTGTCTCATCATTTTTCTGGCTGGCAGTGTTTGCAGACTGGAGACTTGAGTGCAAAGATGAATTATATTGTTTTGTCTTTGTTGAGGAAGATAAGCTTGTAACTGATTGGTGTCTAGTATGGCTCCTATAAACTGGAGATGTTATGAGGGTTGTAGGTGAAACTTTGGAAAGTTGACTTCGAATCTGAGCTTTTCAAGAAAATCTATGGTCAGTTTGGTCACTGAGCAAACTGTCTGAGGAGATGGCTTTTATTAGCCAATTGTATAGATAGGGAAACACTTGGAGACCAAAAGTCCGAAGTGTTGCTGCTACAACTACCAGGCATTTTGTGAAATCTCTTGGAGAGGATGCTAGGCTGAAAGGAAGAACTTTGTATTGTTAATGCTGATGAGCTATTCAGAAGCAGAGAAATTTTCTGTGGTCTGAATGAATGCAGATGTGCGTATAAGCCTCTTTAAAGTTTTGATCTAGAAGGGGATATAATGTTGCAAGGGATAATATGCAGAACTTTTCCCTGACTAGATATTTATTGAGATTTCGGAGGTCGAGAATTGGGCGTAGACCTCCCGTCGTCTTTGGAATTAGAAGATACCTGAAGTAAAACCTTTGATTTTTCTGGGTAGGAGGAACTTCCTCTATGGCGAGTTGTAGTAAAGCGTCTATTTCCTGAGGAAGAAGGGATGTCTGCTGAGATGTAAGAGAGGACTCTCTTGGAGGGTAAGTTTGGAGGAATGGATTTGAAATGAAGAGAGTACCCTTCCTTTGTGATTTTTTAGACCCACGAATCGTTGGTAATGAGAGTCCATCATGGGTAAAAAGATTGAAGATGACCTCCAATGGGAAGAGGAAGATGCTGTAAAAGTGTTATATGGACTATGCTCTTTAGAAGCAGGTCAAAAAGACTGAGCTGGTTTCTGAGTCATGGATGGTTGTTGCTTCTGAGATTTTTGGTGGCTTTGTTTCTTCTGAGGTGGTGGTTTGGCCAAAGAAGAAGAAACAGGATACCATCTTTTATAAGTATAAGACGACGACTTCTGAGCAGGCTTAGTAGATTGAGACTTCTTGGTTTTGTTAAGAGTATTCCAACTCTGCTAATTCTGAGTAAGCTTTTGTGTGGCAGACTCTACTTTCTCTCCAAAAAGCTCTTCTCCTACACATGATATGTTGGCCAAGTGGTCTTGAAGATTTATGTCCATATCAGAGACTCATAGCCAGGCCAGTCTTCTCATAGCTATGGCCTTTTCTCTATATTGTAGTTCCTTCCCCTCTTCCCCCCTGTTAATGTACATCTTTTCTGTTGGTCTCGTACTAATCTACCCTAGTAATGTTTTAGCCACTAATTTATTTATTTAATTTTAATTTTAATATACCTTTCATACTATTTTGATTGATGTAAACCGCCTAGAAGTCTGATTAGGCGGTATAAAATTTTTTTAATAAACTTGAAACTTGATGTCAGCTCGAATGCATCAAAAGCAGTACAAGCCATATACTTTCTGTTTTGCAACAGAGCATGAGTAATATGTTTGAACTCAGGAAGATGAGCCAGTGGAATGTATTGCTCAAATACAAATATCTTTTTAAGCAACTGCTTGAAATAAAAAGACATGAAAAAATTATAATTCAATGCTCTGTTGGATAGCATTGAATTTTGATATAAATGATGACCAAACTTGTCCATAGTTCTGCCTTCTCGACCTGGAGGGGCTGTGGCATAGACTCTAGAGCTAGACGACTTCTTAAGAATGGACTGATGTTGGAGTTACGGTTTATCAAACCCTGGACATGAAATAATCCCATATAGGGAGTCTAGCTTCCTAGAAGCAATAGTCATTGATAGTAGAGTCTCCCAATTTTTTCAGAAGAGACTCTTTCAAAAGATTGTGAAGTGGCAATTTAAAAAGCACCTGAGGGGGCTCATCAAAATCTAATGCCTCTAGTAGTTCAGTCCTGGGTTTGATGCCTGCTTTTAATTTTACAGGAAGCTCTTTACCCAACTGCCTGATGCATTTGGTGGAAGAGTCCTTCAGGAGGTGATCTTCTCGGTGGTGGAGGAGATGGTTCTGAAGGTATACCATAAGACTCAGGAGCTGATAAATTAGCCTCCAATTCTGAGTCACTGTGATCCAAAAGTAAATCAGTCTTGGTTAAGGTTTAGAGAGTCTCTGCGATGACAGTACTGACCCGATGAAGTTGGAGATCATCTGTACCGTGATAATCCTGCCAACGTATGTTTCAAGGTGGAACTTAGACAGAGAACATCGATGTTTAGATGAAGATCGATGGCTCAATGAGCG
Organism: Geotrypetes seraphini; assembly: GCF_902459505.1. Classification (NCBI taxonomy): domain Eukaryota; kingdom Metazoa; phylum Chordata; class Amphibia; order Gymnophiona; family Dermophiidae; genus Geotrypetes; species Geotrypetes seraphini. The sequence goes on from NC_047085.1 coordinate 86,166,413, forward strand.
ATGTCAACATTTTGATGAAGTTTTTCAGTGTCCCGATGAAGACTTTCAATGCATCGGTGCAGAATCTCAATATGAAGAATGACGTCAGTGCTTCGATGGTGATCGATGCTCCGATGAAGAGAATTGCTGGTGCCGGGAATGAGAGCATTGATGCCTTGTGGAAGCAGAAGGACGCTCCAAAGATGAGCATCAATGTCGACTTGAGGAACGTAGATGCAAAGCACAGCAACACTTAGGAGCAGACTCTGAAGCAGTACTTTGTGGCCTGTGAGAGCTACGCTCATGCTGGGCTGGTACCGATGAGGTTGGTGTGGACACTGGCATGGATATTAGTTTGAACATGTCTCCAATCTCTTTGTGCAGAAAGTCATTGACCTGGATTGAATATCCTGCACTAATACCTGAGACTGAGTAGGTATCAATGATGTGGCAAGGTATCTAGGGCTGAGAGAACTTGAGGAGGATGCATGTTCAGTAGGAAACACAGCCTACACTGAAGTTGAATGCTGCCGTTGAGGTTTGGCCTACATTGAGGGACTTGATACTGAAGAGGCCTGTGATGCCAGCTGAGAAGTGGTTGGCTTCTTAGCAGGCTTTCCAGGGGCAGGGATGTCCTATGCCAATGTCGATGCAGGCACCATCGGAACTGAGGACTGAGACTTTTCCTCTATAAGGGAACCAAAAATTTTCTCCTGTTGAAGCCTTTGGGCCTTCAACAAATGCTTCTGAAGAGTAGATCAATGAATGCAGGAGTCTACCCAATGTTCAGGCTCCAAACCAGCTATGTGGTTCAGTGAAGGAAGGACACTGACAGCACTTCTTAAACCCACTCAGTATCTTAGACATGGATGGGAAAATTTGAGTGGCTAAGTTAAACTCAATTTTTTATGAAAAATAAAAATCGCTGTCACAAAATCAAGATCCCCAGGCCTCAAAAGAGGACTGAGGAATTTAAAATAAGAAAAGTCTTTTTTTTTTCAAGATTAAAGAAGTAAGAAAAACAAAATCCAAAGGAAAGAACTTATGAAACTATATCTCACAATTGAACGTGCTGAGGGAAGGCAACACAGCACTAGAAAACCCAACTTCTTCGCTTCATGGAAAATGAAAAACAGAGGTACCGCGAGCCCTTGTCGGGCGGGAAGGCACTTGCGCATGTGCGTTGCAGGCAGTCTAAAAGCTTATGAACTCTTAAAGTGCCATTGCACTTTTCACTGTCTGTACCGGGCTCCGTGGATGATGTCACCCACATGTGAGAATATGCTGGCTGCTTGTTCTAGGATAAAGTGAGATATCAGAAATATTTGCACAATATGTAAACATCGGTATCATATTTGTATCTGCTAGAGACTGGTAACCAATGTTGTTCTATCAGTAAAGGAGTGATATAATCAGTTCTGGAATTGAAAAGAAGTTTGTTGGCAATATTCTGAACTACTTGTAGGCATTTGATGGCATATTGAGGAAGACCTTAAACCCTAGCATTCAAAAAGAAACATATAATATCATTACATATATTAAAGTCTATTTCTGTAGATATAGCATTTAAAGAAGTGTAAGAATGATGAGGAGCAGGTCTTAATCTATAGATAAAAAGGAAGGAGAGTTGAGAGAAGGGGGTAGGTGGGCCAAGGATAGGAATAATAAGACTGGATTATGGAGAAGAGTAACTTTTCTCTCTTCTTCTCCACGGTTCATCCCTATTCCTCCTCTGAGGACTGTCTGGGAGGGAGGGACAGAGCACTCCTGCTGCTTTAGCATCTGAAGAAAATGGTATGACTGCATCCCAGGCTATATACCCTGGGAAATTCAAGTCCTGGTACAACCTGATTGCAATTGCAGGAAAACAATGAGCTCTACACATATGAAGCATTCTTCCTATTGATACAAAATGGGAATGCAACTTTCAGTGTATTTCCAGATAAATAGGCATTCAGATAATGAAAATAGACTTATTCAAAAGTGCCTTCCTTGAAAATAGCTAAAAGTAGATATGGGCTACATGGTGCACATACTTCTGATAGTCCCCTGTACATGAGTACCAAGCCAAGAATGACTTATGGGGGTTTGCTATTATTGTGAAGGTTTCTTGTGGCAGGTTACTAGTGAGGTGATTTACCGTTGCCTTTCTCAATCATCTATACTCCCAGGCTAAGGCTCATTTACTGACTGAAAATGGATGGATGGATGGCTCAAAGGCTGGCTACTGGAGAGAAATCCCACACTAGTGAAATTGGAACTTAGGTCATGGGTAAAGTAGCTGAGCAACCTACCAATTGCACCAGCCTAGAGGGTGATCTAAACTGGGGATTTCAGTTTTGGCTGAAACCAAAACTAGGCAACTCAGTCTCAACTGACAAAAAGCAAGCTGCATGGTCCTCACCCCTGACTTCTACCCCCCCCCTCCGACAGATATCATTGCCTTCATTGCCCTCCCACCACCCATAGGCCCCCTTCAGTCCTCCCTTAGAAGCATTGTTGGTATAGTGACCTCTCTGGTGCAGCCGTGATGCTTAGCTACTCCTGCCCATGCCATCTCTGCATTCAAAATGGCTACTGGGAGTTTCCCATGGCAGTCTCTCAAGACTGCTGTAGAAGGTAGCAACAGCAATTTTGAGGTTGAAACAGACATGGGCAGGAGTGACCACAGTCATGGCACCCATTTTGACTGTGGAGCTGGCATGGGCAGGAGCGACAGGGAAGCACTCCTGCCCCCAAAAGGCAACTAGACTACCAGAGCTTCCAAAATTGGTTCAGGGAGGGCGGTAAGTTTTCAATTGAGGGAGAGCAAGGAGCAAAACTAAAGTAGTGTGCTTTATGCTGGGGGTGGGGAGTTTCAGTTTCAGCCAAAAACGCCACTACATTTTCAGCTAAATCCAAATTTCAGGTTGATTTCAGTACCGAAGCCGAAACTGAAATTCGGTCAGCATCTACCTCATACATATTTGTGGTCAAGGGAAAAAGAAGTGTTCCTGTGATGTTGTTTAGGTCAAGGAAGAGAAAAAAGCACACATACTTTTGATCTTCAAATACAAGCAGTCCCCGGGTTAAGAACAAATTACATTTTTAAAAGCTGTTCTTAAGTCAAATTTGTATGTAACTCAGAACTGGTAGATTTTAAGATTTTTGCTGCTTATCTCTGCTCCCAGCTGACAAAAGGGCCAACTGCCCCTACCAATGTTCCCTCTAAGGTACAGAATGCACAACCACACACTGTTCTTAATGTGGCTATTCATCATTCCTGAATCTGCTACAGGAGAAGTGTAGGAGTCTATGCCACTGGAAATACTGCTCAGTGAAATCAAATAAAGCCGCAACCGTGTTCTTAAGTACAAGTCGTACTTAAGTCGGGTGTCTGTAACTGAGGGACTGCCTGCATATGCATTCAATTTGACCCCCCCCCCCCCTTTGCTATCTGCACAAATAGTAGGTGTCAAATATGTGGATATTTCTAATGTGTGGACTTTGTATTCATCTTTGGGCACCACTATTAAAGAAATAAGGTCTTGACATTTTAGCTATGTTGATGACATAAATGCTGTGTTGCCATTAGGAACAACTCTGGAAGAGACCTTTTAAATAAATCTATGATAACTATTAATGGTTTGAAGCAGGCTAATAAGTTGAGATTACAGAAGGATAAAATTGAGCTGCTTCTGGCTGAGAAATCTAGTCAGAGATTGTTCACAAAGTGAATGATGATGCACTTGTTCAAAAGCTATGCAGACTTGGTGTGACAACTGATTTTTTCCGGTCCATAAATGAGCAGGTTACCTTGGTTATTAGGAAAGATTTTTGCACATTTTTGCTTGATTAGACAAATGTGTTCATTTCCTTCCACAGTCTAAATTGCTCACAGTTCTTCAAGCAGTTATGCTGCCCTATCTCAATTATTATATGCCGTCTATCTAGCGCTTGCAAAGGAACAGACTGCTCATTTTCATTTAGTTCCAAATACAGCATCTAAAGTAATTATTGGTCATAAGACAGGGGACAGGATTATTCCTTTGCTAAAAGTATTACATTGGCCTGTGCGGTCATTTTAACGTTCTTATTCCTGTGATTAGATTTTAGATAGGTATAGCCCCAGAGTCTTTACACATTGTATTTAGAAACAAGCTTACATCTGTATGCTCTGCTCGAGCCTGAATGTTTTGCTTTCCGTGCCTTCATCCAAAACTTAAAATTGTCAATTACTCTCAATAGTTTTCATGGTGATATGACTTCCCTTTGGACTCCAATGCCATCTGAGTGGAATGAAGCTATATAAAACGTTGAGGAAAGCAAAACGTCTGTCTGTTTATACAAAATGCTGAGACACAAAGGGCTCCTTTAACAAAGGTGCGTTAGGGCCTTAACGCACGGAGCGGCGCGCGCTAGACCTTAACGCCAGCATTGAGCTGGCATTAGTTCTAGAAGCATAGTGTGGGTTTAGCGCGCGCTAAAATCCTGCGTGCACTAAAAATGCTAGTGCACCTTAGTAAAAGGAGCCCAAAGACTCTGCTACTAAGCTTCAATAGGCACTAATGTCACCTAACACAGCTTAAAATTGCATGCCATGGGTGCGCTCAGCGTCCCACAGTAAGCGCCATTTTAGCACATGCTAATCTGATTAATACAGGATCACCATGTGAGCTCTTACTGGCAAATTCTGCAAGAGTCGCCTACAGTTAGATGCCTAAGGTTAGGTGCTTAGTTTTCTGTAATTAGTAAATTGGCTTCAATTGTGAGCTTTAACAAACTCATAATTGAAAAAATTAATTGGGCAATAGTCGTCTATCTTCTTAGGCATGATTCCACAAAAGGTAGGCAGAGTATGGAGAAGGACTAAAGCATCACTATTTATTTAAAAATTTATATACCGCATAAAAACTATGCGGTTTACAAAATAATATGCATACATATTTAAGACATGCTAAACATGTTTCAACAAGACAAACACAAAAAGACATTAACTAATGGTATCATCATTAAAATCTTCTTTTAAATTCATCCTATAAGATGGAAACACAAAATACAGTGGAACCTTGGTATACGAGCATAATTTGTTACAGAAGCATGCTCGTAAACCAAAATACTCGTTTATCAAAGCGAGTTTCCCCATAGAAATTAAGGGAAACTCGCTTGAAACATTCCCCCCCCGAGGCCAGCGGCGCTGCTCCCCCCCCTGCTCACACAGGCACCCCCCCCCCCCGCGTGAACTGGCATACCCCGCCTGAACAACTTCAAACTTTGGGAGGGTTTCGGGGGGGTTCCAGTTCATGCGGGGGGCCTGTGTGAGCGGAGGGGGAGCGATGCTGGTTATCTGGGGGGTGCTCGCAAATCGAGTCAACACTCGGTTTGCGAGACAAGATTTGCAAGAATGCTTTGCTTGTCTTGCAAAACAGTCGCAAACCGGGCTATTCGCAAACCGAGGTTTGACTGTACCATAAAATCATTTACAGGTGTAATTCTCTAAAGGACTTTGGTGTCTATAATGTAGGCCTTTAAAATCTTGGCCTATATTACAGGCGTATAAGTTTTAAGTTAGGCGCCGGTAGGCGCAATTCTATAAATAGCACCTAAGCATGATAGACACACAATAGGCGCCTACATTATAGGCATCTATCTTTTTAGACAGCATTTACAGAATTTTCCCCTTACTGCCTACAACATAGGTAGCAATAAGTGCTCATGTGATAATTTTTATTAATGACCACATACTAATAGCCATTAGTATAAAAAAGGAAAAAAGGCCATTTTATGTCTGCAGCAAAAATGGTTTTAACACACAGGAAAATCACACGCAAGGGTGTGCTGTAATCACTTTTCACCAAACCTTAATAAGAAGGCAAGAGATCACAGAAAGAGGAAGGTAGGCAAAAATATCTGGAAAAATTAAGAGAGGCTGGCCGAGTAGTCAGGAAAGCAAAGATACAAATGGAAGAAAAAATAGCTGACATGGTAAAATGGGGAGACAACATTTTTTAGATATATCAATGACAAGAAGTGCAAAAGTGGCATTGTGAGACTCAAAGGTGAACGGGAGAAACATGCAGAAGCTGATAAAGAAAAGGCTGAATTGCTTAACAAATATTTCAGTTCTGTGTTCACGGCTGAAGTGCCAGGAGCGGGACCGCAGAAGACAAACGCGAATAAGGATGGAGTAGTGGTAGACCCTAATTGATTTTCAGAGGGTTGTGTTTATGGGGAGCTAGCTAAATTAAAGATAGATATAGCGATGGGGACGGATGGTGTATATTCGGAGAGTGCTGAAGGAACTTAGGGAAGTTCTAGTGGTTCTGTTGACTGATTTTTTCAATGCTTCTCCAGAGTTGTGAGTGGTACTGAAGGACTGGAGAAGGGTGGATGTGGTCCCTCTACACAAAAGTGGAAGTAAGGAAGAAGTAAGGAATTACAGGCCAGTAAGTCTGACTTCTGTGGTAAGCAAATTAATAGAAACACTTTAAAAAACAGAGAATGGTGAAGTTTCTGGAATCCAGTGGATTACAGGACCAGAGGCAACATGGACTCACAAGGAGTAGGTCTTGTCAGAAAAATCTGATCAATTTCTCTAACTGGGTAACAAGAGAATTGGATAGAGGGAGTGTGCAAGATGGGGTGTATTTAGATTTTAGCAAAGCCTATGACAGTGTTCCACACAGACATCTAATAAATAAACTGAGTGCCCTCAGGATGGGTCCCAAAGTGATGGGCTGGGTCAGCAACTGGTTGAGTGGAAGACAACAGAGGGTAGTGGTCAATAAAGATTGCTCTTAAGAAAGGGATGTTACTAGTGGTGTGCTTCAAGGTTCTGTTCTTGGGCCTGTTCTTTTTAATATTTTTAAAAGCGATATTACTGAAGGGATGTAACATGACCCCATTGCCTTGTCTATATTTAGCTAATCTTGTTCCATTCATACTCATTTTTGTATCTACCTATCTCTCTCTATTCCAAAAAAAGTCACAATTCCATTTTCAGTTTTATGTGTAATCTCTCTTGCTTTATGCGATCTCTCTTCTTAACTGCTTGTACTTTAATTTGTTAGGTCTTTAACATCACATTCATTAACCTCCTGGGAAAGTAGGGTTAAATGGTTAATATTCTCAATGAAGAAGGATAAATAGTGGTGTTCCTCAGGGATCTGTGCTGGAATTGCTGCTTATTAACATATTTAAAAATGATTTGGAAATAGGAACAATAAGTGAAGTGATCAAATTGACTGAGTGCAAAATGTTATTCAGAGTTATTTCACAAGAGGATTGTAAAAAATTGCAAGAGGATCTTCTGGACTTGGAGAATAGGCATCCAAATGGGCAGATGATATTTAAATTTGTGCATGTGCAAAGCAATGCATGTAGGGAAGAGGAATCCAAACTATAACATGAAGTAAGATTCTAAATTAGAAATCACTGCCCAGAAAAAAAAGATTTAGGTGTCATCATGTGGCATGCATGAAAGCAAATACAATGTTAGGAATTTTTTGGAAAGGAATGGTGAACAAAACTGTCATCTTAATGTCTTTGTATTGCTCCATGGAGCAACTGCACCTCAAATGGTCTCATTAATGGTCACTGCATATTAAAAAAGATGAGGAGGGGTATTTTCAATATAATATATAAGTCAGAGTTTGGTCATTTTGGGAAAAATGTTTACAAGTTTATTATGTTTTTTAATATCCTGTGCCTTGGGGAACCCTTCAGGGTAGCTTACATTCTAAAATATAGTAAGATACAGTAGAGAAAATGATCAGTTTCAAATCAGAAAAATGTCTAACTTTTTCATGTCTATATTTTAGGACCATTTTCAAAACAAAACGTGCAAAAGAAAAGTGCACACAAACAACTTCACATAAAAAGTCTACACATTTCACTATAACCCACTTATATTGTATGGTGAGCCCTCCAAAATTTACTGTACCCACCTGTACACCACAATAATAGCCCTGAATATCAGGAAGTTCTGTTTCACGCAGCGAGTGGTGGACACCTGGAATGCTCTCCCAGAGGAAGTAATTGCAGAATCCACCTTTCTAGGATTTAAGGGTAAACTAAATGCACATCTCCTTGAGAGTGGCATAGAGTGATACGGGTAAGGGTAAATTAGATGCACATCTCCCTTGAGAAGCATACAGTGATATGGGGACTAAAACTATGCCAGGGTACACCTGGCAGGGCCTCCGCGTGTGCGGATCACCAAACTTGATGGACCCAGGATCTGATCCGGAGATGGCAATTCTTATGTTCTTATGATGCATGCAGGTGTCATCTTTATATAGGTACAGTAGATTTTGGGTGGGTTTTAGTGGGCTCACCATACAATATAAGATGTGTACTTGGGACTTTATGCAATGTTCACTGCATTACCCTCTAAAATGTCCCTCTGCTCTGCTGAGATGTCTGTGTGGCCATTTGAAGCTGTTATACTGGCTAATATGTACTGTTTCTTTCACATCTTTGGGTGGTGGGAGGGGGTCGGTATCCACTGAAGGAGTAAAGGGGAGGGGGCCATGCCTTAATCCCTCTAGTAGTGTGACAAACCTAGCACCAGCACTAGTTTTGCCCCTAATAGGATCCGGTGCAGAAGAGCTGACCAGATTGATTCTGGTGACCAACTTGAGTCTGACCTCTCTTGCCCATATGATCTGGAGCAGGGGCAGGCAGACTGGCAACAGCAGCATCCGGTCTATAAGTCAGCTAGGAGAGCCAAAGAGTAACTAGCTAAGCCTAGAAAACCCAGGCAGAACAAGCAAGGAAAACCTGCAGTAGCACCAAAACCCATCCCCCTCTACAGGCTGAAGGGGATTGGCTGTGGGCTGATTAAAAGCAGGCTGAAGCAAACAGCAGGGGGAGGAGAGAGTGACAGTGGTGAGTCACTCCAATAGCCCAAAGCAGTGCGAGAGCCTTGGGGACAGGAAGCAGAGACAGAGGTTCCAGATTGGCTGATGCAGGAGGTAGAAGAAAGCCTCCCCGCCTCAGACTTCCAGATCCCTGAATGTGTGGAAGGAATGGAAGTGCAAGACGCTGGCCCTATGCTAGAGAGCCAGGCACAACTCATGGACACTAACTGAAAGACAGTGAGTAGCTGAGAAGCAGCTGGTGTGGGGTTTTTTTTTTCCCCCCTTTCTGAGCAAGAAATGCCTTATGAATTTGCTGCCTGTCTTTGAGCTAACCATTATTCCGGTTCAAGAAGTGTACTCACCTGAATGTTGATAAATTGCTTTCCTAGAGTGAAGTTTGGGGCTAAAGAACCTGGGAGCTGTATGAATGGGTTTTTAGTTTGGAAATCTTATTGTGGCTATCGTTTGCTGGTAGTATAATCACATGATCTCCCACAGCTGCAGTGATAGTGAGCTCTTTGCAAAGCTGTGCTGTTGCTTGCTGCCTAACAAAGTATATAACCTTTTCTGCTATAAGAGCTATCTGGATTTTATATGAATGCTGGAAATCTATCTTTCAAGCCTCTGAGACAAATACTGCTGAGAGAAAGTTTGTTTTTTGTTTTGAATACCAGTATAAATTTATTGCGATGCCAGAGTGCAGGAACTCAGGCAAGACAAACTGTATTTGGTTTTCTTCTGTATCTTTATTTTCCTTTGAAGCTGAATTTGTGAAATGCTGCAGGTATTTGCCTTTGGGTTATACCTTTTGGACCACTAAGGTCAGAATAAAACTATTATTCATTCTTGAAGAACTTTGTCTGAGTTTTGGTGACTTGAAGCCAGTACTTACCCTTTCTCTCCCAGCCCTAGGCAGTTTCCTAGGGCCCATCAAAAGTCCTGAGGATATCCCTGGTTGTAGGGGACACGCCAGAGTATAAGGTTTGTCACAGTTTAGCTCCGCTCTGAGGAGTGTTTGTGACAGGAGTCATCTGGTCAGTTTGGATAACATTTTGATCCTTATTTGTTTTTAAAACAGGACTAGCCTCAAATGTCTAAATAGTGCCCTGGATGTTTGTCAAATCTTCAATTATCACTGCAAACATCTAAGTCCTAAGTCTGCCAAAAGCCCACCCAAACATGCCTTCAACAGGCCCCCTTGGATTTTAGATGAACAGGAGATGAGCAGTCTAGAAAAATCTCTAAAATATGGATTTTGAAAATAGTGATTTTGATGCTTTAGTAAGAAAAACATCCAATTATCACCTTGTCATTTTTTTTAGATGTTTTTCTTGTTTGACAATGAGTCCCATAGTGTAATTAGAGAAGAACAACGAAAATGAAAAAGGGGATAGGATGACTTCCCTATAAGGAAAGGCTTAGGAGGTTAGGGCTTTTCAGCTTAAAGAAGGAATGGCTGATGGGATATATAATATGCTGAATGGAGTGGAATGTGTAAACACAAATATCATGGAAAAGCCAATGAAGCTATTAAACAGTAAATTTAGAACAAATCATGTAATTAAATTCTGGAATTCAATGCCAGAGAATATGGTAAAAGAAGTTAGCTTACCAGGGTTTAAAAAAGGTTTTAACAAGTTCCTAAAAATATAATCCATAAACCATTATTAGGAAAATCCACTGCATATTTCTGGGATAAGTAGCATAAAATCTGTTTTACTCTTTTGGGATCTTGCCAAGTTCTTGGCCAGCAACTGTTGGAAATAGGATATTATATTCAATGGATCTTAAGTCTATATTTGGCAATGCTTTTTTAGTTATAGTTCCTTTGATAATAACTTAGGCCTCTTTTTACACAACTGTGATCACAGTTTCTAGTGCAGGGAGCTGCACTGAATGGTTCCTATGAGTGTCGGGACCAGCGCGTGTCACTCAGCGCGGCTCTCCGTGCTAGAAACTGCTATCGCAGATTCGTAAAAGAGGAGTTTAGAATTCTGCCTTCAATTCACTGAATTACTTGCCTTGGAAATGAATGTGAGTGAGGTTATTTTGGTTTTGATGATTTTAAAGGGCTCTTTAAATATTATTTACATTTAAGATACTTAACTTCTAATGCATTGTGCCTTGAGGGAACCCATTCCTTCTTTCTTATAAATCATGATTTATTGCTGTGCCCCAAAGGATTTTAAGCTTGAGAAAGCTGCCACTGTATGACACAGTTCCCATTTCTATTTACCTCAAGCTGTTACAAATTTAATGGAACCACCTAAAGCAACAGATGAAATCAGGACTGTGTGAGACAAGCAATTTCTGAAACAATGAGATGTTCTTGAAAGCAGGCAGTTTCTAGGTTACAGTAATTCGGTGCATACTTTGTTGTTGCAGATGTTTCAAATTCCAAACTATTGTACTTTAAGACAAGGTAAATGATATTATCGTTTCCTTCTTTTATAAGCTCTAGCTATAGCATTTCTAATCCTTTTTTATCCAACAGTGTAAATGATTTTCTTATTTTTTCTTTTTTTTTTTGTATATCAGAATTGACTGTTTTGAAATTTAGAAACATTTTTGAAAGCTAAATATAGATCCTAACTTTGAAATAAAAGGGAGAGATTGATGCTGCTAAATTTCTTCTAGTTTGGAAGATTGTAAATCATTTTGGGGAGTTCTAGTAAAATAATAATAACAACTCAGTTTTACAATTTATTTTAAGGATTTTTCATTTCCTTTCATCGTTTCTTCCAGCGTTTTGTAAATCCGAATTCCTAAATACTTTATACCCTCTTCCTTCCAAAGAAGGGGGAATAAATAAAACACTCCTTTTTGACAATGTTCATTAAGCAGAAAAATCTCTGATTTACTCCATTTTATTTTATATCCTGAAAATATTCAAAATTTTTTAAATCAAATCTAGTAAAAGTGGAATGGTTGTTTCAGGATTCCTCAAATGAAGCAATATGTCATCTGCATAATCAGAGACCTTGTATTCCCGACCTGCGTAAAGAATACCCTGGATCTCCTTTGCCTGTTTTAATTTTGTCAGGAGTCTCTCACGAGGGACTTTGTCAAAGAAATAAAGCAAATTGGTGAGATCAGATTTCCATTGGCTCTGTCCCAAATATTGCATGTTTTCGAGAGGTATACACAGAGGCAGAGTATAGATGAGACATAGGTAATGCTTCCACCAATGCATGTCTCTGCCACACTTAGATACTTGCACTTAAACTATGACCTCTTGTTACTGAATTGAAGGTATCCAGTTATAGCACTGCACTTTAGTGTATTTATAAATAAAGAATTGTTTTTTAAAAATGTTTTCTATGGTTTAATTCCACAAAACAGAACTAGCAATTTCCATTATTGCAGCCACATTTAAGTAAGGTACAAATAGAGTACTCCCCCGAAATTCATGGGGGTTCCGTTCCAGGAACCCCCTGCAAATTTAAAAAAACACAAATATGTTTTTTAGGCAGGGGAGACTGGAGAGGGCAGCCGGAGTGCCGGCGAGTGAAGGAAATCAATCGCTGTATGCTCCGACCGCCTCTTCCTGTACTAAAGTCGGGCCTTACCAATCAGGAGCTACGTGTCAAAGCAGTTCCTGGTTGGTGAGGCCCAACTTTAGTACAGGAAGAGGCGGTCGGAGCATATAGCGAGTGATTTCCTTCACTCGCCGGCGCTCCGGCTGCCCTCTCCTGCCTGGTCATTCGTGGTCGGAAAATACCGCGAATGAGAAAGACCAATAGGGCAATTGTTTACAATGGGAGCTACAGAAATGGAATGGCACATACAATAGCATCATTTTTCAGGGCATCCGTCATGAAAGAAATAACTGAGAAAGGGGATATATATATATATATATATATATATATTAATTTAAAAAATGAATCTATAGTTAAGCAGATGTGTGAAAATGGACTATCTAATAGGTCTAGTGCAATTATGTTGGACTCATTTTGATGTAAATTAGTGTTTGAAGAAAAACACTGTTATGGAAGGGCATGCTGCTCATTGAAATATCAGTTTTTAAATAATGTGTGTAATTGCTTTTATGGTAGACATGATAAGCTCATCTACACAAATGAGGTCATCTTATTTGTTCCAATCACTTCATGCATTAACTGAAATACAAGGGTAAATCAAAAAGTAAAGGCAAAATACATTTAATGGCTTTAATAGAAGCAACTGTGAGCAACTGAGCATATCACTTTTCCACACAGTCCCCATGTAAGATGACACATTGGTTGTATCATTCAACTAACTTCTGCATTCCTGCAAAGAAGACATTTTTTGGCTTCTCCCGAAGCCAGATGAGCACCACTTCCTTTCCTTCATCATGCTTTGTCTTGTGCTCTCTGGATCACCGTGATGCATCCATGTCTCGTCACTGGTGACAGTTATCTCCAGAATACTCGGATCTTCTTCATACCATCTCAGGAACTGGGTTGTAAACTCCACACGCCGTTGCTTGTCCAGATCAGTAAGCTGTTTGGGAACCCATTGTGCACAGACTTTCCTGTATCCCAAGTCATCATGCATTATGGTAAATGCAGATCTATAGCTGATTTACAGTGAATTGAGACACCGTTATCCATTGGTCTTCTCTAATCAAGAGAACAGCAAAAAGAGGCACTGGAGATGTCACCACCAACAAATGTATACAAGTCTTTTATTTGAAAAAAAAGCCACTAAAATATGTAAAAACAAAGTCCTATACTCATTTTGGGACTTTGTTTGTTTTTACATATTTTAGTGGCTTTTTTTTTTTTTCAAATAAGACTTGTATACATTTGTTGGTGGTGACATCTCCAGTGCCTCTTTTTGCTGTTCTCTCCATAGTAGCTCAAAGTAGAGAATGACACGGTGGCGGTTTACCCACGGCCACCGGGTTTAGCCGCGGGTAACCCGCCAAAATGGGGAACAAAAACTAGCAGTTGCTGCGGCGACGGGGACAAGGCCATTCACCGCCCCGTGGAGCGGTGAATGGTCTTGTCCTCGTAGTGAGGCATGAAGGATCGTGCGGTCCCCGAAGCCCACACCCGCCTGCCCAATCGATCCTAGTGATTAGCCAGCTCTCTCCCTTCTCCTCACCTTAGTTTGTAGGTTTTCTTTTTCGGCGACCCGCACGCTATCAAAGAGCCGCGCACCCGCTGCTGCTCAGTTTCGATCTTCTGCTCTGACGCAACCGGAAACAGGAAGTTGCAGCAGAGCAGAAGATTGAACACTGAGCAGCCGCGCGTGCGCAGCTCTTTGGGAAAGCGTGCAGGTCGCCGAAAAAGAAAGCCTGCAAACTAAGGTGAGAAGGGAGAGAGCTGGCTAAACAGTAGGATCGATTGGGCAGGTGGGTGGGGGCTGCGGGGACCGTGTGATCGCCCGTGTTCCCGGCTCAAACTGGAAGGAGGGAGTGAAAGGGAAAAGGATTCTGGGCCAAGGGGATGAAGACGGAAAGAAAAACCCACAGCAGGAAAGAAAGGGAAGGACAGGCAGGTAAGCCAGATGCTAGAAGCAAGGGGGAAGGTGAATTTCCATAGGTTTCACTCTCTGCCCAAAGAAAGCAAACTACTGCACGTTGTTCTTTGATGGTGCAATCTTGCAATGGAGTGTTCATATTTCTGAACTCATGGCTGCCACACAAATAAAGGCCTAGCACCACACTGTGTGCATGGATGAACTATCCAACAGGCAATGCATGAGCACATATGTTTTCTCACTAGCTCTGTTCCGGTTATCACGTAATTTAACAATTGCCTTTAATTTTTGATTCGCTCTCATACTAGTGTATCAGTGCCATTTAGGAAGCCATTCAAAGAGCCATTACATATTCCATCAGTTTATATCTTTGAGCATTTATTTTTCATTTTTATTCACAGTAAATCAAATCTAAAGGGATAAAGAATTCAAAATAATCCAAAAGAAAAAAAAAATGCAAACATTGCTAGTACTGATGTTCTTCTTTTCTTGTGAACATTCAGCATTTATTCCCATTGCTGACAGGTAGAATGTGAAGATAACTTTGCCGCTTCATTGATTTGCTGTGCTACATTTTCAAATATGCAACTATTTAAAGGTTGGTTTAATGACCCATATTGTAGCAGCTCTGTGCACAACCTGTAGGGGCTGAGAATGCTGAGGAGGCAGTTTTCACAGACCTCAAGATGAAGAAATCCCAGCTATTGCACAATAGTAGTATCAGAATATGGATTTCAGGGTGCATATACTGTATAATGGTTCCAAAAGTTTGAGAACTGTTGTTGTAATGGTTGGTTTATAGAGAGAGAAAGATGAGGACATAAAAACAGATTTAAAAAAAGCATTAGATAACTGGGAATTAACAGAAGTATGCCTATGCAGAATCTCATGTACAGTAAAACCTTGGATTGCAAGTAACTTGGTTTGCAAGTGTTTTGCAAGACAAGCAAAACATTTTATTAAATTTTAACTTGATATACAAGCAATGTCTTGCAATACGAGTACATACAGTATATACATGCGTCACATCATCACAACTGAGCCAATGGTTCTTCTCTCTCTGACGCTGCAGGAGTGTAGTAACTGTTCTAAATGAGCGAGGTCTTGCAATACAAGTACGTATAGTATTTTGTATGAAAGTTTTTGGGTTGTGGAACGAATCGTCTGAGTTTCCATTATTTCCTATGGTGAAATTCACTTTGATATACGAGTGCTTTGGATTACAAGCATGTTTCTGGAACGAATTATGCTCGCAAACCAAGGTTTGACTATATATAGGATCCAACATTTAGCCCATAACATTCAGTATGTTTTAAGCAACTAACAGTTAAAAGCTTAATTAAGCCTGGATCTTTAATACCAGGCTATGTCCTTCTGGCTTCATCGCTTTTTACCCTAACCTATTGTTTTTCCCTTTTATTGTGCTCTTTTTCTCACAATTATAGTTCTCACCCTTCCTCCCTACTGTTTGAAGTTAATCCATACGTCTCACTAATCTATGTTGGTATCGTTTAGTATCCCTAACTATTAAATTGTTTTTATGTAATTTTTATATTGTACACCGCTTTGAAACCTGATTAAGCGGTTTATACATTTTTTTAATAAACTTGATACACCGCTAAAAATCATAGGGCTCCTTTTACAAAGCCGCACTAGGGCCTTAATGCGTGGAATAGCGTGCGCTAAATTGCCCCGCGCACTAGCCGCTACCGCCTCCTTTTGAGCAGGCGGTAGATTTTCGGCTAATCCGGTGCATGCGCTAAAACGCTTAGGGCTCCTTTTACAAAGGTGCCCTAAGCGTTTTAGCGCACGCACCGGATTAGCGTTATAGTGTTATTGGAGTTTACAATTCTAAAATAATGCCGTCAGTTAGCTTGATGGATAAAGTTAGGACAGCCTTTTGCAGTCCTAACATTTATTTTATTTATTTATTCATTCATTTGTTTAGCCTGTCCTCCCAAAGGAGCCCAGAACAGGTTACAAGAGTACATTCACAGTATAAGCAGGACAAACTATGGTGGGAAATACAAACTTGATGGACATAGAGGTATAGATACGTCTAAAATCCTGTTCGATTATCAGTGCTTGAACGACCTGTTTTTTGATCGTCCAAGTACCGATTTAGGCGGGTTTTTAGACATACTTTTTTTTATTATGAGCCCCATAGTGTGCACTCTTTCAAAAAGAATGGACTCTTTGCACCCTTTTTCAAGAGTGCACATTCAATAACTGCTCCTGTGACAAAACAATGGACAAGCGAAAATGAATAAACTGAACATTACTGGAAATGACCTGAGAAACAATATGAAACAAAAATTTTCTTGCTGTTCATTTCTACTGCACTCTACCGTTCTTCATGAAAAACAATAAAGTAAATTCTATTAGAAAAATGGGTAATCCTTATAGTAATTTGTACTCTCATATAACAATAATTACCTGAACAACAAGGCAATGCAAGAAGCAATCTATACATTTTTTAACATATTAATAGGAATGGAGGTTGGATAAAAGAACCAGAAGCAAATATAATTTTTGCTAAATTATAGAAATAAAATATTCTCTTGGATTAACAGCAAATGCAAATGGAAATTGAAATATCAGTTCAGTTATGTAAAGACAGAGGTGAGACTTTAGAATTTCTAGGTGAGGAAATTAATTCAAAAATCATAAATGACCTTGCAGCAGTAATAATTTTAATCTGGTACAGAGCACAATCACAATGAAGCTTTAGAAGGAAGAAAGTTGTGCTCATATGGAGTTTTAGAATGTGTCTGAAAGATCTATGTTGCTAAGCAGGAACTACATAAGAAGAGTGAATTCAAATGTAAAACCAGTGATATGTTAGACACCTATCTATGTAAGGAAAAGTATTAGAAAGCTCAGTCTCAGAAATGAACTACAACTGCTACAGAAATAAGAACCCTACTTGGCCACTGGCATTGAATTTCTAGGGCAAAGTTCATCTCTGTGGCCAAGCTGATATCCAGCTACGGAAAGACAGACCTGCTTTATACACGGGTTTATCTGGCCATGTGTCTTAGCTAGCAAACTGCTGAATATTGGCAATAACCAGCTATGTCATGTGATATAGCTGGTCACCAGGCTATCCACCAGCTATATTGTGCTGAGTATCAGCAGATAGCTACCGTAGTTGTGTGCTATTTGGCCAGCCAGGAGTCGTTTTTGGTCAGCCAAATACTGCTGAATAGTGGCTGGATCTGACTTGTACTTTCCTGAGGTACCTTGCATTGGCACATAATTCTTAGTTATCCATATTTTCTTGTGATTGTTGTACTTGCTTACAAATAAATAGCTATTATTTTTTATATTAATTAGCTTGTTTCCTTGTTTGCCAGTTACGGGATCAATAGAACTTGGATTCATATAATTTGTGGGATAGGATTTTAGAAAATCCTGATAACAGCTATCATTACACAATTTACCTGTTCTTTTCTTATAGTGCACGCAGAAAGCACTCTACTGTATACTTCTGGTGGAATTCTGCACAACTGCGCAGCACAGAATTTGCACAGAATTCCCCATCCGCACAGAATTCTGTATGTGCACAACCTTCTGTTCTGTCCTTCTCCACGTTCCCTCCTCCTCTCCCACCCGGGTCTGGTCAGCACTGAGAATGGGCAACTTGCAGCCAACCCCTTCTACCACATCACTTCCTGTAGATAGATAAAGCAGCAGAGGGAAGGCCCTGGCAGGTCCAGCCGCAAACATGGATCTTGGACTACAAGTAGGGGGGGGAGAGAAGGGGACAAGAATCCTGGACTGCAAAGGGGGGGATAGGATGGGGCATGGATGCTGGACCTGTAAATAGAGGGGAAAGGGGGTGAGAAGGAAACTCAAGCCAGAAAGGGGAGTGAGAAGGAAGAGATGCTTGACCCTACAGAGAGGGAGAGAGAGATGCTAGACTATACAGAGTAGAGAAGGATTCAGGGTGCAAGCGAGAGAGGTGGTGGGTGGTGTGAGGGGACATGGATGCTGGACCCACAAGTGGGGGGTTGGAGGGATGGTAGAGAGAGGGTGACCAAGACCAGAAAGGGGATTGGAAGGGAGGGAGAGAGATATGACAGACTGTGGGGGCCAAGGAGGGGATTCAGGGTGCACATGAGAGAGGGGTGGAATTTAGAGGCAGAAAGAACTGCAGTTGGAGTGAGAGAGGGAACTGAGAGGCTGGAACCTGAGAAAGGAAGCAATTTCAGGCCTCAGGATAGGAAATTCTATGCAAAACACTATAAATGAACTTTGCCAGCACCCATATAACCACAGGATCCTCCCTTACGCCGCCTCATGTACTGCTCTTGATCAACTCATTTTTTAAAATTTTGAATGTTTAAGAATTGATGGCTAGTTTTACTAGGTTTGAAACATGTTCACTACTTTAATGGGATTTTAACTATAATTTCTTTATATTTTCATAGTAATTTTCCTTAAGCAATAAAATATTTTAAAACCATCTAATTAATTGATGGGGTTTTTTTTTCAAAAAAGAAATCATATACATAAAATAAATTTTTAATCCAGAGTGTAACATCTGTCTGCTCTGTGGGTTTTAAATGGTGTAGATGACAACAGGTAATTTCAGCAGGCAGGAGTCTCTTCTGCCTGCTAAAATCATTTTGAACATTAGCCAGATAGGTCCGGATTCTATAAGCGGCACCAGGATTGGCAGCTGACCACAAAAGTGGCACCAGTCGCATGTCAATCAATCAATTGTACCATTTATAGAATCGTGGCCGTGCAACAAATAGGCACCAGAAATGTAGGCCAGGATTTTCAAGGCCTAAATTTCCAGCTCCTATCTGTGACATGAATCGTGACTATGGAGGTATCTACCAACAACACCTATGGCTACTTCTGGCATTAACCATGCCTATTTTACCCTTAGGTGCCAGAAGGCTCCTCTGCAGTCTCAGTTCCAGCACCATTTATGGAGGTGCCATCTATTATTTTTAATGACTGCTTAATGGCTTTTATACGACAATCAATTATCACATTGATTAAAGGCAATTAAACCAATTAACGTAGGTGGCGAAAAGGCAGCTACCACCGCCTAACTTTCAGTGGCTCTTGTAGCATCTGGGCCTTAGGGGGAAATTCTAAAACCGGCGCCTAAACTTAGGTGTCAGTAGGCACCCTGCTGGTAACTAAGTTAATTGAAAAAAACAGTTAAAACTGCAAGGTTTAAACACCTACTGATGCCTATATAAAAAGTGCCAGAATTACGACTACTTTAGGCTGTGGAACACTAAAGTAAGCGTGGACAATGCTGGAAGTGAAGTGTTGGGGGTTAGGTGAGTTAAAGTGGCTAACTACATTACGGCTTCAGGGAGTCCTGCTGGACAGACCCCCCCCAATCAGCAGGAGGGATGCCCACTCCCTTCTGCCTGACCCACAATGCCCCCTTCCTAAAATTGGTAGGAGGGATGTCTACTCCCTCCTGTCTGAGAACATCCCCCAACAACCCATCCTGAAACCTCTGACATCTCATCTGCACACTCCACAGACCCCATGAACACCCAACACCCCACACTGACATCCTCTTGAACCCCAACACCTAACCTAGACACCCCTAACATTCACCCAAACCCCCAACACCCCACCCCAATGCCTCTGACACCCACCCCCAAAACAAATAAAGAAACAAACCCATACCTTAAATGAAAATCTGGCAGTTGGGATGAACACTTCCTTCTGCTGGCATGTCCGCCTTTTGAAAATTGTGGGTCTTCCCCTTTTTAATGCATCCTAGGATGCTCTAGGAGGGGCCTATGTCTCTGATTGGCACAGGTGTCTAAGGCCCCTCCCATAGGAGTAGTAGCAGTTTATAACAGAGGTAGTATCATTTAATGCTTTAAACACTAACAATAATACCTTGAATAAAATCCTCTGCTGGAATGGTAACCAATGCAAGCTCTTCAAAACCAGTGTTGTGGTCATAAAGTAGTTTCCTAAGATGACCCTAGTAGTCGTATTCTATGCTACTTGTAGCGCTTGAATCATATTCTTTGACACACCAAGTAATAAAGAATTACAATAGTCAATGTAAGGACTTGATCACATTCCTGAAGTTATTTGTGAGGTAATCTCTAGGGGACTGAATAGGCCTGGGTTGGCGCATACTACGCAGAAGCGTTAGCAGGGCGTGACAGAGACCTTCCTAGTCCTGGTCAGAGGGTCTTGTATACATGCAAACACATTTAAAACTTTGAAAAAGTCAGGATAATAAACAAAAGACCAGGAAACCGATATAAAGCATAGGAAAAGGGGAATTCACTATTTGTGTAAGGTATTAGGTGGGCCAGAATCATAGAGAAAATCAGGTAATGGGTAACATACTTCTAGAGGGATTAAGAACTCCATCTTGAGTTCTGTCTTTCTGTCTTCTTCTTGGCTTTACTCCATTTTGTGTCAGTGACTTTCTGTCTTTCTTTCAGGTTTTCCTGCCTTAAGCCTCATGGTCTAATTGATACCAGATGTGCTTGAGCTGGTTAGGAGCATATTAAATTACATATCCCAAAATGGGGTATAAAAGAGAAAGCCTTCTTGTATTAAGTATTAATGCAATATACCGTATTGGATGTGTGAATGGGGCCCCAAATGAATGATGGATGCTATGAATGAGATGTGAGAAAATGATTTGTACTTATATTTAAAGGTTTTATATAGATATATATAAGATGCAAGAAACTTTAAGGAGCAATCTGAGGCAACATCTGGAAATAATTAAGTTAGAATCAGAGACACTGTACCAGTCTCCAGCATAGGAAGAGGTCTGGGTCTTCTGTGTGTGTGTCAGTGAAACTTGAAACTGTCAGTTTTCCAAAGCAAGTTTTTTGTCTGACACAGAAAGCAGTTTTGGATATGTTATAAAATGTGTATGCATATTCAGAAATTAATGTAAACAAAAATGTGATTTTAAAAACTTTGTCTTTGAGTTTTGAAAAACTTGTAAAGGAATTTCTTTGTCCAAATCTAAGGACAGTCTATATTAATGGATTGGCTGACAAGTGTGATGTCATACTGCCTCGTAAAAAATATAAAAGGAACGGACCAGTATAGACTCAAAGAGACCATCAGGAGAGGTGCAAATTTCACGCCTGATGGGACTCCATCACACATATGATTTCTGAGACATGTAAGATTAACATTAATAAATAAATTATAATATTGAACTGGTAATATATGTGTGAGTGCCATTACTCCTAAGCACCTCTTGGCGCAGAGCGCAGCACATGTGCGTTCATCGCTAATCAGGGGCTCACAATCTTAAATCTTGTACCTGGGGCAATGGAGGATTAGATAGCTTGACCAGGGTCACAAAGAGCTAAAGTGGTAATTGAACCCAGTTTGCCAAGATCAAAGCCCACTGCATTAACCATTAGGCTGCCACTCCTAGAAAAGTCTCTGATAGCTTCCCCAGATTTACTGGACTATTGGCTAGATCTGCTAATCAACGTAACACTAACAGCCTGATCCTATCATTCCCAACTCTGAAAGATATAAAATACAAGACATCTTGCAGCAAATCATTCAACTACCAAATAGCAAAAATGTGGAACGCCCCATCGTAATTCGCACAAACACAGAATATACACTGTTTTACAAATATCTAAAAACATGGCTTTTTAAGAAATTCTTACCATGGGTCCAAAGAGACTCAGACTAATACAAGTTACCCAAAATAAAGACAATATTAATGGTCAGCTACTATCTTTGATATATTACCTCAGACTGTATGCACAATTTGATAACTTTATGTAGCACATATAATTCTTTGCAACATGTTTAACTCTATACAGAATTCTGTGTAGCAATATGCTGCTTTTAACCCGCCTAGAACTCTAATGAGGATTTGGTGGGATATAAGATTGCACATAACTTAACAAATATACTTTTATACATTTTGAGAATCTTGTAACATCTTATGAGTCTCCTTATAACTTCTATCCCCAGATTTCCCTGGAAGATCTAACCTGTTCTCTGCCCCACCATGCACTGCCCGAGGTAACTGACCACTTGTACTATGACTTACCATGCTGGGTATCAGTAAGGGGTGCTATTGGTGACAGGTAGGGGTGAGAGTTAGAAAAGGGTGGGTTTATATGTGTATGAGTCAGGTTCATGTGTTTGAGTGAGGTTTATGTGTGAATAAATGGGGAAAGTACTTGGTACGAGTGTGTTGGGTATGTGAACCAGTACATAAGCTGTGGGTGCTAAGCGAGTGCATTGTATGAATGAGTTGCACAACCCCTATCCAGGAACTTCTTAGCATGTATGAATGGGTGGAGGGTGTGTATGCTCATGTAAACCACTCTGAATTGACTTTCCAATAATTAGTAGTGGTATAGAAGCTTTCGATACACAATATGTGTGAATGGATGGGGAGAATGTATGATTGTATGAGGAGTGTGTGCAAATAAGTTGGTATGTAATTGTGGTTGAGGTGTGTGGTCCAATCTTTCTATTTTTCGATTTTCTATACTTGTCTCCTGGGGGAGCTCAGAATGGTTTACATGAATTTAATCTGGCACTCAAGCATTTTTTCCCCGTCTGTCCCACAATCTATCTAATGTACTTGGGGAAATGGGGGGAAAGTGACTTGCCCAGGGTCACAAGGAGTATTGGGGGTTTGAACCCACAGCTTCAGGGTGCTGAAGCTATAGCTTTAACCACTGCACCACAGTCTTTCCCCCCCACATCTACCCTGCAGTGTTCACCACCACGGTTTCTGGCTCTCTCTCCAACATCCTGAAATTTCTCCATCCTTTTCTCCTGTCTTTCTGTTCTCCTTCCTCCTTCATATACCTCCTCCTAATGAAATCATCCCTTCTCCTGCTGTCAGTGGGGCTTATTCACCACTGCTGTTCTTCTTCAGCTGGCAAAGTTTGGGAACCCTGACTATAATTTACTCACGCTGTCACAAGTCCTCCTCTTCAGCAAGTGCACAAACACATGCCTGCGGGCAGACAAATAAACAGATGGACAGCCTTGACAACAGGCATTCTTGCTTTTTTGTTAAATATGTCTAAAACTAGTAACAGTCTGCATGCTTAGACAAATAAATCCCGATGCCAAATGATGCTAATGGAATAGCAATCGCTGAGTAAGTCAGTGAGGCAGAAAACATTTATACCTAAAAAACAAAAAAAATCTGGTATGGGAGCTACACAACACAGAGCATATGTTGTGTTATAGCAAGGATGCTCAACTATGGCCCCTCAGAATCAAAAACCAATGAAAACTCATCAGTTTTATTCATATACTGTATAGATCTAGTATAAGAACCATGTTAATTTGTATGGCTTCTCTGAAAAACCAGAATTGCTAATATTCTTGAAGAAAGGAAGTTGTACATCACCCTTGTGGCACAATCAATTATATGCCACTTTGCTGTGGTGATAAAAGTGTATTTTCAATGATGCACATAAGATTGGTTGGATGTCTGACACATTCTCTTTCCTCAACACAAACTCCAAGATATTTTCTGAACCAGGCCACTGTTTAAACACTTAGAAGTTGATATGCAAAAGGAAACATCCCTGCTGTGATCAGCTGAGCGGCTGCAGCAGGAAACCCCCTCCTGCGAAGTCAGCCTGTAGCAGAGAAGCCTACTCTCACCAAAACCCACGAACCCCTCCTGCGAAGTAGGCCAGCAGGAGAGATGCCTACTCCCTCTCACTGGAACCCACAAACCCCCATGCGAAGTCGGCTGGCAGGAGGAATGCCCACGCCTTATCACCAGAACCCATGAACCCCCATGTGAAGTCAGCTGGCCAAAACCCTCAAACCCCCACCTGCGAAGTAAGCTGGGCAGTAGGGTTGCCCACTCCATTCTGCCCTGGAACCCCCCTGAAGTAAGCCAGGCAGGAGGGATGCCCACTCCCTCCTGCTGCCACTCCTCTGAACTCGAACCCCCCAAACCTGAACCACACGGATACCCCCCCCAAGACTCAGGCCCCCACCCTGCACTCCTAACTCTACTCCCCCCATACCTTTCAGTTGAATGTCTGGCTGGAGAGATGCTCATACCCTCCGGCTGGCACACTATTTCAAAATGGTGGGCCTTTCCTTTCCCACATTCTGGGATGCATTGAGAAGGGGTCTAAGGATCCAATTGGCTCAGATGCCTAAGGACTGTCCCATAAGCAGGACCTTAAGCACCTAGGCCAACTGGAGTCTTAGGCCTCCTTCCCAATGTATTCTAGAATGCAGTAGGAGTGACCTAAGACTCTCGTTGGTCCAGGTGCTTATGGGAGGGGCCTTAGGCATCTGAGCCAATTGGAACCTTAAGCTCCTCCCCAATCCATCCCAGAATGCACTGGGAAGGGAAAGGCTCACCATTTTGGAGTGCAATTACATTAGTTACTGAAGGGTGTGAGCTGAAGGGTGTGAGCATCCCTCTGGCCAGACATTCAACGGAAAGGTATGGGGGTGTGGGGGTACAGTTTGGAGAGCTGGGTAGGGAGCCTGAGCCTTGGATGGGTTTGAGTTTGGGGGGTGGGTGGCATCAGGAGAGAGTGGGCATCCCTCCTGCCGGTCAAGTCCACCTTATGGGCCAGCTTCTATACACGATGCTTAACGGTGCCTACATTATAGGCATTACTCAGCATGGTTATCAATTAACCACTAGGCACTATTTACAGAATCCCACCTAGCAGTGCTTAGGCATCGCTAGGCATCCTGGAGGTAGGCACCTGTGTATTAGTACAGGTTTTATTTGGCCTAATTTACCAGCACCTAACTCTGATGCCTAATGATGCATAAGTCAACCATGCCTATTTCCCACCCCTAATCACACCTACTTTTCAAAAAGGCATTGTTTGGTGTCGGAGGGCACCTCAACTTAGGCATTGCTAGGCATCCTAAGAGTTTAGCACCAAATTCTTAATTGTTAATTTAAGGTTATGCAGTAAGTAATAAGATGAGTTTTTGGAAGATGCTGAAGACTCATGTTTTTGCAAAGGCCTTTTTTGTTTAACAGTTCATGAAACAGTATTTAATGGTTGTATTAAGAGTTTAGGAATTTATGCTCTTTGTAGGAGTTCCAATCTGTGAAACAGTCTTTGTTTTAAAGTTTTGTTGAAGTTTCTAGTTAAATGTATTTGAATTTTATTGTGATTATTTTTAGATGTAATCCACTTAGGTTTGACGCGGTATAAAGTTCTTTTAAATGAATAAATAGGGGTTGTTGTTTTTTTTTGATTGACTGAAAACTGGTCAATTACCACACCAATTAAAAAAAGTTGCATGTGGATTCCAAAGCTAGGCATCCTTGATTAGGGTGCCGAGCGGCGCCTAATGTAGGTATCCTATACAGGATCTGGCCCTAAGAGCTCATGTGCTGATCCTACACTAATGTGTTAGCGCTTGGTAATGTAACTGCACTAACTAATCAGTAAAGAAATGCTCACTGTTTGCCCTCAGAAATGCTCCTCCGTGCAAAAATTAAATTTTTTTTTTTACATGTGGTTAATATGTGCAATTTGGCATTTACTACACGACACCTGTGCCGGCCCTGGGGTAAGCCATTTTAAGTTGTGGTAAGCTTTCTCTAGCGCTTAACACAGCACAGTAAAATTACCCTATGTGTGACAGAGGAGAGAGAGAGAGAGAGAGGAGATTGCTTGTATCAGCTGATTTACTATCTTTGCTTGGAAACTTTCCTTTCCTTCATGCTTTTAGCCATAGGTGCAGCTATTAAAAGGTGTTTATTAGATACTCCTGTGTAATTAGTGTGGCTGAACATCTGTATAAAAATAAGGGGTAGTCATGTACTTAAGTGTAGGGTGTACTATTAATGATCTCCTCTAGAACAGGCATAACTTACACTCCAAATAATTTTGCAAGTCTCAAATCTTAAGGGAAATACTATAATAATCAAATGACTCGGCCCTGTTTTTAGAGGATACAATGTCTGCTGTTGTATAGCCCAACCACTGTGGCAACAACAACAACAAAAAGTCTAGGAGACAAAGAAAAAACGGAGACTGGGGGGATGTGAGTGTAAAAATAAAAAAACAAATGGAAATCAGGAGAGCAAAATATTGAATAGAAAACAACGATGTGCAGTAGTATGAACAGCGACTGTTCTGCCCTTATATTCGTGGAGCCAGGTTGTTTTTTGTTTTGTGTATAGTCTGCATTGCCTGAGCCTTTAAAAATGAAATTGTGCTCTTGTGCTACAAATTTATATAATCATTTAGGGCTAGATTCTCAAAAATCCGTGTAAAAAAAACAACAACGATGAGCCGTTATAGAACCAATTTTTTAAAAAGCAAGTCATTCTTCAAAAAACACTCATGCAAATGAGGTTGACGGAGAGTAAAGAAAATTTACTATGTTTGCATATGCCCATCGCTGGTGCAAGCGATGGGCACATGCGCAGAATAAACGCATGAAACAAAAAAAAAAAAAATTGAGCCACCAGGACAAGTAACCCTCCACTGGACATCAGGAGAAATGCCCACTACTCCTGCCCCCAACTAACACCCCCCCCCAGCAGCAGGAGTTGACCATTCTCTCCCGCTGTCAAAATACACCCCCCCAACACCACTGATGGGAGGGGCCTTAAACAACCTGGGTCAATCAGAGCCTTAGATCCCTCCCCAGATGCACCGGGAAGGGGCCTGAGGCTCTGATTGGCCCATGCTGTTTAAGGCCCCTCCTATGGGCTCGTAGGAGGGGTCTTAACAACATGGACCAATCAGAACTCAGGCTCCTCTCCAGTGCATCCTAAGATGCACCGGGGAGGGGAAGGCCCATCATTTTGATGAGGCCTGGACTTCCTTTCAACTCGACAGATTCTCGATCCTGTACAATCTGTTTTTCGCCCCCAACACTGCACAGACTGCCCTCACTAGGGTCTGCAGTGACTTGCTCATGGCCAGGTCTAAGGGTCTTTACTCTATCCTTATCCTTCTTGACCTGTCTTCTGCCTTTGATACTGTAAATCAGAGCTTATTCCTTGATATGCTGTCCTCGTTTGGATTCTGTGATTCTGTCCTCTCCTGGTTTGCCTCCTACCTTTCTCAACACACTTTTAGTGTATGTATTGGTGTGTCCTCTTCTGCTGCCACCTCGTTAGTGGTTCGTTAACCCCAGGGTTCTGTCTTAGGACCTCTTCTCTTCTCTTTCTACACCGCTGCCCTCAGTGCCCTGATCTCCTCCCATGGCTTCCAATATCACCTTTATGCTGATGACTCTCAGCTCTACCTCTCTACACCTGAAATTTCACCTAAAGTCCAAGAAAAAGTCTCTGCTTGTTTGACTGACATTGCTGCCCGGATGTCCTGCAGTTATTTGAAACTAAATAAAAGAACATAAGAACATAACATAAGAACATAGAAACATAGAAACATAGAAAGATGACGGCAGATAAGGGCCATAGCCCATCAAGTCTGCCCACACTATTTACCCTCCTAAGTCTACTGATCCCCTAAAGAATAATTGTAATTATACTGTCACTCTACTGACCCGCTCATTCAGTCCTAGTGACCCTATCCCTTGGCATGACCTCGTAGGGATCCCACATAGGTATCCCATTTGTTCTTGAAGTCTGAGATGCTGCGTGCCTCGACCACCTGCACTGGAAGCTCGTTCCAATGCTCAATCACTCTCTCCGTGAAGAAGTATTTCCTGGTGTCTCCACGAAACTTCCCTCCCCTGAGCTTGAGCGGATGTCCTCTTGTGGTCGAGGGTCCCCTGAGAAGAAAGATATCATCTTCCACCTCTACCCGTCCCGTGATGTACTTAAATGTCTCAATCATGTCTCCCCTCTCCCTACGCTCCTCGAGAGTGTAGAGCTGCAACCTGCTCAGTCTTTCCTCGTACGGGAGACCCTTTAGCCCCGAGACCATCCTGGTGGCCATCCGCTGAACCGATTCAACTCTGAGCACATCCTTACGGTAATGTGGCCTCCAGAATTGAACACAGTATTCCAGATGCGGTCTCACCATGGCTCTGTACAGTGGCATCATGACTTCAGGTTTCCTGTTGACGAAGCTTCTCTTGATACAACCTATCATTTGCCGTGCTTTAGATGAAGCCTTCTCCACTTGAGTGGCTGCTTTCATGTCAGCACTGATGATTACTCCTAAGTCTCGTTCTGCCGTAGTCCTGGCTAAAGTTTCTCCATTCAGGGTGTAAGTTCTGCAAGGATTTCCGTTGCCGAGATGCATGACCTTACATTTCTTGGCGTTGAAGCCCAGCTGCCAGATCAAGGACCAACTTTCTAAAGTACGCAGGTCTTGCTCCATAGCATCCTGAAGATTATAGCCGTTTACTACATTGCATAGTTTGGCGTCATCAGCGAATAAGGTTACCTTGCCTTGGAGCCCTTGAGTCAGATCCCTAATGAATATGTTGAAGAGGAGTGGGCCCAGGACCGAACCCTGTGGCACTCCGCTGGTCACCTCCGACATTTTAGAAAGGGTACCGTTGACCACCACCCTCTGTAGTCTGCCACTAAGCCAATCTTTAACCCATGCAGTTAGAGTCTCTCCTAATCCCATAGATTTCATCTTGTTCAGCAGCCTGCGGTGTGGGACGCTGTCAAACGCTTTGCTGAAGTCCAGGTACACGACGTCCAAGGACTCTCCTGAGTCTAGTCTTCTTGTTACCCAGTCAAAGAAGCTTATTAGATTGGACTGGCATGACCTACCCTTGGTGAATCCATGTTGGCTGGGATCCCGGAGATTTCCCTCGTTCAGGATCGTATCTAATTTATACTTAATTAGTGTTTCCATGAGTTTGCACACTATTGAGGTGAGGCTTATCGGTCTATAGTTCGCAGCCTCAGCCTTGCAACCCTTTTTATGTAGAGGAACGACGTTGGCTGTTTTCCAGTCCAACGGAACTTTCCCCGTACTTAGTGAGAGATTGAAGAGCACCGCCAACGGTTCTGCCAGGACATCTCTCAATTCTCTGAGCACTCTTGGGTGTAAATTGTCCGGTCCCATGGCCTTGTTTACCTTTAGCCTTGCCAGTTCGTTGTAGACGTCCCCAGGAGTGAACTCAAAATTCTGAAACGGGTCATCCACGTCTTGTATTATCATCAACTGTGGTCCGTGTCCCGGTGCTTCGCAGGTGAATACTGAGCAGAAATATTCATTTAGTAGTTCTGCTTTTTCTGAATCCGCCACCGCGTAGTTTCCGTCCGGTTGTCTAAGGCGTACTATACCGTCTGTGTTCCTTTTCCTATCGCTGATATACCTAAAGAAGGATTTGTCCCCTTTTTTAATGTTTTTTGCCAGAGTTTCTTCCACTCGACGTTTGGCCTCCCTAACTGCTGTTTTGACCGCTGCAGATCTGGTCTTATATTCTACTTTAGTTTCTCTTCTCTGGGTGCGTTTGTAGGAAAGAAATGCTTTTTTCTTCTCCTTAATGAGGAGTGAGATCTCTTCAGTGAACCATTGGGGTTTGTTGTTTCTTTGCCGTTTATCTACTGATTTTATGTAGCGATTAGTTGCTTCGTGTATGGATGATTTCAGGTACGACCACATAGTTTCCACATTGCCGGTCTCTGCTTGGTCCTGTAGCGTCTGATGAACGTGATCTCGCATACGTGCGAAGTCGGCGCCCCGAAAGTTGAGCACCTTTGTTTTTGTAATTGATTTAGGGGATCCTTTCCCAATGTTGAACCATACCATGTTATGGTCGCTGGAGGCTAGCGTATCTCCTACCGAGACCTCTGAGATGCTTTCCCCGTTTGTGAGTACCAGGTCTAGGATCGTCTGGGCCCTAGTGGGCTCCGTTACCATCTGTCTGAGATGTACTCCTTTTATGGAGTTCAGAAGCCTCCTGCTGCTGCTGGTTGCTGCTGAAAATGTGTTCCAGTCTGCGTCAGGCATGTTGAAGTCCCCTAGCAGCACAGTGTCACCCCGTAGAGTTATATTCTCTATGTCTTCAATTAATTCTGCAATGCCTCCGCTGAATCAGACCTGAGGTCCATCGTGCCCAGCAGTCCACTCACGTGGTGGCCCAACAGGTTCAGGACCTGTGCAGTAATCCTCTATCTATACCCCTCTATCCCCTTTTCCAACAGGAAATTGCCCAATCCTTTCTTGAACCCCAGTACCGTACTCTGCTCTATTATGCCCTCTGGAAGTGCATTCCAGGTGTCCACCACACATTGAGTGAAGAAAAACTTCCTAGCATTTGTTTTGAATCTGTCCCCTTTCAACTTTTCTGAATGTCCTCTTGTTCTTTTATTTTCCAAAAGTTTGAAG
Organism: Geotrypetes seraphini; assembly: GCF_902459505.1. NCBI lineage: Eukaryota > Metazoa > Chordata > Amphibia > Gymnophiona > Dermophiidae > Geotrypetes > Geotrypetes seraphini. The sequence continues at coordinate 86,196,939 of NC_047085.1, forward strand.
AATCTGTCCCTCTCTACTCTCTCTATGCCCTTCATGATCCTGTAAGTCTCTATCATATCCCCTCTAAGTCTCCTCTTCTCCAGGGAAAAGAGACCCAATTTCTCCAATTTCTCAGCGTATGAAAGGTTTTCCATACCTTTTATCAAACGTGTCGCTCTCCTCTGAACCCTCTCGAGTATTGTCATATCCTTCTTAAGGTATGGCGACCAATATTGGACACAGTACTCCAGATGCGGACGCACCATCGCCCGATACAACGGCAGGATAACTTCTTTCGTTCTGGTTGTAATACCCTTCTTGATTATACCTAGCATTCTATTCACCCTCTTAGCAGCTGCTGCGCACTGTGCTGTCGGCTTCATTGTCATGTCCACCATTACCCCCAAGTCCCTTTCTTGGGTACTCTCATTCAATACATCCCTCCCATCGTATAGCTGTACCTCAGGCTTCTGCTTCCCACATGTAGTACTTTACATTTCTCAACGTTGAACTTCATCTGCCATCTCGTTGCCCATTCCCCCAGTTTGTTCAAATCCCTTTGTAATTCTTCGCAGTCCTCTTTAGTCTGAGCTCTACTAAATATGTCCAATACTGAGCTACTCCTCTTTCCTCCTAAACCGTCTGCTCCTCCTCCTCCTTTCTCCATCTCTGTAAATAATACTGTCATTGTTCCAGTCTCCTCTGCTCGCAATCTTGGAGTCGTCTTCGATTCTGACCTTTCATTTTCTACATATATCCAACAAGCTGCTAAGACCTGTCGCTTCTATTTGTTTAATATCACCAAAATTCGCCCCTTCGTCTCTGAGCACACTACTCAGACCTTTGATCAAGTTCTTGTAACCTCACGCTTAGATTACTGCAATCTACTCCTAACTGGTATTCCTCAGTGTCGCCTCTCCCCCTTGCAATCTGTGCAAAACTCTGCTGCGCGACTCATCTTCTACCAACCTCGCTACGCTCATGTCACCCTTCTCCTTAAGTCACTTCACTGGGTCCCTATCTGCCATTACATACAGTTCAAGATCTTATTGCTGACCTACAAGTGTGTTCATTCTGCTGCCCCTCAATCTCTCTCCTCGCTTCTCTCTCCTTATATACATACCTCCCAGAGAACTCTGTTCCTCAGATAAGTCACTCTTAACGTTACCCTTCTCCTCAACTGCCAATTCCAGACTTTGTTCCTTTCATCTAGCTGCTCCCTACATCTGGAATAAATTACCCGCATTTGTCCGTCAAGCTCCTTCCCTTCCCTTGTTTAAAAGCAGACTGAAAACTCACCTTTTTGATATAGCTTTCAATACTTAACCCTATTCCTCTGCCCTCCAACCCAGCCAGCTGATTAACCATTCCCTTTAACTGTGTCCATGAATCAGGTTGGGCAGACTGGAGGGACCATTCGGGTCTTTATCTGCCATCATCTACTATGTTACTATGTTATGTTACTATCTTGTTTGTCTGTCTTGCCTGTTTAGATTGTAAACTCTTTCGAGCAGGGACTGTTTTCTTACTCTTTGTGACTCTGTACAGCGCTGTGTGCATCTGGGAGCGCTATAGAAATAATTAACAGTAGTAGTAGTAGTTGGCCAGAGACAGTAGGCATCCTTCCGGCTAGCCATCTAACAAAGGTAAGAGGGAGAGGGCGGGGGTCGTCAGAGGCACAGGAGGGTGCATGATGGTGGGAGAGTATGGGCATCTCTCCCACTGCTGAGGGGGGTTTGGGGATATGTTTTTTGACATTGGGACAGATTGGATATCTCTTCTGCTACAGGGGGTTGATGTTGCATGGGGCGGGAGAGTGGGGGCATCTCTCCTGCTGCCAGATGGGGTATGGGGTTAGTGTCGGCTCCATGGCAGGAAAGAGTGGGCATCTCTCCTGCCGAACTTCAATTTGTTGTTTTATTATTATTATTTTAATTTGCATTTGGGGGGGTGGGGGGTCTGAGCTGTCAAGCCTTACTTTCCTGTCAGTGCCTGAAACAGCGCTCAGGCAATGATCAGAAAGTAAGGCAACGACAGCTCAGACCTTTCGGTAAATTATGTATGCAAATGTGGTACAACCAGGTTAGAGAATCACTCGGTGATTATACAGAATCGCTCGGAATGATAATTTCAATATTAATTACCTGGTTGTACTACATTTGCATGGCAGTATCGGAGACTGCTAGAAAACTGTGGTATATTCATATGGCAGTGGGGACATGGTCTAGGTATATTTTGGGTGGGATTAGGGAGGGCCCAATTTATTTGAATGACAAGCCACTAAACGTTGATAATTGGGATCTTAATGAGTAATTGGTGGCAACTGTTATTAATTAAAATTTGTGTGTGTAAGTTTAGATGCAGGCTCCATGTCTAAATTTTATGCATGGGTCTTAAAGGGGGTACATGGTTATAGAATAAGGGAAATCCACTCCTAATTTAGGCATGAGGATTTACAGCATGTTTCAGTTGGTGTATATAGCCATGCCTAAAGTTAGGCATGGTTCCTGGCACTTGGGCGCTATTCTATGAATAGTGCCCAGCTTTAAGAACCATTTATATAGCACTGAGTTATTTATTTTTTTGTGCTGATTTTTTTAGGTGTCATAGATAGAATTCAGTCTTAAATGTACCCATGTACATTTATACCTGCTCATGAAATACCTACCTACCTGCCTGTGAAATACATGTATATTTCAAAAATTATGCATATCACAACTCCAGGCATGACCTGCCCAAAGATGCCCACTTATGTTATATACAGTATGAATTTTTCTCACCACATGTACTTTTATATTCATATGTGTTACAAATTTTATAAAGGCCATTTTCTACGTCTAAAACAAGGTTTACCTCCTTGATATCTACAGTATTAATAAATGTTTACTTCTGAATAGGCAGTAGTGAACAGCAGGATTATTATGCATAAAAGGGGTGAAACAAATTTTAAATGCCGGATAATAGGACACAGTGTTAAATGTTTCTAAATTATAAATATGGAGAAAGCAAGAAAGAAAAAAGGAAAGTACTCACGTACCGATTGTAGAAATCATCTCGGTAATAATCATAGTCAAAGTCATAACTGCTGTAGAAAAAAAGAAATATGTTAACTTTTGCAGAGATGAATAACATTTATCAAAATCTTTGAGGTATCATCGTAGTAGCTGAGCTTCACATATAAACCATAATAAAAATCTAAACAGGCAAGACAGACAAACAGGATGTCATGGATACAGTTAAGGGGAACGGTTAATCTGCTGGCTGGGTTGGTGGGCAGAAGGGAGTACAGGACAATCAAGCCATTGTGACATCACTGATGAGGTTGGCTCTTATTGGTGGAATGAGGCATTATGATATCACAATCTCAGCTCTGCTTCCCAAAGACAAACAGGATGTCATGGATACAGTTAAGGGGAGTAGGGTTAAGGATTAAAAGCTATATCAAAAAGGTAGGTTTTCAGTCTGCTTTCAGATAATATTAGAATGTGGGGTACCACAGGGTTCGGCCCTATCATCAATTTTGTTTAACAAATTTTTGAGTCCTCTTGCAAGACGAATTCAGGAATTGGGAATTAGTATGTATATTTATCCAGATAACATTCTATTTGTCTATAGATTATCTCCTTTAACATTAGATTGAGGTCCACTTTCAGACGGTTTAAAAAAGATAGAAGAATGGTTGGGAGAACATAAGTTAGTATTAAATATGTCAAAAACAGTAGCATGCTGTATCTCAGAAAATAAGGCAACACCTCATTAGACTTCTCATTAAATTATTATTGTATAAAGATGGTAAATAGCTTTAAGTATTTAGGAATTAAAATTGATTGTCATTTGAACTTTGAAGAACAGGTCTCATCCATAGTTGCTAAAGGATTTGGGGCATTATGAAAGCTTAGAGCTATTCGAGATTTTCTGGGTGACGAGAGAATTGGATAGAGGATGTGCACTAGATGTGGTGTATTTAGATTTTAGCAAAGTCTTTGATAGTGTTCCATACAGACGTCTAATAAATAAACTGAGTGCCCTTGGAATGGGGCCCAAAGTGACAGGTTGGGTCAGGAACTGGTTGAGTGGAAGAGTGATCAATGGAGATCGCTCTGAGGAAAGGGATGTTACCAGTCGTGTGCCTCAAGGTTCTGTTCTTGAACCTGTTCTTTTTAATGATATTGCTGAAGGGTTGTCGGGTAAGATTTGCCTTTTTGCAGATGATACCATAATCTGCAATAGAGGAACGCCGGATGGTGTGAATAACATGAAGAAAGAGCTGGCGAAGCTTGAAGAATGGTCTAAAATTTGGCAGCTAAAATTTAATTCTAAGAAATGCAAGGTCATGCATTTGGGCTGCAAAAACCGGAGGGAACGGTACAGTTTAGGGGGTGAAGAACTTATGTGCACGATGGAAGAACAGGACTTGGGTGTGATTGTATGTGATGATCTTAAGGTGGCCAATCAGGTTGAAAAGGTGATGGTGAAAGCTAGAAAGATGCTAGGTTGCATAGGGAGAGGTATGGCCAGTAGGAAAAGGGAGGTATTAATGCCTCTGTATAAGACTCTGGTGAGACCTCATTTGGAATATTGTGTACAATTCTGAGGCCGCACCTTCAAAAAGATATAAAAAGGATGGAGTCGGTCCAGAGGAAGGCTACTAAAATGGTGTGTGGCCTTGGTGATAAGGCGTATGGGGACATACTTAAAGATCTCAAGCTGTATACTTTGGAGGAAAGGTGGGAGAAGGGAGCTATATAATATAAATGTGCTTGAGTTGAGTCTCTTTCATTTGAAAGGAAACTCTACAATGAGAGGGCATAGGATAAAGTTAAGAGGCGATAGGCTCCGGAGTAATCTGAGGAAATACTTTTTTACGGAAAGTGTGGTAGATGCATGGAACAGTCTACTGGAAGAGGTGGTAGAAACAGACTGTGTCTGAATTCAAGAGGACCTGGGATAGGCACGTGGGATTTCTCAAAGAAAGAGATAATGGTTACTGTGGATGGGCAGACTAGATGGGCCATTTATCTGCCATCATGTTTCCATGTTTCTATACCTTAATTCATGCTTTTCTACTATCTAGGTTGGATTGCGGCAATTTACACCTGAATTCTGTATAGGATGCATGGTTTCAGAAACTGCCTAAGCGGATTTTGAGAATCGCACATGGGTGTCCTATACAGAATTGTGCCTAAGCCCGCCTAAAAGAACCCAATTCTCTAAAACATGTCCATGTTACAGATGCTGGTTAGAGAATCGGGTTGCCGCTGAGCTTATCACAGCAAGGGTTCTCTCTGCTACGATAAGTTTAGCGGGAACCCATCCCCACCCCCCATGAAGACTACCGGCAGGAAGGATGCCCAGTCCCTCCTGCTTGGCAGTCCCCTCCCTCAAATGATCACATCGGGAAGGATGCCCAATCCCTCCTGCCCAGCAGCCCCCTCTCCTGAACGATCGCACCAGGAGGGATGCTCAGACCCTCCTATCCTGCACCCTCCCCCCAATGATCGTGGCAGGACTCCCCCTGAAAGTTCAATCCCACCCTCACCAGGACCCCCTTCTAAACTTTTGGAGTTAGCCAGACAGACAGCTCCTGTTTGCGTCCAGCCGGCAGGCCCGCCTCCGCTCATCTTGCCTCAACCAGACATTGTGCATTTTTTAAAATTAGTTCCAATTTTATGGAATAGTTTGCCTATAGGAAGGAAGAATCTTGCCAAAATTTTAAATGGCATTTAAAGGCACATTTTTTCAACTGGCCAATTAAACTTATGGGATGTGAATTTGGGACTTCAATCTACATTTATATATTATATTTTTCATTTTCATTAATTAATTGATTTTTAATTTCATTTTATTAGTTTAGGGGTCCTTTTACTATGGTGCGCTAACTGTTTTAGCGCACCTTGGTAAAAGGACCCCTTAGATTGTTATATAATATTATGTATTAGAAATGTTACTTTTTTTCCTCTTTTCCTTTTCTTTTCTATTTAAATGGAGTTATTTTCATAATTTTGATTGAATTATATTGTAAACCGCTTTGATCCTTTTTTGGCTGTATATGCGGTATGTAAAGATTTTAACAAACATAAACATAGGCATCTTTCAATAAGTGATCCAGCAGGATTAACCCCTCTTCTACGAAACCACGCCAGCAGTTTTTAGCGCAGAGAGCTGCGCTGAATGGCCCGCGCTGCTCCCAACACTCATTGAGTTCTATGAGCGTCAGGAGCAGTGTGGGCCATTCAGCGCGGCTCTCTGCGCTAAAAACTGCTGGCGTGGTTTCGTAGAAGAGGGGGTTAAGTGTCTCTTTGGGTCAATATTTTTTCATCAGTGTTGGATACTACTTAAGCAAATTTCACCAGTACTACAAGTCACTGCAGAGAACCTGAAGAGATCAAAGGCTTTCTAATGACTGTATCTCACACTTTTATATGAATTTGCTCTGGAAGTCTAATAAAGCAGGGATTGAGGAGTCTTAGGGCTCCTTTTATGAAGCCGCGTTAGCGGCTTTATCGCACGCATCTTTTTAGCGCGCACTATCCCCTGCGCTAGCCGAAAAACTACCGCCTGCTCTAGAGGAGGTAGTAGTGGCAAGCACGGCCGGCAAATTAGCACTCACTATTATGCACGTTAAACCCCTAAAGTGGCTTTGTAAAAGGAGCCCTTAGTTTCAGCAGCAGAATCTTATAAGTCTTCCTTGCTAAGTAGTTGAGAAGTAATTCAAACTCACAGATTGCATTCTACAGATTGCTATTTGACATGTACTTACAATGTATCTGTTAGAAAAAAAAAAAAATTCACAGGTTGTAATTACTGTTTCTGCTTTGAAGTCTCTTGTTCTAAGGTTCCTGGAAGGTAAGTTGATTCACATCACTGGAGAAGAGCTAGTTATAGGCCCAGCTAATGTCTAAACCCAATCCATCCATATAGAGGGCAATTCTATAAATATGTGCTCAAAGATTGGCGCTAAGCACTATTCTGTAAAGGGCACTCTGGGATGAGCCCCCCTTTTTAGAACAGCCCTTAAAACTGAAGCTTGTGTCCAAAGTGGTACTGGCACTCAACTCATGGCTTTTGAGGGCCTAAATGGTGCTATTCTAAATCACTGCACAGTGCACACAACTTTTCAAAATGCTCCTGACCTTCCCATGACCCTCCCCTGGCTATGTCCCTTTCTGAATTTTGCCCTACAGGATTTAGGTGCCTAGGTTGAATAGTTTGCAAAACCAAATCGGTGCCCAGTAACTTCAAAATTGATTGTTAAAGTCAATTAATTGATAGTTGATGACTCATAAGCTAATTTCCTTGCATGTGCATGTTGAACCCATGCAGAAATTTTGGCATCTTATACAGAATCTGGGGAATAAGGGGAATTTTATAAAAACTGCTAAAAAATTGGCACATTTTGGCATCTTATACAGAATCTGGGGAATAAGGGGAATTTTATAAAAACTGCTAAAAAATTGGCACTGGAAAAGATTGGTGCTATGTAATATTCTATAAGGGGTATACACACAGCCATTCAGAAGTGGCGCATGCCCAGGCAGGAGCGTGGAAAGCATGCTCCTGCCAGCCGATATATCACTGGACCACCAGGCTATAAGGCACATTTTAAAAGGTATGACGGGGTGGGGCACATTTTAAAAGATACAATGGGGGGACAGTTTAAATATGGAGGTCTATGGGGATTGGAAGGAGAGAGAGGAAAGGCCCCCAATACTAGCAGAGTGCTGTCATATATTTATACACAATGAATGTGGTATATTCATAGGCACCTTATACAGTAGCATAGCCATGGATGGAGGCAGGGCAGAGGGACAGGGTACAGAGCCTGGAAGGGAAGGAGGGACAAGGTGCAGAGCCTGGCAGGGAAAGAGGGGGGACAGGGTGCAGGGCCTGGCAAGGAGTGTGGGGTTGGGTACAGAGCCTGGCAAGGAGTGTGGATTGGGTGCAGAGCCTGGTAGGGAGTGAGGGGGCTGGGTGCAGAGCCTGGTATATTTTGGTTCAGAATGTTTTTTTTCTTATTTTCCTCCTCTATATCTAGGGTGCGTCTTATGGTCAGGTGCGCCTTATGGAGCAAAAAATATGGTAATTATCTCACTAGTTATTCCCATCTCTAGATCATTGATAAGTATGTTAAAAAGCAGCGGATTATTAAGCATTATAATCAAGGTATGCTGATGACAAAAGAATACCAGTTTTTATGGGAAAAATATCGGAAGACACCTTTTATATATTTTCTTCCTAAAATTCACAAGGATCTAAGATTTCCTCCTGGAAGACCGATTGTTAATACGCATAACTCCCTTTTGGAACCGCTCTCTAAATTTTTGGAAATTTTTTTGAAACCTGAAGTAATGAAAGTTACTTCCTATTTAAAAGAGTCATCCCATCTGCTTAGGCTTCTTGAACAAGAAACAACTTTGAATACTGGCTAGTGACTATGGATTTAATCTCTTTATGTACTCAGATTCCTTAAGAAGGAGTTATGGAAATCATTATTCAAACCATACAGGCCAGAGAAGGTAATCAACGGATTTCTACTCCTTTTTTGGAACGTGTAGCCCAGGGATCTCAAAGTCCCTCCTTGAGGGCCGCAATCCAGTCGGGTTTTCAGGATTTCCCCAATGAATATGCATTGAAAACAGTGCATGCACATAGATCTCATGCATATTCATTGGGGAAATTCTGAAAACCCAACTGGATTGCGGCCCTCAAGGAGGGACTTTGAGACCCCTGGTGTAGCCTACTGGGTTATCTATAAGAGTTATTTTCAATATAAAAATTATTTTTATTGTCAAACTCAAGGGATTGCAATGAGAGCGACTCTAGCTCCATCTATTGTGACCCTATATGCAGGACAATTTGAAACTTCAGAAGTCTATTGCTCAGGGTTCTTTGATAAAATTACTCTGGAAACGTTTTCTTGATGATATATTATTTTTATGGAATGATACAGACGCTGAATTACATCAATTCCTTCAGTGGTTAAATATGAGAAATCCGAATATCCATTTCATTATGACCTATCATCAAAATACAGTGGATTATCTAGATATAAAAATTTCTAAAGATAACATCTCTTTCACTACTGACCTGTATAGAAAAGTGGTGGCTCGTAATAATTTTTTACACTTCTCCAGTTATCATCCCTACCACCTGAAATTCAATCTCCCTATAAGTCAATATTTACGGATCAGGAGAGTCTGTTCTTCTATACATAGTTTCAACTTTGCAGCTAAAGATTTGGATCAGCGCTTTTCTATGAAAGCTATTAAACGAGCCTATCTTAGAGCTCGTTATGCTCATAGAGATCTCCTTTTGACAGAAAAACAGATGACCATAGACTCTTATGTGTCCTACCTTTCTCTGAACCTTCTAAAGCTTTGATATCTTACATTAAAACCTACTGGCATATTGTACAATATTATAAATTTTTTACAGAATTACCAATGTTTGCCTTTACTCATGGCAAAACAATTGGTCAAATGTTGACCTGCTATAATAAAGAGGATCATCTAGCTACAATAACAGGATTTCATAAAAAAATGTAATAAATGCCAATGGTGTGATTCTACCATTGAGGGAGAGACATGGCAAGATCCCCAACCTAATAAGATTATTAAAGCTAAGCCTCATATGACCTGCCGTTCTGCAGGAATAATATATATACTTATATGTCCATGCAATCTTATATATGTGGGATGCACGATGCGCCCTGTTCATCTTATATTAAAATGAACATAAATCGTGAATTAATACAGAAAATATTCAGGCTCCAATTGTTCAACATTGGTTAACTATTAAACATAAAATTACTGATTTACGATGGAGAATTATTGATTCTATTGACATTACACGGAGGGTGGAGGGAAATTTAGAAGATAAACTTAATTACCTTGAACAGTGTTGGATTTACACATTAAATTCAGTAAACCCTTTTGGATTAAATGAAGAATTAGAATGGACTTCTTTGTTCTAACTAAGAAGGATGGGAGAGTTATCCATTTCTATTATTTTCTGGCATATGAGCTGCTTTAAACTGTTTTGGTCTAACCTGACCTCCGTAGTTACTTTCTCTGATTTCTCGTTCTTCCGGGGTTATCAGCTGATTACTATTGGGAAAAATATAAACTGCTCTAAAAAAACGCCACTGTCATCTTTGTGGAAAAAGTGGTCTATGAGGAGGGAGACTTGAATATGAGGTGAGTTTTATGTCTATCTAAAAGATTTCTCTTGTATAGATATTAGCTAATCTTTGAATTAAGAACATAAGAACATAAGCATCGCCTCTGCCGAGTCAGACCACAGGTCCATCACGGCCCCCAGGTCAATGACCTGTAAGTTATCTATTATTTAAGACATTTTGCCTGTATAGTATCCCTCTAATTATACCCTTCAATCCCCTTTTCCTTCAAGAACTCGTCCAATCCCATTTTGAAACCCAAAACCGTACTCTGCTCTACCACCTCTTCTGGAAGTGAGTTCCAGGTGTCCACCACCCTCTGAGTGAAGTAGAACTTCCTAGCATTTGTTCTGAATCTGCCTCCCTTCAATTTTTTTGAGTGCCCTCTAGTTTTTGTTGCCCCCGCCAGTCTGAAGAATCTGTCCCTCTCTACCTTCTCTATACCCTTCATAATCTTGTAAGTTTCTATCATATCCCCTCTAAGTCTCCGCTTTTCCAGGGAAAAGAGCCCCAGCTTCTCCAGCCTCTCAGCACATGAAAGGTTTTCTATGCCCTTTATCATTTTTGTAGCTCTTCTCTGGACCCTCTCTAGTATCGCCATATCCTTCTTAAGGTACGGCGACCAGTATTGAACGCAGTACTCCAGATGCGGTTGCACCATTGCCCTATACAGCGGGAGGATAACCTCCTTGGTTCTGGTAGTGATACCTTTTTTGGTAATGCCCAACATTCTGTTCGCATTTTTTGAGGCTGCTGCGCATTGTGCCGCTGGTTTCATTGTTTTATCCACCAAAACCCCCAAGTCTTTTTCTAGGTTGTCTTCCCCCAATATTGTCCCCCCTATCGTGTAGTTGTACATCGGGTTTCCTTTCCCTATGTGCATGACTTTACATTTCTCTACATTGAAGCTCATTTGCCATTTATTTGCCCACTCACTTAGTATGTTCAGGTCCCTTTGAAGTTCTTTACATTCCTCAACAGATCTAACCGTACCAGAGAGTTTTGTGTCATCCGCAAATTTTATAACTTCACACTTCGTCCCTGTTTCCAGGTCATTAATGAATATATTGAACAGCAGTGGTCCCAGCACTGACCCTTGTGGGACGCCACTCGTGACTCCTTTCCAGTCAGAATAGTGTCCCTTTACTCCTACCCTCTTTTTCCTGTTTGCCAGCCAGTTTCTGATCCATCTGTGTATGTCCCCTTCTACCCCATGGTTCTACAGTTTCCTTAGTAGGCACTCATGAGGTACCTTGTTGAAGACTTTCTGGAAGTCCAGGTATACTATGTCTATGGGGTCACCTTTGTCCAATTGTTCACTTATCCCCTCAAAGAAGTGCAGTAGGTTCGTTTGGCATGATCTTCCATTACAGAAACCATGCTGGCTTGCTCTTATCAGCTTTTTTCTTTCTATATGCTCATTGATACTGTTCTTGATTAATGATTCGGCCATCTTCCCCGGAACTGAGGTTAAGCTGACTGGTCTATAATTCCCTGGGTCGCCTCTGGATCCTTTCTTGAAGATAGGTGTAACATTCGCTATCCTCCAGTCTTCCGGGATTACCCATGTTTTCAAGGATAGGTTGCAAATCTGTTGTAGTAACTCCGCTATTTCGTCTCTAAGCTCTTTTAGTATTCTCGGGTGGATTCTGTCTGGGCCCGGAGATTTGTCAGTTTTTAGCCTATCTATCTGTTTGAGTACGTCTTCGAGGCTTACCTCCATGCACGATAATTTTTCCTCTTGATCCCCCTTGAAGAATTTTTCTGGTTCTGGCACGTTGGATGGGTCTTCTTTTGTGAAGACTGACGAGAAGAACATATTTAATCTGTCCGCCACCTCCTTTTCCTTCACTATCACTCCCTTCCTGTCTCCCTCATCCAGGGGTCCCACCTCCTCCCTCGCCGGTTGTTTTCCTTTCACGTATCGGAAGAATGGTTTAAAATTTCTTGCCTCCTTGGCAAGTCTCTCTTCATACTCTTTCTTTGCTGTTCGGACCATGCGGTGACATTCTTTTTGATGCTTCCTGTGCTCTTTCCAATTTTCCTCTGTTTTATCCTTTTTCCACGTCCTGAAAGATTTTTTCTTGTCTCCTATCACCTTCTTAACTTCATTGGTTAACCATGCTGGCTCTTTTGCTTGATTCTTTCTGCACCCTTTTCTAAATCTGGGTATATACCGGTTTTGCGCTTCGTTTACCATGTCCTTGAATAAGGTCCAGGCTTGCTCCACCGTCTGTGCCTTTCTGGAACTGTCCCTGAGTTTTCTCTTTACCATTTGTCTCATGGCATCATAGCTTTCTTTCCTGAAATTGAACGTTGTTGCAATGGTTCTCCTCCCCTGTGGTATATCTATTTCCACTTTGAATTGGATCATGTTGTGATCACTGTTTCCTAATGGTCCCGCTACTTCCACTTCTTGGGCAGGTCCTCTCAGCCCGTTGAGGATTAAATCCAGAATAGCGGTCCCTCTCGTTGGTTCCTTGACAAGCTGTTCCAAGTAGCAGTCCCTTACAGCCTCTAGGAACTCCGATTTCTTTGAACAATTTGAAACTCCATGGCTCCAGTCTATCCAAGGATAGTTGAAATCTCCCATAACTATGGTGTTTGCGTTTTTACATTCTTGCCTCAACTCGGCTCTCAGTTCTTCATCCTTTGCTTCTGTTTGCCCAGGTGGGTGGTAATACAGTCCCATCTTTATCTCGGTTCCCCTTCTTCCTGGTATTTTAACCCATATTGATTCCAGTTGGTCATTTGTCGTTGCTGCGTCCACTCCAGTCGATTGAATGCTGTCCCTTACGTAGAGTGATACTCCTCCTCCTTTCTGATGTGTCCTGTCTCTTCGGTAGAGCTTGTATCCAGGCAGTACTGTGTCCCATTTGTTTTCATCGTTCCACCATGTTTCCATGATTGCTATGATGTCCAGGTTCTCATTTTTGACCATGATTTCTAGTTGCATTTTGTTCTTCAGGCTTCTTGCGTTAGTGTACAATTTAAGTCTCAATATTTTTGTTTTCTTGTTTTTCCCTTGCGATTCATTATTCCTTCCGTCCCCTTCTCCTTCTGCAGACTTTTGTTTATTGTCTCTGTCTTCCCCTTGTGGTACGTGGTACTTTTCCTCTTTATGTTCATTCCCTTTCTCTTGTTCATTTTTGTCTTCCCCATGTAGTAGACTCCTCCTATCCCCCTCTTGATTCATCTGGCTCCGTTGGTTTTTCGTTGCCTGTTTGGTGTTTTTGGTGTCTTCCCAGCACTTCCCCCACTCAGTATCCTTTCAGGATACTGTCTTCCGAATCATCAACACCTTGTAGACTGTCGGCTTTCTCCTTCCTCTCAGTTTAAAGCCTGCTCTATTCCTCTCCTGATGTTGTTTGCTAGTAGTCTAGTTCCCGCCGTGCTCAGGTGTAGTCCATCTCTCCTGAAGAGCTTGTTCTTGCCCCAGAACGTTGTCCAGTTCCTCACAAAGTGAAAACCCTCTTCACACCATCTCCTCATCCACACATTTATTGATTGTAGTTCTGTCTGTCTCTTCACATCAGCCCTTGGTACTGGTAGGATCTCCGAGAACGCTATCCTCTGAGTCCTCATCTTCAGCTTCCTTCCCAGAATCTTGAACTGTTTGGTGAGTGCCTTCGTGCTGTAGTCTCTCCTGGCGACATTATTTGTCCCAACGTGGACTATCACTGCCGTCTCTGCTCCTTCCAGGATCCTTTCAATTCTGTCGATGATGTCCTTGGTTCTTGCTCCTGGGAGGCAGGTCATCAGCCAATCCTCTCTCCCTCCTGCTATGTGGCTGTCCACCTGTCTTAGGATCGATCACCAGGATTGCAGATTTCCCTTTTTTCAGTCTCCGCTGTGGTCGCAGATCAGTGTCCTTGGTGGTTCTTGTTTCTTCTTCCTCAAGGTGCTGGTAGGATCTTGCCTCTTCCTCCTGCGAGTTTCCTCCCTGGGATCCTACTGCCTCGGTGTCAGATGGTTCATGTCCTCTGTTCAGTGAATCCTCCCTGTTCCTTTGCTGCTCGTGTTCTTGCTCTTCCACTCTCCACTCTCCACTCTTCCACTTCTCAAGTTCCCTGACTTGTTCCTCGATGTGCCTCTCTCTCATAGGGTAGTCGTCTGGCTGGAATGGGTCTTCTGAGATGTAGAGTCCCTCCAGTTCCCGGATCCTGTGCTTCAGATGACTGACTTCACTCTTCAAGCTCTTCAGTTCCTGACATCGTCCACACACATATGACTGTCTCCCCGAGGGGAGGTAGTCATACATGTGGCAGTCCATGCAGTACACTGGGAAGCTCAACCTCTGGGCTCCTGCAGCTTCCATACTTGTCCGCCTTCTAGAAGTTCCTGTACCCTTTGCTTGTGCACTCACTCCTGTTCCTGGTTCTTCCTGGTCTCCTTCGTCTTCTGCTTCCTTCTGCTTGTGCGTGCGCATTGTCCTTCTCCTTCTAGCCCTTTGTGCCTGCCAGAACCTTTTACTTGATCCTCTACCGTTGCCGTTCTGCTTATGTGAGCTCTCTCTGCTTGTGTGTGTTCTCTTTTCGCTTGTGTGTGCTCTCTCTGCCGCTGCCCTTTATGCTGAGGTTCGTGTATGTTACCTCTTGGGCCTGCCTCCTAGGCCTACCCTTTTCTTGTCTTCTGTTCTTGCTGCTTTTCTTCTGCGCCCTCTGTGCCTGCTGCTTCACTTGTTCTTGTGTGGGTGTAATCCCCCTGGACCTACCTGTTCCTTGTCTTCAGTGCCTTCTGTCCCTTTGCTTCACTTGCCTGTATGTGGTTTCCTCCTTTGTGCCTGCTACTCCCTTACCGTGCTGTCTCTCCTTGTGTTCTTGGGTGTAGTAGTCTGGCTCATCTTAAGGATCTTCGCAAAGGCGCTCACGCTGAGACGAGTGCCTTTGTCGTGCGCCGAACGGCTGCGTGCCGTTGGCTCCCCCCTTTTAAGGGGGAGTCCGGGCGCTGACAACGCTGGTGACGCGTTGCGGGTGGGCGGAGCTTACTCTCGCCGCTGCCGCTAGCCCCTCCGGTTCCTTCCCTCTTGCTTCCTCCTACCTCTCCTTCTCTGTCTTCAGTCGCTGCCACTGCCTGCTACCAACTCGTGAAACGGTGAATTTCATGTTCTGATGTTACATAAAAAAGTGATTTTTAACTTCAAGTATTATAAATTATAAACTATTAAAAAATATTTAAAAATATCTCAATAGATTTATATAGATAGATAGATTTGTGATCCAATGACAATTCAACACTTAAAGCTTAGTGTAATGAAATTTAATTGAAGTCTAAGGGCTCCTTTTACAAAGGTGTGCTAGCAGTTTTAGCGCATGCTTAGCGCGCGCTAAAATGCCGTGCGCGCTAGCCACTACCGCCTCCTTTTAAGCAGGCGGTAATTTTTCGTCTAGCGTGTGCTATAGCGCACGCTAATCTTGTGCGTGCGCTAAAAACGCTAGCGTACCTTTCTAAAAGGATCCCAAAGTGGTGTTTCTGAGGATCATCCAAACTTTGGAAGGGTATTATACTATTAGGGATCTTTAAAAGTCTTCTCTTTCTTCAACACCTGGAAAACAATGTTCAAAATTTGATTCCAGATTTGACAAGTGCTCTCTGATGCTGTTTTTAACACTCTCAGCCAAAGAGAGGTTGTTTTCTTCACTAAATTCTGTGAGCTGTGTAAAAAAATTGGAGTTTCCAGATAAAGCCCCAGTTTTTTTTCTTGAAGGCTGCCACTTTATCTTGCAATATGAAAATGTTTTGCAAAATCCTTGCAGTTATAAGTTCAGGTCATCGATTTTGTCAAAAACGTCACTAAAGTAAGCAAGTTTGCAAATGCACAGTTCAGCTTCAAAATCTAATCTAATCTAATCTAATCTAATCCTTAGGTTTGTATACCGCATCATCTCCACGTTCGTAGAGCTTGACGTGGTTTACAGTAGGAGAAATAGGAAGGAACTACAACATAGGGTTAGAGGTAGAAGTGTGAAGAAAATTTAGAGGACTTGGGATGCCAAGATATAAGAGTTTCCTTGATTCCTAAGTTGGAGGGAGACTTACATTTTTTGAGAAAAGCCAGGTTTTCAGATAAGAACATAAGAACATAAGACTTGCCTCTGTCGGGTCAGACCGGAGGTCCATCGTGCCCGGCAGTCCGCTCACGCGGCGGCCCCTCAGGTCCAGGACCTGATAGTGCTCCTACCCTAAAACTCACATATGCTTTTCGCTTTTGTCCTGTAGTGTAACCTTCTATCTATACCCTGTAATCCCCTTCTCCGGGTCAGACCGGAGGTCCATCGCGCCCGGCAGTCCGCTCACGCGGCGGCCCCTCAGGTCCAGGACCTGATAGTGCTCCTACCCTAAAACTCACATATGCTTTTCGCTTTTGTCCTGTAGTGTAACCTTCTATCTATACCCTGTAATCCCCTTCTCTTTCAGGAAGTCATCCAGTCCCTTTTTGAAACCCAGTATTGTACTCTGTCCTATTACCTCCTTTGGAAGCGTGTTCCAGGTGTCCACCACCCTCTGAGTGAAGAAAAACTTCCTTGCATTCGTTTTGAATCTGTCCCCTCTCAGTTTTTCTGAGTGACCTCTTGTTTTTGTTGTCCCCGCTAGTCTGAAGAATCTGTCCCTATCCACCCTCTCTATGCCTTTCATGATTTTATATGTCTGTATCATGTCTCCTCTCAGTCTCCGCTTTTCCAGGGTAAAGAGCCCCAGTTTGTCCAACCTTTCGGCATATGAAAGGTTCTCCATTCCCTTTATCATCCTAGTTGCTCTCCTCTGGACCCTCTCAAGTATCGCCATGTCTTTCCTAAGGTACGGCGACCAGTATTGGACACAGTATTCCAGATGTGGTCGCACCATTGCTCGATACAATGGCAGGATGACCTCCTTCGTTCTGGTAGTGATACCTTTTTTGATAATGCCCAGCATTCTGTTCGCTTTCTTTGAGGCCGCTGCACATTGCGCCGCTGGCTTCATTGTTGTATCCACCAATACCCCCAGGTCTTTTTCTAGGGTGCCTTTCCCCATCTCCCTTCCTCCCATCGTATAGCTGTACATGGGGTTCCCTTTCCCGATGTGCAAGACCTTACATTTCTCCACATTGAAGCTCATCTGCCATCTTTTTGCCCACTCGCACAGTTTGTTCAGGTCGCTCTGTAGTTCTTTGCATTCCTCAACAGTTTTGACCCTGTTGGAGAGTTTTGTATCGTCCGCGAACTTGATAACTTCACATTTCGTGCCCGTTTCCAGATCGTTAATGAATATATTGAACAGCAGCGGTCCCAACACTGACCCCTGGGGGACACCACTCGTGACCTCTTTCCAGTCAGAGTAGTGTCCTTTTACTACTACCCTCTGCTTCCTATCCATCAGCCAATTTTGGATCCATCTGTGGACGTCCCCTTCCACCCCGTGGTTCCACAGTTTCTTCAGCAGGCGCTCGTGGGGTACCTTGTCAAAGGCTTTTTGGAAATCCAGATAAACTATGTCAATGGGGCTACCCTGGTCCAAATGTTTGCTTATCCCCTCAAAGAAATGTAGTAGATTCGTTTGGCACGATCGTCCTTTATAGAAACCGTGCTGGCTTGATCTCATCAGTTTATTTTTTTCTATATGCTCATTGATACCTTCCCTGATCAGTGATTCGACCATCTTCCCCGGAACTGAGGTCAAGCTCACCGGTCTATAGTTCCCCGGGTCGCCTCTCGATCCTTTTTTGAAGATTGGTGTAACATTTGCTATCCTCCAATCTTCCGGGATTATCCCTGATCTTAAGGATAGGTTGCAAATATGCCTGAGTAACTCCGCTATTTCGTCTCTGAGCTCTTTCAATATCCTCGGGTGGATCCCATCTGGGCCAGGAGATTTGTCGATTTTTAATCTATTTATCTGCCTTAGAACGGCTTCGAGGCTTACCTCCATGCATGATAATATACCCTCCTGATCCTCCTTGAAGATTTTTTCTGGTTCCGGCACGCTGGATGTGTCTTCTTTTGTAAAGACCGACGCGAAGAACTTGTTTAGTTTATCAGCCACCTCTTTTTCCTCCTTCACCACTCCTTTCTTGTCTCCCTCATCCAGGGGTCCCACCTCCTCCCTTGCTGGCTGTTTCCCTTTTACATATCTGAAAAATGGTTTAAAGTTTTTGCGGAGAGAGCTCAAGTTCCGAAGAGGGGAGGTAAGGTTGTTCCAGAGCTCAGTGATTTTGAAGTTGAGGGAGGTCCCTAGCTTTCCTGTGTGGGAAATGCCTTTTAGCGGGGGGAAGGATAGTTTTAATTTGTGGGAGGATCTGGTGGTATTAGGGTTTGAGGAATTCCAAGAAAAGAGGGATAAAGGGAGGGAGGATACCATATAGGATTTTGAAAGTTAAACAGACGCATTTATAGTGGACCCTGGCGATTATCGGAAGCCAGTGGAGCTTGGCCAGGAGCGGGGAGACATGGTCAAATTTACTTTTAGCGAAGATGAGCTTGGCCGCTTAAGAGTGACTTAAGAGTTCACTTTTCACATCTCTCAGGAAAACTATCACTTCATTCCTCAACTCAAAGAGACGATTCAGAAGTCATCCACGTGATAACCAGAGAACTTCTGTGTAAAGCAGAACTGTAATATGATCAGCTCCCATGTCATGGCACAGTGCCCGGAAAACATGTGAATTTAAAGCTCTCACCTTTATAAAGTTGATATTTTTTAAAGCAACATCAAGAACATTGTTTAAATCTCTGCTGAGTCATTTTGATGTAAGTGCTTGCAGATGAATAATACAGTGATTCCACATTATTGAAGGATTTAAGGCTCTACATCGAGCAATAAGACCACTCTTTTGGCTGTTCCATCTGTGCACACAGACACACGCCACTCCCAGGACAATCCATTTTCTAACATGTACTTTAATACAGTAAATATGTCATCACCTGTTGTCTTCGTTCCTTACAACTAAATATTTCTTCCAAGATCACTTGCTCGCTTTCATCGTAAATGTATCAGACAAATATCATAAACTGGGCAGAATTTGAGATATCTGTAGATTCATCTATCTGTAAAGCAAATTGTTTTTTTTTGCAGGATTATTTTCTGTCATATTTGATTTACTCTAACTTCTCTCATGTCATCATGTCTTCTAGTGATAGTACCATCAGAATGTGCATTTGTTTTAATTTTGTCAACTTTTGGTTTTCCAAACATAATTTCTGCTATTCTAACTGTAGTGGGAATGATGAGATTTTCAGGAATGTGCGAGGGTTCATTGTTTTTGCCGCCATGTGACAATTTCAAAGGATTCTTGAAGATCCTAATTAGATGTTGTGGAATAAGACTTCATAGCAGTACTTGCCTTTATTATACTTTCCCATTTTCTTTTAAAGAAATCGACTGATTTGTCCTTTACTTCAGGCTGCTTAGTAACGAGGTGTCTTTTCAACAGTGATTTGTTAGTGTTTCACCATCATGCACTTAGAGGGTCATTTTCAATAGGATGTCTAAGGGCTCCATTTTCTAAGGTGCACTAGCGTTTTTAGCGCACGCACACGATTATTGCGGCACGCTAGCCGAAAAATTATCACCTGCTTAAAAGTAGGCGGTAGTTGCTAGCACAAGCGGCATTTTAGCGCATTAAGGCCCTAACGCACCTTTGTAAAAGGAGCCCTAAGCCTGAGATTGGACATTTTAAGAAAGACATCTAGAAATCCAGTAAAGAAAATGTTCATTTTCAAAACTGCAAGATGTCTATCTTTTTATTTTTTTTTTATGACTTATCTAGACATTTTGGCCCTTAGTACATCTACCTTTTTTGGCCATTTTCAAATATATAGACGTCCACATGAAAAATGCACAAAAGCAAGCTTTTGGGATATTCAAGCAGCCAGCATTCTTAGCACTATGTCCACAGACAGCTGAACACAGCAGAGGGACACTCTAAGAGGTATTGTACGGATTGTCACATTAAAAGTCCATAGGACACATGCCATTATAACCTGCTTATAGTGTAAGGTGAGTCCTCCAAAACCCACCCAAAACATACTGTACCCATCTGTACACCAAAACAATAGTCTTTACGCATGCAGGGGTCATCTTTATGTAGGTACAGTAAGTTTTGGAGGGCTCACCATACAATATAAGCAAGTTATAGTGACATCTGACCTGGGACTTTTAATGCGGTAACCCTTAGAGTGCCCCTCTGCTCTGCTGTGGAGATGTATTTGAACCATGCAAATCTGTAAGACAGGCTGGAAAACTCTGGGTTTTATTTTCACATATTTGGGTGGTAGGAGGGGGTCAGTGACTACTGAGGGAGTAAGGGGGCTCATGCCTTAGTCCAGGGCTGCCCAAGTCTGGTCCTCGAGATCTACTGGCAGGCCAGGTTTTCAGGATATCCACAATGAATATGTATGAGATAGATTTGTATACCAAGAAGGCAGTGCAGGCAAATCTTTCTCATACATATTCATTGTGGATATCCTGAAAATCTGGCCTGCCAGTAGATCTCGAGGACCGGACTTGGGCACCCTTGCCTTAATCCCTCCAGTGGTCATCAGGTCAGGGACGGAGGGAGTTTGGGCACCTTTTTGATCCTTATTTATTTTTAAAACAAGTCTAGCCCCAAACGTCTAAATGGTGCCCCAGACGTTTTGTTAAAAGTCTGATTATTCCTGTATAACGTCCAAGTCATAAGCCTACCCCAAACATGCCTTGAATACCCTCCCCTTCTTAACATTTAAGTTTCATGTTTTATTAGGATTTTATATACCGCCTATCAAGGTGATCTAAGTGGTTTTACAATCAGGTACTCTAGCATTTTCCCTATCTATCCCGGTGGGCTCACAATCTATCTAATGTCCCTGGGACTATGAAGGATTAAGTGACTTGCCCAGGGTCACAAGGAGCAACCCAGGATTTGAACCCACAACCCCAGGGTGCTGAGGCTGTAGCTTCAACCACTGCACCATACTGGAGAGAAAGTGAACAGAATGATGTCTAGAAAGTCTGTTTTGAGAATGCCTACTTGGACATGTTAACTAGTAAGACAACTAAGTGCTGGTTTATAATGTCTTTTGGATAACTATCTTTTTAAAAAATAAGCCCCAGATGTAATGAAGGAATGCTCTGGTTTTATACTTTCGGTGGTAATGACACATTTAAGTGCTCACAAATGAAGCTTTCTGGTTTTGGGGGGAAACAGGCTCATCTGATCCTAAAAGTTGCACATTGATCTGAGAGCCTTCTCCGGCATCAGAGGAAATTTGTTTTACCACAAAACAATCCAATGAAACTCCTCATTAAAAAAAGGGAATGCAAATTAAACTTTTCACACAATATTATGATACATCAATTAACTATAACCATAAAAAGTACTTATATTGTAACCTCTTTTTTGCACAAGAAGTAGTGATGACCAGGAGGGGAACAAAGGAATCAAGAGTCCACTGTAATAAAAATGTATTGTGGCTGCTCAAGACTCTTGACATACATGTTGATCTAACAAAACCATATTTCAACTTAACGCATCTGCATTGGGGTCTAGTACTAAATCTATGCTCAATTTTTTTTCTAAGATTGAGCATGTGCCACATCCTGTACATTGTTTCTTTACTAAGGGGTCTTTTTATTAAGGTGCATTAACAGATATTGCACATGCTAAATGCCATGCAGCTATAGGAGTATAATGGGCTGCATGGCATTTAGTGTGCCCTATATTGTTAGCATGCCTTAGCAAAAGAACCCCTACGAAATGAGAAGGCTTGGAATTAAAGTTCATGCTGAAAGCATCCACATTTATTCCTTTATCTCGCTTCCCTGGGTTGGCAACTCTGTCAGCTGCATATGTGGTATTAGTAGCAGCTGGCCGGTGTGGAGCTTTGAGCATCTGCCATCTCAAGGCTTGTCAGCTCCAGATGCCTTATATGCTGCTGCCAGAGTCACTGCCCTCTCACATTGGCCTCATGAGATTTAAGACCAGCACAAGAGTTCCTGCATCGCGCAGCTCAGACTGCAACACAGAGAAGAAGAACTTCCTGCTGCAGGATCATGAGCAGAAAACGCTGTTAAACTGACCCCCCCCCCCAGCACCAGGGATGAATTCCTAGTTGCCATAGCGACCTGGCACCTAGATTTTTCCAGTTCTGTGATAGAGGTCTACAAAATTCTAAATGGAACAGAATGGGTAAATGTGAATCAATTGTTTCTTTAGTCCATGAAATCACACAATAAAAACGAATAGGAGACACTATTTTTTTTTCACTCAACAAATAGTAAAGCTCTGCAACTTGTTGCCGAAGGATATAGTAACGGCAGTTAGCATATCTGGGTTAAAAAAAAAGGTTTGGACAAGTTCCTGGAGAAAAAGTCCACAGACACAGAGAAAGCCACCACTTATCTGGGATTGGTAGCATGGAATGTTGCTACTAATTGGGTTTCTGCCAGATCCTTGTGACCTGGATTGGCCATTATGGCTATTCTTATATTATGTTCATAGTTCAACATGTACGTCAAAAGCTATGAGATTTTGCAATAAGGTTTTACAATAGTAGACTTGATTCCTTTGTTCCGCTCCTGGTCATCACTGCTTCTTGTGTTTCCTGTCACCACCAATAGGGACAACTCTTCATCTTGATATACCGAGTTTGACAAATTACAAACAGCTATTGAATCCCCAGCTATAAATATCACCTCTTTCCATTGGCTGCCTCTGGCCACTATGGGGTGTTTCCTCTGCCAAGTCCAAGTGACTAAAGCACACATAGGGAATCTGGGGGAGGGAGCAGGATCCAGCAGAGGGAAGGCCCCAGACTGCCAAGAGGCAGTAGATGTTTATTTGTGATTTGTCAAACAAAAGAAGCTAGTCAAAGCCAAATTTCTTAACTATTATCCCCTGAGCAACAAGGGGCCCTGAATATTGCCTCTCACCCCCAAAGCAACCATAAGAGTTTGAAAGCCCTATCATATCACCTCTCATGAGAGGTTATAAGTTGAGGCCACCAAACTGTTTGTGGCTGGGAGACTTCCAACTCCAGACTGGATGCTGCAGATAGGCAGACTGGATGGACCATTTGGCCTTTATCTAGGGTTATCTTATGGCTGCAGAAAAAAAGAGGACGGATTGAGACATCCGGGTTTTACTTCCATCGAAGGCAATGGAAGTAAAGAGG
The DNA here is from genome assembly GCF_902459505.1 of Geotrypetes seraphini. Lineage (NCBI taxonomy): Eukaryota > Metazoa > Chordata > Amphibia > Gymnophiona > Dermophiidae > Geotrypetes > Geotrypetes seraphini. The sequence goes on from NC_047085.1 coordinate 86,220,225, forward strand.
ACAGATTGAGAAATCTGGGTTTTACTTCTATTGAAAGTAATGGAAGTAAAATCTGGATGTCTCAATCCTTCCTTTTTTGGAGCCATATGGTAACCATATCTTTATCTGCTGTCATGTTTCTATGAGAAACAGGATGAAGGGCTCAGCAGACCCAATATATCACCTTCCAGTTGCAGAGAAACAGTGAGAGGAGCTTGACAGCCCTAATGTATCACCTCTCAACTCAAGGACAATAACAAGAGGTGATATGTTGGGGCAACCAAGCTTCTCTTGCTGTTTCTCTGAGGTTGAGAGGATTTCTACCCCTTCCCCTCAAGACATACCAAGAAGGATATGGCCAGCCCCAGGATATCAACTCCCAGCCTCAAAGAAACAAGAGGAAATTCCGTTCACTCGACAGCTGCATACCTCACACACACTCCCTTCCTCTCTGTACCATCATGCCTTCTTTATGTTCCCCTTGCTTTCCCAAACTTCATTTCACACCTTTATTTTGTTCTCTAGGACTCTGCAAAGCCTACAATTAGTGTAAAATATAGACGCTAAACATATTTAAGCAACATAAATATGACAGAGCTTCTCTCTTTCAAGGAAGTATTACTAAATCAAAAAGGTTCCTTTTACTAAGCTGTAGTAAGCATAGTACACACTTAAAATGGCAATGGGCAATAGAGGCCTTGGATACCAGTCTACCTTGTCTGGATTGGCTAGTCAAGCAAATGGTCAGGAAGACAGAAGTCACTAGTCCTCTCTAAGTAGTGAAGCAAGCCTCATTGAATATCTAGTTGCAGTAAGATCTTATACTTCTTTTCCATTCCAGCGGAATGAAAAGCACGCAGACAAACTTCCTGGGTTGACATGGAATTTCGAAACCATTTTCTGAAGAAAGGAAGGAACTATGCAGAGGGACATCCCAGCCTCTGTGATCTTGAGAAAGAGTTCTCTACAAGAGAGAGTCTGTAGCAATGAAGTATGCCTTGCAGCGACAATCATGATGAGGAATACTGTCTGGATCGTAAGGTCCAGAAAATATGCTCCCTTGAGCAGCTCAAAAGGAGGTTCAGTGAGTCCCTTCAGCACAATATTGAGGTTCCACATAGGAAAAGGTTGATGCAGGTTGATGCGCCACAAGCGAAGGCCCCTCTCCCCCCAAGAGATATCTGTTCACATCTGGATGAACCGTAAACGAACTAGAACTGCTGGGCACTCTAAAAAAGGAAAGGACTGCCACCTGTATCTTGAGAGAAGCCACCGCCAGGCCTTTGTCTAGACCAGGGGTCTCAAAGTCCCTCCTTGAGGGCCGCAATCCAGTCGGGTTTTCAGGATTTCTCCAATGAATATGCATGAGATCTATGTGCATGCACTGCTTCCAATGCATATTCATTGGGGAAATCCTAAAATCCGACTGGATTGCGGCCCTCAAGGAGGAACTTTGAGATCCCTGGTCTAGACTGACCTACAGGAAGGCTAAGACCACTGGAATGGGAGCATGCAACAACTCCAGCTGGTCTGGCACACCACTGCTGGAAAGCCATCCAAGGTGTGGCATAAGCTGCCATAGTAGAAGGCATCTTGGACTTCGAAAGGATGGCAATGATTATGTCAGAGTAGCCTCTCTGAACCACGTTTAAGCCAATTAAGAAAATTAAGTTAGGTGCCTAGATTGGCTAAGCACGCCAATCTATATGCCTAACTTCAGGTACTGTTTATAGAATCTGGGCCCTACTGTCCACCCATGCAGCGCCTAAACAGAAGTGCTCAGTTACTGAATTGTCTCTATGCACACAGTAAATAAATCTCACTCATTTAATAATTTTGAAAATATATACACGGATTTATTTAATACTCCTAGACTGGACAGATACTTATCAGATACTGTCTCTGTGGCTATTACAGCTAGTCAAGGCACAAGAAAAAGACAAAGAGACTAAACAAGCTAGAGATTTTGGGTAAAAACACCTAGGAATGAATGTGAGAATAAGAACTAGGTGGGTAATTAGCAGGGATTGATTGAGAAAAGTGTCTACATCAACAGCTGCAGGAAATCAGGCCTCTGCTTTGAAAAGTCTATATAAAAACTGGAAATGGGCGCAAACATTTCCATGCATTACCTTTAAACAGAAATTGACCATAGACAGGGAGCTAAAGTATAGTAATTTCCCTTCTCTCCAATAGCAGAAAACAGGCACCAAGATGCAAGCCCTACACAGTAATAGAAAATTAATATTTCCTAGTACTCTCTTAACAGTAACGCTAAATCATTCAATCATACACAGATCTGCTCTCTAATGCTTTTAGAGGCATTAGTTTATTTTCTTTCCCTGCTCCTTAGTTAAAGTGTGGCTATTTTCTCTAATGTCAGGCTTTCTGCTACCCTCTTATTATTGTGCTCTGAAAATCTTTTCTTTCATGAACATTCACTTCTTCAGTGTGAAAAAATATATTGAAATTCTGACCCCGGATTCTCTAAAGGGCACCGATATCAAAGGCCACCTAAAAAGCGTCTGCTGTTGTGCGTCAATCATGCGACGATGCCCTACAGAGAATCACGACTCCGCTACAGATAGGCACCGGAAATATAGGCCAGGGTTTCCCAGGACTACATTTCCGGCACCTGCCTATGCCGTGAATCGTGCCTACATAGGTGCTTTAAGGCTCCTAACACCACTTCTGTTGTTAGTCACACCCATAGTAGCGTTATGAATCGTAAAGCGCCTATGTAGGCAAAATTCTGGTGCTTTTTATTTAGGCCCTGGTAGGCAATTTAATTTTACCATTTTTCGCCTTTTAATGGCATTGCTCAATTAACTAGGGTGCTGGTAGGGTGCCTACTGGTGCCTACGTTTTGGCCCGTTTATAGACCATATCCCCCTCTGTGCATAATATTTGAAAATTCCATAAAATTCTATACAAAAGCGTAGTAACTCGCATACTTTTCCACTGATGGCACACTAAAACCAGTGCCCCGGCCGGAAGGCACTCGGAAGTTGATGCGATGACATCACGCACATGCGTGACATTGCTTCAACATCCACGCATGGGGGGAGGCCCGTCTGGCCGCAATCCTGCCGTTACAGGGATCCGGGAGGTGTGGAGAGAAGAGGAGAGACGCCAGCCAGGAGGAGAGTCAGCTGCGCCGGCTGACTTCCTACAGATGTGCCTCTCACTGCAAGAGGCATGTCCTGTAGGCAGGCAGCTGGCGTGGACGACTCTTCCTCACCAGTGTGTCGCGGCACACCAGAAATCTCAGGAGACACACTGGTGTGCCACGGCACATAGTTTGCGATACACTACGATAGCGTAATGCAATCATTGTCTGAGTCATAATGAAATAATATTTTTTTCTCTATTGTAGTTATTTGATACAGATACAGGATATGTTAGAATTTAGGACAGAATTCCCCACCACTATAGTAATGTTCTGTAACTAGAGCTTCTGGCATTCAGGGGTTTAACTATGTCTTTGGAGAGTCCTAAAAAATCTCAGGCCGGAAAGCAGTACTGGATTCTTACTGCTACCAGTGCTTCTGATAACAAAGTGCTTTCTTTGGTTCTTGCTAGAAATGACAGCAGTTTTCACAAATCAATGTTGTTGGCAGTTCAGAGCTCCTTTTGGGAAGCATGGATTGCTGAATTAATATTCAAATAATCCATATGATCTAACCCTGTGACAGTGGATCACTCATCTTGACTCTCATCACATTTATTTTACCTCTCCTGCACATACAACACACACATTCTCTTTGCATGCTGTTTGTCATCACCAGTTTCTCTTCCCAGTCAACCAGTCACCCTCAACAATCAACCTATTTTCCTATTCCCCAACCAAACAGTCATTCAGGTAGCATCTGTCAACCAGTCAGTTGTCCCCAAACCAATCTGTTCCCTTCACACAGCCAACATAGCTGCCCTCTCTCAAAACATCTTTCATCCCCATCAAGCAGGCATACACTGCCCTACTAAGCAAGAACACTGTATGTGCAGTAAAAGCAGTTAGCTTAGCAGGGTTTCAAAATGTATAATAATAACAATTTTATTCTTGTATACCGCCAAAGCCATGGAAGTTTGAGGCGGTTTACAACAAGAAGCGCTGGGTAATCAGCGAAGAGGTCACAAATCAAAGTCATCAATACAATCTTACATAATGAAAGAAGTGGAAAGCTATATAGTTCTTAAGGTTACGTTGAATTAGCAGAGCTGTATAAATTCTTAGTTTAAAAATTGATTGAACAAACTCGTTTTTACCAATTTTCTAAAATTGAAGTAGGATGAGGAGAGCATGATAACGTTACTAAACCAATCATTCCATTTGCCTGCCTGGAAGGCAAGAGTTCTGTCGAAGAATCTTTTGTAGTGGCAGGCCTTTATTGTCAGATATATTCTTCGTGTGGGCCTAATAGAACTTGCCAGGTTAAATTGGGAAACTAGATAAGTGGGGGCCAGACCAAATATTGATTTATAACACAGACAAGCAAACTTAAACAGGATTCGCGCCTCCAGGGGCAGCCAATGGAGTTTTTGATAGTAGGGGCTTATGTGTTCCCATTTCTTCAGCCCAAAAAATCAGTCAAACTGCCGAATTTTGAATGACTCTGAGTCTTAGAATGTTTTTTATTGAAGGATCCCAAGTAAATGATGTTGCAATAATCAAGCAAGCTTAAGATGGAAGATTGAACCAGTAAGTGGAAGGATGCTGCATCAAAGTATTTTTGTGTGTGTTCAATCTTTTTACTTGAATAATAATAATGCAAGCACTAAGGAAACTTGATGGAAAAGTTTTAATAAAAGTCTTCACAAATAAAAGCGATGCAAACAAATTAGTAATTCCGTGTAACACACAGTGAAGGATTGTGATGCGGACCTGACACGGTCTGTGTTTAGGTTATGAATAACCTTCTTCTGGGTCCTATGAAAATATGTAAATGTATGAGTGTATAGGTAAAGTCTTAATGAAGAAAAATATAATCAAGTGATGATGCATGTGGAATTCAATGAGAGTGGAATGAATATGGTGAATGGATGGTGAAGTGAAACCTATGTGCTAAAGAAATGTGAATTGTGTTTAGGATACTAAGAAAATAATGGAGATATTATGGAAATGATAATGAATAAACATACTGATTCAATTATACTACAAAATTTATATATGCATGAAAGCATCCGGAGAACTGTGACTATCGACTTTTGCATTGGCTCCCAGTAGAAGCATGAGTGCTATTCAAATTTTCGTGCATCTGTTTTAAGCTGGTTTAGGGATTGGCCCCAAATGACCTTTTATCTCATTTTGTGTTATATAGTCCAATGAGGATAACTAGGAATTCCAATTTATTTAGATATCCAAAAATAATTGGTTGTAGATGCAAGACTTTTTTTTGGATAGAACACTAGCATTTCAAGCAAGTAAGCAGCAGATCTGGTGGGGTAGTTGTATTGATAAAGTTATGCTGTCTTATGGTGTATTTCGAAAAGTAAATAAGTCAACACTGTTTGACAAATTTATTTCCGAGGTGAGGATGCTATTGTTAACCAAAACTCTTATATTGAAAATTTTTGGAAATTTGTTGTATTTCAATTAACTGTATTTTGCTGATTATCCAGCTCTTCTTCTGTGTAAACCGCCTAGAAATTGTTTGATTATTGCAGTATAGAAGAATAAAGTTATGTTATGTTATGAGAAATCAGAAATACATCAAAGATGTATTGTGGAGATGATCAGAATGAGATCCATTAAAACAAATTCTAATCCAGAATATAAAAATTCTAAGGTACAAAAATGGCGCAGCTGAAACATGAAAATGGATGAAGCAGCCAAAGAATGATACACCTCAAAAAGTATAATGAAAATCTTAACAATAACAATCTATAGACGAGTGGTAGTGCAGTAAAGTGAAATGAAAAACAATAAGGCTGAGTACATATTGGGACCAAAAGTGGTACGTGAATCTCTCCATCTTAAAAACTAAACCCCGCTAAAAGGGGGCAAGTGTTAAGGCGGAGCAATTGTATTTAAACAAATGAAAACGCAAAGTAAAAGTTGGGAGTGACACGGTTCGTTGAAATGGGGGTTTATATAATATACTGTATCTTAGGCCAACAAACCTTTAAATAAATGTCTAAGAAAGTGTATCTAATAAAGGCAAATGCCAAGCTTCGCGACGAGGGTGAGCGGCTGTGGGCTCCTTTTACTAAGGTGTGCTAGCGTTTTTAGCGCACGCACAAAATTATCGCACACTAAACTGTGGGGCAAATTAGCACGCGCTATTCCGCGCATTAAGGCCCTCATGCACCTTTGAAAAAGGAGCCCTATGTCTATGAAAGCATGCAGTGCTAAGGCAGAGCAAATATATTGACCAATATTAGTACAGTGAAAGAAGAAAAAAAACCCCAAAAAACAAAAAAATATTTTGTGGGACAACAGGACATCAAGGTTAGGCAAACTAGATTGGAATTAGAGAATGACACGGTGGCGGTTTACCCGCGGCCACCGCATTTTAGCCGCGGGTCACCCGCCAAAAACGGGGAAGAAAACTAGCAGTCGCTGCGGCGACGGGGACAAGGCCATTCACCGCCCGCGGGGCGGTGAATGGTCTTGTCCCCCGCAGTGAGGCATGAAGGATCGCGCGGTCCCCGCAGCTCACACCCGCCTGCCCAATCGATTCTAGTGTTTAGCCAGCTCTCTCCCTTCTCCTCACCTTAGTTTGTAGATTTTCTTTTTCGGCGACCCGCACGCTATCAGAGAGCCGCGCACCCGCTGCTGCTCAGTTTTCAATCTTCTGCTCTGACGCTACCGGAAACAGGAAGTTGCAGCAGAGCAGAAGATTGAACACTGAGCAGCCGCGCGTGTGCGGCTCTTTGGGAAAGCGTGCAGGTCGCCGAAAAAGAAAACCTATAAACTAAGGTGAGGAGAAGGGAGAGAGCTGGCTAAACACTAGGATCGATTGGGCAGGCAGGTAGTGGCTGCGGGGACCGTGCGATCGCTAGTGTTCCCGGCTCAAATTGGAAGGAGGGAGTGAAAGGGAAAAGGATTCTGGGCAAAGGGCAGAAAAGAAAAACCCACAGCAGGAAAGAAAGGGAAGGACTGGCAGGTGAGCCAGATGCTAGAAGCAGGGGTGGGGGGGGAAGAAAGAGGGAAAAAAGCTAGATGGGGTTGAAAAGAAGAGACACACTGGTATGGAAGAGGAAGATAGGGGAAATCTGGACAAAGGAAGGTAACAGAAAGAGGGAAAATTATGTGCATGGGGCATAGGGACAGAGACATAAAGGGGACATGCCATGGGGATGGTATATGGACACAGGGGGAGGGGCAATGACAGATACATAGGGGAGATATTAGAAATGGAGAAAATAGGAGCACAGAAGCGAGATGGTTTGTGGGGATGGGACAGGGACCGAGCTTGCAGGCTCCAGTGGCTTGCACAAATTACATTGTAACGTGCCATGAAAATAAGAGGAAGGAAGGTAGATAGGCCACGCGAGAGGAGCTGAAGGGTAGTAGAAAGGAACAGATGGTAAAGGAGGGAGGGAAGGGTGGTGGTGGAAAGGAATAGAACAGATATTGAAGGAGGGTGGAGAGGAACAGACCCCCAAGGGAAATGTGGAAGACAGAGTGGGAAGAAGACAGATGCCAGACTATGCGGGAGCGGAGGGAAGAAGATGGGTGCTAGACCAATTGGGGGGGGGGGGGTTAAGGGAGAGGCACAGTAACAGCAAATGGAAGACGCAGAGAGAAGACACACAGTGGATGGAAGGAATTCAATGAGAAGATGTGGAAAGCAGAAACCAGACAACAAAGGTAGAAAAAAAAATTATATTTATTTATTTATTTTTTGCTTTAGGATAAAATAGTATATTAGTTGTGTTGATAAAAATTTATAAACAAAGCCCTGCCAGCTGAACATCTCTTTCTCTAGTTCAGCAGCAGGAACTTTGATTTATAAGAAAGGAATAAGCTAAATATTACAGTACTAAGGCTTATATGGATGCAGCGGGGACGGTGACGGGGCGGTGAATGGGATGGCAGTGGCGGTGACGGGGCGGTGAAAGGGATGGCGGTGACGGTGACGGGGCGGTGAAGGGAACGGCGGTGACGGGGCGGTGCAGAGGATGGTGGGCCGGTGACGGGGACAGATTTTTTCCCCGTGTCATTCTCTAATTGGAATGTTCAGAACACTCTGGTCTAATAGGCAAAAAACTAATGACTGAAAAATCTGACTGCAGTGAATAAGACAAAAAAGAACTACTTACTTACAAACCAAAATGCTGATTGTGTGGTGTGCATCGAGACATTGAGATTAAGCAAACAAAAGTGTAATGGAAAAACTCTATGGTGAGAAAAAAACACCCTCATGCAAAAATTCTAGCCTCATTGAAATAGCCACAGGATAGTACTTACTTAGAAAACAAAATGCTGACGGTGGGGAGTGCATCGCGCATCAAGTCGCAGTCTGAAAAACATCATGGGAAAGCCTACATATGTAAAAAAAAAAACTTGGGAATGTGACGTTAACGTGCTGCTTATAGCTAAGGCAAGAGGTAAGGGTCAAAAGATGCAAAGTGGGGTTGAAATACAGAACTCGCACATGCAATCTCTAGGGAGAAAAAAGTAGATGGGAAGGGGTGTGTAGTGAAATGGGGAATTTGGACATAGCGCGCCAAAGCAGGATAAAAAATTGTGTATGTGTGTGATAGGTGATCGTGAAATAAAATATAAAGGATTGTGTGGAAAAGACGTTTGTAAATCTAATAGACATGAAATGTAGGAGAAGAAAACTGAAACCATGTTAAATAAGAAGCAACAAAACCACACAGGACTTACAAAATATATGGAGATAAAAGTAATAACAATGATAAATAAACAAACATATCAGAATATGAACTGAGATATAAAAGAGACAATATTATAACCACTGGAACAAAAATATAAATTCTGTTACGAATAAGCATATCAGCAATATTTCCAATTAGTTACAGCTCTTATTATAGCTACTCACTTAGCTTGTATAATCCTATATCTTTATAGTAAAGTGCTCAGACCATATAACCTTTAATTAGATGATAACACCTAACTGTGATTATTATAGGGACCATCATTGCCTTTACTGTCTGTCCCTAACCCAACCCTTAAATTACTGAATGATAATAAAATCACTTATCTGAATCTCTGATGAGTTGGGAGTTCAATAACCACAGCTGCAAAACGTGCCAGTGCTCTAAAGTGCTCCGGTATGTTTTGGAGCAAGCAGATATTGAGATTCCTTTCTCTGGGGGGAGGAAATTTTGTTTTATCTACAGGAACTGATTGTAACTCAAGCAGGGTGATATACTGTATACAGTGCCCTTGTGGAAAGTTATATATTGGCCAGACTATTAGAAATATCAAAATTCGGATAACGGAACATCTCAGCAATATCCGGAGGGAACGTGTCACCGTGCCACTGGTGGTTCATTGGTTGCAGGAAGCCCATCCCATTGAAGCCCTGAGATACATGGGTTTGCTTCAGATTAAAGATTATTCAGGAGATTTATCTAAACTCCTGGAAATGAAAGAACAAAGATTTATATATACAGTGGTACTTTGGTTTATGAGCATAATTCGTTCCAGAAGCATGCTCGTAAACCAAAATACTCGTATATCAAAGCGAGTTTCCCCATAGGAACTAAGGGAAACTTGCTTAATATGTTCCCACCCACCCCCACCCCCCGAGGCCAGTGGCGCTGCTCTACCCCCCCACCCCCCGAGAACTGGCATTGCTCCCCCCGCATGATCTGGAACCCTCCCCCCCGCGATCTGAAATCTCCCAGACCCACCGAACAGGCTTCTTACTTTCATGTGGCCACCCGCACCGGCATTGATGCCGGTGCCCGAAGATCTGCCTCCTCTTCTTTGCTGGGCCTTGAGCATCTGCGCATGCTCAAGGCCCAGCAAAGAAGAGGAGGCAGATCTTTGGGCACCAACGCACAGGACATGCCGGTGCAGGTGGCAAGACGGAAGTAAGAAGCCTGTTCGGGTGGGTCTGGGGGATTTCAGATCGCGGGGGGGGGGGGGCAGTTGCCGGATCACAGGGGGCACCACTTGCAAATCGAGGCACGCTCGGTTTCTGAGGAGCCGATTTTGCGAATGTTTTGCTCGTCTTGCAAAACACTCGCAAACCGGTGCACTCGTAAACCAAGGTACCATTGTAATTGGCAAATCTTATGCCTCATGGGTTAAATTTATACATAGAGTGGTTCAATTTATAAATCAGTTTCACGTTAGGGAAATGTCACTTCCGGTTAGCTGAGGAATAGCTTTATAAAGAGTGAAGCTGGAGATTTAGTTTAGCGAAGAGCCCCGTTATTGATGTTCCCTTCTGAGTATCTGCTGCCGATATAAGATTAAGCTTTTCTAGTAGTTATAAAGGAGTTAGTATGGATTTAGAGAAGAAATAAATAAAAAATATAAGAGTGATAACGAAAATAAAGTTAGAACAACAGATGGTATGATAGGTTTCAATACTTTAAATGTTTAAATTATTTTAACAGTGTCCCCTCCTGATGAAGAGCTGAAACTTGAGTCGGGGGGGGGGGGGGCATGGTTTTTAATATGGGGATTTAAGTTTAAACAACAGCACTGTGGAGCACTTTAGAGCACTGGCACGTTCTGCAGCTGTGGTTATTGAACTCCCAACTCATCAGAGATTCCAGATAAGTGATTTTATTATCATTCAGTAATTTAAGGGTTGGATTAGGGACAGTAAAGGCAATGATGGTCCCTATAATAACCACAGTTAGATGTTATCATCTAATTAAAGGTTATATGGTCTGAGCACTTTACTATAAAGATATAGGATTATACAAGCTAAGTGAGTAGCTATAATAAAAGCTGTCACTGATTGGAAATATTGCTGATTTCTTCATCACAGAGTTTAATTTTGATATCTCCCTCTTTGTATGAAGTACAAATAAACATATCAAGATAAAAAAGACTAATTAGATAGAAACACCTGGCATTAGTAAATATAAAACCATAGGACTTTGTGTTGAATAATATCTAATAACTTTTAAAACATGGGAATGCAATAACATGAAGCAGAAATGCTCCCTTCTAGGAGTAATTGCTGATAATGGCAGCCTAATTAAATAAAAGCTTTTGTCATTAGCAGATATAAGACCATGAGACTTTATGTTGAATGAATAATACCTAATGACTTAGAAGACATTGGAATGCAATGACATGAAACAGTTGCTCCCTTCTAGGAGTAATTGATGATGATGACAGTGATATATGAACAACTGACAGAATAAACCTTAAAAATAGCTGATAATAACAGTGATATATGAACAACAAAGAATAAACCTTAAAAATTGACAACTATAGAAAGTGGATTAATTCAATGTCTAAATTTAGACCTAATGGAGAAACTGTATTTAACTAATAAATAAACTGATTGGGAAGAAAATACCTTTGCCACGATCTGGTAAGACACTCCCTATCTCCCCAACATCCGTGATCGGCAGGAGGATGCCGACGCCCTCCTGCCTAACACCCCTCAATCCCCCAACACTATCGACAGGAGGGATGCTCACTCCCTCCTGCCACTGTGCCTCCTTGATCTCCTGACAACCCACCCCAAACCTGATACTCCAAACACCCCACTCAGTACTTCCCAACACCCCACCCCGATACACTAACACCCCCAAACTACCCAAGTACCTTTTTAAAAGAATACTGGCAAAGGAATGCCCATTTCCTCCTGCCAGCAGGCCCACCTCTTCCAAAATGGTGGGCATTCCCCTTCCCGGTGAATAGTTCAGCAATTTAAGAGTCTACTTTTTGAAAAAGTGTCCCAAAAATTTTTGTCTTTGTGGAGAAGAAATGTCTTTGATTTGAACTCTTTCCATCTTCATCAAGAAAATCATCTGCAGTTTCTAATTCTGACTGCTTTTACATCCAACCAGGAAAGCATAATAGATTTCTTTCCCAGCAAGACGGTCCTCCTCAAAAAATATAAAAAGCCCTTAAGCAGCAGAGATTGCACAATAAAAATCTCAAAAAGAAGCAGAGGATCCATTTCTACTATGTAGCTTATATATTGAGCATAGGAATTTGACACATAAGCTCAAAGGTGTGAAAAAATAATAAAAAATGCAAAATTTCACTAATGTAAAGTTACCAGTAATTTTATTGTGTTTATCTTCAGTCATGACACACCAAAAGAATACAGCATAATTGCATTAGCCGTTACATTAGTGGGAGATTGTTATAGTTGCCAAAATGCTGGCTTTCTGATAACGAGCTCAGCTTAATATCTCAAGTCACTCTATTATATACTTTTGGCTTAGTGTGACATCATCAGTTTCTCAACCAATAAAAATTAACATGGGTGGTCTTAAAAGTTAGACAAAGAAAATTCCTCTACTTTTAAAAGTTTCAGAAAATTACATTTGTTTGCTTATATTCATTTCTGAATATAAATCATAATTTTCACAAAAGTATATTAAGAACATCATTCGTTAAAAAGATGCTGAAATGTTCTAAGCCCTTCCATGCTGAAAAGTTGTCAGCCTTAGAGGAAAAAAACTTTCCCTAAACTGACAGGTTCAAATTTCATGGCTTTAGCCCACAGAAGCCTTCCTAGAAAAGGAGGAGGAGGGGCTGGTCTCCCCCTCTCTACACTAGAGACTGCTACTCATTTCCAGATGTTTTAGGATTTCTTTAGGTTGCAAAGATATATAATATGTTTTTTCAAAACCCATTCTTTTGTTCAGTACACAGCCACACATTCATATTTGCTTCATTCATATTTTCTTGGGCCCAAGCATTCCATACATTCATAACTTGATTAAATCATATTTAATAAATGTTATATCTCAGTTCAGGATACGTCTTCTTAGCCTAAGGCACAGCTGGTATCAATTAACACCACGATGCTAGGAGCGGGAATCTCTCTGAACAAACACTTGACAGAAAGTCACTGACACAAAATGGATTCCAAAGATAGAGAAGATATAGCAAAACAGAGAACCAAAATGGAGTCCATGTATCCTTTATGATTTCCTCCATGATCTAGCCTAATAGCAAAGTACATAAAAAGATATTATTATGCTTTCCCTTATATTAATCTGTAGTGTGTTTTTCTGGCTTTAGCTTTATTCATATTCAGATTTTTATTCACCAGTTTGTCGTACACTTCTATTGGGCATGGCCTTCACTAACACATATGCTTGTATCTAACTAGAATTACCGTATTTTCACGCATATAACGTGCGCGTTATACACGATTTTACAAACCGTCAGAGAAAGGGTGGGACCGCCGGAAGAGGAAGCAGCATAGACGCAGGGCTACGAGAAGGGGCAGGACCGCTGGCAGAGGAAGCAGCAGGACGACGGTAGGAAACTTCTACATGATGGGGGTGGGTGGGGAGGCTGTGGGGGTGCAAGCGGTCCTTCGGGGTGGGGGTGCGGGTGCGTGTTCGAGCGCGAGCATTCCTTCGGGGTGGGGGGGTGAATTGGACGTCGGGGGGGCATCAGGCTTTCAGGGTGGGGACAGGACTTCAAGGGGGAGAGGAGAGTCGGGGCGGGCTAAAGGAGAGTGGGCTGGCCAGAGGAGAGTCGGGGAGGGCTAAAGGAGAGTCGGGCTGGCCAGAGGAGAGTCGGGGCGGGCGAAAGGAGAGTTGGGCAGCGACGGGAGAGTCGGGGCGGCATGCGCGGTATATAAAAATTTATTTACATAAATTACAGTTCCCCGCGCGCTATACCTGTGTGCGCGTTTTACATGGGTGCGCGGTATATGAGTGAAAATACGGTACCCAGAATCATACAAAAACCAGGCACTTTTGTAGAAAAACTCCACAAAAATACTGCACTATCATGTTCTGATGTCCATTCCATTACTGTCCCATAAACATCACCCCCTACTGGCCACGAGCCACTACTCCTCAATATTGAAAAAGCCTTTTCCAAAAGCTGTTAATCCAAGGACATGTCCAAAACATATGGCATAAAGTCACCATAGGAACTCTACATTTCAAGCAGTGACCTGAAGTGCAAAGACCTAATTTAAGAGCCTTACAATCATAAAGAAAACTTATACTATAACTCCCAATGATTAACGTTGTCTGTAATTTGCATAGGCCCAAAACATACTCCTTGAATTGTGCATGTGTAAGCTCAATCTGCAAGTCTGCATTCCATGCCTACATGTAATGCCAATAGCACAACTTATTATGAGTAGTATCTTGGAAATATCTGTGATGATATTGTAGAGGAACCTTATCTTGAGCTCCTAATGTAAAATAGGAGGATAACTCTTCCTGCACATCTTCATTTAAGTCCTTCCAAAGAAGACTGGCCACGTGGAGGGGCATAATAAAAAAAACATCTAAGTCCGATTTGGACGTAGGGCGTTAGTTACTTAAAGTCGGCAGCAGCAAAATGTCCATTCTTGACAAGTACGTCCCCCAATTTTTTTTTCTGAAAATCATCTTATCTATAAGTCCAGGTATTTGATCATCCAGACCATTACTACGTCCTTATCTTTATATCACATTCTCGACCAAAAATTCATCCAAGTTTGAAACATTAAGGACATGACCTTTTGGAAGTGGGAGGGGCCAGCATTGTGATGGACTGGCCACCCAGACATGGCAACAGAGCAGTGGAGCACCTTACAGGGGGCCTTTTTTCACAAAATGGGTGCCACATGAACATCTCACCAGAACTCAACAGAATCCAGGAACGGCAATGCAGCCACAAAACAATTTCTCCTAAGTTTGTTCTCCCTGAAGACGCAGTTTGAAACCCAGATTGGATTGGAGGGCAGCAAACTGATTGAATAAATTGCTCTTGACAATATTTACATGGATTTTTGCACATTTTGCAAGCTGATGAATTGAATCAGAGATTTGCGTACATTTTGCACGATTGGGACACTGGTGAGTCATACAGAATCCGATATCATGAGAACCAGGAAAACTATGTAACAGCGGAAGAAAAGATTAGTACAATATACAAGTTTTCCTTGCCCTTACTGCCAATAACAAAAGCAATAACATCTGTTTAACAAATTAGTAATAACTATAGTGCTTTTTATTGAGTATAGGCAGGAGAGGGAATAGTATTGTGCAATGATGGTTCCCTTATATACGAGGTATTTAAATCTGCTTCAGATGCGACTGTGGTAGAGATGATTGAGCACAATACACAATTAAAAATTTATTTAAAGAAATATATTAAGACATATATAAGGCACTGGTGTTTATAGTTATAACATTAATAACTGCCACATATCAGTCTTACAGAAACAATGCACACACATTCCATAACTCTCCATCTGGTCTTCCCAATTACTCCTCCCTCCCTCCCATCCCCAACTTCGAATCCCAAACCCCCATCACCACCACTTGCTCCTCATGTAACTCATCAGCTTTCCTCTAAGCTTGATGCAAGGGACTCCACCAACATTTTAGCTTAATAATATCCTCAGGTACCAGACTGTTAGCTATTGCACACAAGTCTTAGCCTCTCCCACCTAGTCAAAGGTTTTCCACACTCCATTAACACAGATCTTCAATATCGCCAGGTAGAGAAATAAAATCAATGTTGCTTTCTCCACTAAGACAGTTGGAACTGCTGCCAACTTTCCTGAAGTGCTGGGGAGTAATCCTGGAAGATTTTTATGACATGATCTTCATAGCAGAGAGATTCTCTCTTCAGGTGATAACATCACAGTAGATCCACTTTATGTATATAATTGAGGATTTTTATGACAACAGAGGGCTTCTGCCAATCTCCACTTTGCCTATCCACCCAATGCACCTACTCTAGGCAAAGGGGGCCCATACCATAAGGCAAGGGAAATTCTTTGGCCAGTCACTGCTTTATTATAGTAACAGCAAATGGAAGACGCAGAGAAAAGACACACAGTGGATGGAAGGAATTGAATGAGAAGATGTGGAAAGCAGAAACCAGACAACAAAGGTAGAAAAAAAAATTCTATTTATTTATTTATTTTTTGCTTTAGGATAAAGTAGTATATTAGTTGTGTTGATAAAAATTTATAAACAAAGCCCTGCCAGCTGAACATCTCTTTCTCTAGTTCAGCAGCCAGAACTTTGATTTATAAGAAAGGAATAAGCTAAATATTACAGTACTAAGGCTTATATGGATACAACGGGGACGGTGACGGGGCGGTGAATGGGATGGCAGTGGCGGTGACGGGGCGGTGAAAGGGATGGCAGTGACGGTGACGGGGCGGTGAAGGGAACGACGGTGACGGGGCGGTGCAGAGGATGGTGGGCCGGGGACGGGGCGGTGACGGGGACAGATTTTTTCCCCATGTCATTCTCTATTATAGAACTGAGTGCTTGCTCAGGCATGTGCTCTGGGAAATCAATGAGGCAAAGATTCCCCCTCCTGGACCTGTTTTCATGATCATCAAGCTTAGCTGCATATTGGCCAAGCCATACCTCCAGCTGCTCAACTGTTGCAGAAACCGCATAGGCGGAATCTTCCACTGTAGACATTTTGTTTTCCAAAGCTCCAGATCTCTGAGGCATTTCAGCCAACAACTGTTCCAGTTGAGTAATCTGATTTGATAGGCATTCTACTTGCGGATTAAGGTTTTGCGTAACCACTGAGGTTAATTGTTGAAATTGCCCATCTGTGAACTCCAGAGGTGCCAAAGTCATAGAAACATAGAATATGACGGCAGAAAAGGGCCACAGCGCATCAAGTCTGCCCACGCTAATGACCCACCCTCAGAACTTCACCCCGCTAGAGATCCCACATGCATATCCCATTTCTTTTTTAAATCTAGCACGCTGCCAGCCTTAATCACCTGTAGTGGAAGTTCATTCCAATGATCGACCACCCTTTCAGTGAAGAAATACTTCCTGGCGTCGCCATGAAATTGCCCGCCCTTGATTTTCAGCGGATGTCCTCTTGTGGTCGAAGGTCCTTTAAGAAAGAAGATATCGTCTTCCACCTCAATGCGGCCCGTGATATATTTAAACATCTCAATCATGTCCCCCCTCTCTCTTCGTTCCTCTAGCGAGTATAGCTGCAATTTATTCAGTCTCTCCTCATATGGGAGGCTCTTGAGTCCCGAGACCATCCTGGTGGCCATTTGTTGAACCGACTCAATTCTACGCACATCTTTTTGATAATGTGGTCTCCAGAATTGAACACAATATTCCAGATGAGGTCTCACCATTTTGTTGTCTGGTCCACGAGTTTTCTTTTTCTTTTTTTCACATTTTTACTGGCAATAACTAAATACCTGTTCATACACCAAACTGATAGAAAACAAGGACTACTTCGTGATAATAACAGGAAGATGGTGTGGGGTCCCGGGAGCAGCAACAAACATTTTTACTTCTCACTGCATCACATGATCTCTTTTAATGGTGAGATATATATAATCACACTTTCTATAATTTTATTAATATTTCCAAACTAGTTGAGTGTTTGAATAGTGCTTCATCAAACTTCTTAGGACAGCACTATTATAAAAACACATTAACACAGAGGGGTAGGAAAGAATTATAAGAGCCATACTCCATACTAGTTGATGTTTTTACTGTTTGGCTAGTATTTCCTGGATGTTTCATATAAAGTAGATAATTATTAGAGTGTAGCTTTTCTTCCTGTAACTATCAGCATGTTCAACTGTACATTTGTTCTTTATACCCCTCAATAAACATCAGTTTATGGCTACCTTTGAATTTGCTTAACTGTCTGGATCAAAAGCTAGAAAATTAAAATGCACTATTTTCAGATATATTTGGAACTGTTTTTCCTACCGGTAGTATTGTTCTTGAAAAGCCATATATTTCTGTTCACCTTTAATCATATAGGCTTAAAGGGCTTTTTTCTCTGACATTATTATAGTATTTTTCTCATTACAGAAGAGTAATGGGTTCCTGACTCTTAAAAAATTGTTCTGAATTTCAAGTGTTCAAGACACTGCTGTCAAACCATACACATACATGATTGATTATCCAATCTATTAGTAATACTGTATATGTCACATCAGTTCAGTCTAAGAGATTTTGACAACTATAGAAGGCTCTCTATGACAGGTGTAGGAATAAGCGATGAACTTAAGCTTTCAAATGGTTCAACAGCATTTCCCAGAATGACAGGTTGATAAATTAAAATTATAGCCACAGCATTAGACCTGAAGGAATAACCACAAAACTTGTGCTTTGAAAACTTTGTATAGTCTCAGGAGAAGTAACCTAAGGAACATTGAAAACAATGAACAAGCACAATGTCATCTATTTTAAGATAAAAGAAGATAAAATACTTTTAAAAGCAGACCCTATTTAGCATAGATATATAAAGGTCAGTCAATAATTTATGAATGTTAATGTAGTAAATTTCCACTGTAAGCAAACCCTAAATAATAACCAGATGGTATAACAACATAACAACATAAGAACATACGAACATAAGAAGTGCCTCTGCTGGGTCAGACCAGAGGTCCATCGTGCCCAGCAATCCGCTCGCGCGGCGGCCCAACAGGTCCAGGACCCGTGTAGTAGTCCTCTATCTGTACCCCTCTATCCCCTTTTCCTTCAGAAAATTGTCCAATCCCTTCTTGAACCCCTAATACCATACTCTGTCCTATCACGCCCTCTGGAAGTGCATTCCAGGTGTCCACCACCCGTAGGGTGAAGAAAAACTTCCTAGCATTGGTTTTGAATCTGTCCCCTTTCAACTTTTCCGAATGCCCTCTCGTTCTTGTAGTTTTCGAAAGTTTGAAGAATCTATCCTTCTCCACTTTCTCCATGCCCTTCATGATCTTGTAAGTCTCTATCATATCCCCTCTAATTCTCCTCTTCTCCAGGGAAAAGAGCCCCAGTTTCTCCAGTCTCTCAGTGTATGAAAGGTTTTCCATACCTTTTATCAAACGTGTCGCTCTCCTCTGAACCCTCTCGAGTATCGCCATATCCTTCTTAAGGTATGGCGACCAATATTGGACGAAGTACTCCAGATGGGGGCGCACCATCACCCGATACAACAGCAGGATAACTTCTTTCGTTCTGCTTGTAATATCCTTCTTGATTATTCCCAGCATTCTATTCGCTCTCTTAGCCCACTGTGCCGACGGCTTCATTGTCTTATCCACTATTACCCCCAAGTCCCTTTCTTGGGTAGTCTCACTCAATACATCCCTCCCATCATATAGCTGTACCTCGGGTTTTTGCTTCCTACATACAATACTTTACATTTCTCTACATTGAACTTCATCTGCCATCTCATCGCCCACTCCCCTAGCTTGTTGAGGTCCCTTTGTAATTCTTCGCAGTCCTCTTTTGTCCGAGCCCCACTAAATAGTTTGGTGTCATCTGAAAATTTTATTATTTTGCACTTCGTCCATGTTTCTATATCATTTATAAATATATTGAATAGCAGCGGTCTGAGCACCGACCCCTGCGGAACACCACTCGTTACCCTCCTCCAGTCCGAGTAGTGGCCCTTCATTCCTACCCTCTGCTTCCTACCCGCCAACCAATTCCTGATCCATCTATGTACGTCTCCTTCCACCCCATGGTTCTTCAGTTTACGAAGTAGGCGTTCATGGGGTACCTTGTCAAAGGCTTTTTGGAAATCTAAATATACGATGTCTATGGGGTCCCCTTTGTCTATCCATTTGTTAATTCCTTTGAAGAAGTGTAGTAAGTTCGTTAGGCACGATCTCCCCTTGCAGAAGCCATGTTGGAATACTGCGTTCAGTATTGGTCGCCACACCTCAAGAAGGACATGGCGGTACTTGAGAGAGTCCAAAGGAGAGCAACGAAACTGGTAAGAGGGCTGGAACACTGCCCATACGCCAAGAGGTTGGATAGGCTGGGGCTCTTCTCTCTGGAAAAAAGGAGGCTCAGGGGAGATATGATAGAGACCTTCAAGATCATGAGGGGCATAGAGAGGGTGGATAGGGACAGATTCTTCAGACTGAAGGGGACAACAAGTACGAGGGGGCATTCGGAGAAACTGAAGGGAGATAGGTTCAAAACAAATGCAAGGAAGTTTTTCTTCACCCAAAGGGTCGTTGACACTTGGAATGCGCTACCGGAGGAAGTGATCAGGCAGAGTACGGTACAGGGATTCAAACAGAGTTTGGACGGATTCCTGAGGGATAAAGGGATCGTGGGATACTGAGAGAGGTGCTGGGATGTAATACAAGTATAGAAGGCTAACCAGGTAATAAGTATAGAAAGCCAACCAGGTCGTGCATGTGCAAGACCGGAGGGTTAGGACTTCGATGGGATAATAGGACTTCAAATGAGAAACCAAGGTGGCAAGGGGGCCCCTTCTGGTGATTCAGACAGGTCGTGACCTGTTGGGCCGCCGCGGGAGCGGACCGCTGGGCAGGATGTACCTGTGGTCTGATCCGGCGGAGGCACTGCTTATGTTCTTATGTTCTTATGATTAGAAGTTTATTTCTTTCAAAATGCTCATCGATGCTGTCTTATCAGCGCTTCCGCCATTTTCCCCGGAACCGAAGTCAGACTCACCAGTCTATAATTCCCTGGGTCACCTCTTGATCCCGTTTTAAAGATGGGCGTAACATTGGCTATCTTCCAGTCCTCCGGGATCAGTCCTGTTTTAAGGGATAGATTGCAAACTTGCTGTAGTAGTTCTGCTATTTCGTCCTTTAGTTCTTTCAGTACCCTAGGGTAGATTCTGTCCAGGCCCAGTGATTTGTCGGTTTTTAATTTTTCTAACTGCCTACGTACGTCTTCAAGGCTTACTTCCATGGATGTTAATTTATTTGTTTGGTCTCCTTTGAAGATTTGCTCAGGTTCCGGTACGTTGGATGTTTCCTCTTTTGTAAATACAGACGAAAAGAACATGTTTAGTCTTTCCGCCACTACTCTCTCCTCCTTCACCACTCCCTTCCTGTCTCCGTCATCCAGCGGTCCCACCTCCTCCCTAGCAAGCTGCTTCCCTTTAACATATCTGAAGAACAGTTTGAAATTTTGTGCTTCCTTGGCTAGCCTTTCTTCATATTCCTTTTTGGCTTTTCTAACCACAAGGTGACATTCTTTTTGATACTTCCTGTGCTCTTTCCAGTTCTCCTCAGTTTTGCCTTTTTTTCATTTCCTGAATGAATTCTTCTTATCACCTATCACTTTCTTCACTTCTTTGGCTATCCATGCCGGGTCTTTTGTTCGATTCTTTTTGCACCCTTTTCTGAATCTTGGGATATGCAGATTTTGTGCCTCGATCACCGTGTCCTTGAATAAAGACCAGGCTTGTTCTACAGACTATCATTTCTTTGAGGTGTTCCTAAGTTTCTTCCTTACCATTACTCTCATTGCTTTGTAGTCTCCTTTCTTGAAGTTAAAAGTTGTCGCTATGGTTCTTTTTCCCTTCGGTATTCCTACTTCAACTTTGAACTTGATCATATTGTGATCGCTGTTTCCCAAAGGTCCCACTACTTCCATTTCCTTCGCACGTCCCCCTAGCCCATTTATGATTAGGTCCAGAGTGGCATTCCCTCTTGTCGGTTCTCTAACAAGTTGATCCATGAAGCAATCCTGTATAGCCTCCAGGAATCCGGTCTCTGGCGCATTTTGAGCTTCCAAGACTCCAATCTATCCCGGGATAGTTGAAGTCTCCCATAATAATAGTGTTACCGCTTTTGCATTCTCGCTTCATCTCAGCTTCCATTTCTTCATCAACAACTCTGTTGGTGTCAGAACACAACTGGCAGTTAAACATCTTTATTAAAATGAGTCTTCCTACTCTCAATCTAATGTATATGTATTATTTTATAAACTCCTGATGAAGGCTTGACTAGCCAAAACATGACCCATGTAGGGTCTGTCTCCAATGAAGTTTATGTATGGTTTTGGGATTGAGAGCCAGATTCTTAAAATTCACCAGTAAAATCTGGAGAGTTGATGTACTGGCTATAATGGGAGCAATTTGATAACATAACATGCAAATTAAATACATGTTATTTGTACAGAGAAGCAGTGGTAAAGAGGGGGAAAGAAACTGTGCCTGGTGATTACTCAGGAGAGGCCTTAGGTGCCTCGGCCAATCAGAACCTTAGGTCCCTCCCTGGTGCATCCCAGGATGCACCAGGAAGGGGAAAGCCCACCATTTTGAAGAGGCAGGCCTGCTAGCTGGAAGGAGTAGGTATCCCTCCTGCTGGCCTTTGTCTTAAAGGTATAGGGGCAGAGGGCTGTCAAGGGGGTTGTCAAGGGAGGGGGGAGGGGGATGATGGCAGCAGGAGGGAGTGGGCCTCTTTCCTGTCATTCTTCAATTTAAAAGGTGGAGGGGAGTTAGGGATATCGGGGAGTTGTTGAAGGTGGGGGACCACGGAGGCAGGAGGGAATGGGCATCCATTCTGCCATCCTTCAATTTAAAGGTACGGTGGTTGTTGGGGGGGGGGAATGCCAATGGCAGGAGGAAGTAAGCATCTCTCCTGCTGAACAGAGGTATCGAATGGCCCGGGGGAGGGGAGGATTGGTGGGAGGGAGGAATCAGGGGTCTTTTATTTTTTATTTTGGGGGCAGGGGTCTGAGATGTCAAGCCTTACTTTCCTGTCAGTGCCTGAGCTAATCAGCCCTCAGGTACTGATTGTAATGCAAGGCTATGATAGCTTAGACCCTGCTGGAAAATTTTGTATGCAAATGTAAAAAAACAAATACCCCCTTTTACTAAACCGCAATAGCAGTTATTAGGGCTGGGAGCCATGCAGAATGCTCCGCGCTGCTCCCAATGCTCATAGGAACACTATGAACATCGGGAGCAGCGCAGAATATTTGGTGTGGCTCCCTATAAAGGAGGTATATATATCACACCAATGTAAATATATTTTCCATTCCCTCTTTCCAGTTTCACCCACAGTGCCTCTTCCTTTCCTTATAGATCCTGCAATTGTGTGGTTTAAATATGATCTTTAATAAATAATGCCACTCCCTCTCCTTTTCTTTCTTCCCTGTCTTTCCTGAACAGTTTATAGCCCAGTATAACTATATCCCAATCATGGCTCTCTATGAACCATGTGATTGCCACTAAATCCAACTCAGCTGCTCCTTTCATAGCTTCTAGATCCAGAACCTTGTTTCCCATACTTCAATCATTAGGATATACTGCTTTCCGGACACTGCCCCTTTTTCTCATTTGTGTAAAGGTATTTAGTGATTTAATTACCTGAGGGCTTATACTCAACCTGGGGGCTTTAATCACCCTGCCCCAACAATTCTAGTTTAAAGCCCTCTTCAGTAGGTGAGACTGTAGACATTTCTTCTCTTCTTAGATAGATGCACCCTATCCCTGTTCAGCAGCTCTCGAGAAATCATTCCATGGTCCAGGAAGCCAAATGCTCTCAACAACACCATCCATACAGCAACACATTCATCTTCAGGTTGTGAGCTTCTCTGCCATGCACCTGACTGCTTCACCTTCTCTCCCAGAGCCACAATATCACTTTTGATAAGTTTGGAGAGGTACCTCACAGTATCATTAGTGCCACTAGGGATGAGCAATATCGGATAAACGTCATTAGGCTTAAAGAGTCTAGGCAAGCTCACAGTAATATCTTGAAATTTGGCACCAGACAGACAGCACACCTCCTGAGACATCATGCCTGGTTTCTGAGGGAGACACCTCTGTACCCCTCAGAAGGGAATCACCAACTACCACTACCTTTTACTTCCTAGTGGTCACAGATCTATCAACTTTGGGGATTTCAAGCTTTGGTCCTTCCTTTCCCTGGGATGCTCTCATCTCCTCCAGTTCAAGGGTAGGTGGAGTCATAGTATCGATCCTGCAGGGTCTTGTAACCTGAGTCCAGTTGTCCTCCATCAGCACAGCCTCTTCTTTCCCACTGCTGGAAATCTTGGATGCCACATGAAGCATTTAATTGGTGCTGCTCATCCTTGCCCCAAGAACCTGTACTGGGACCAGTGCTTTTTAACATATTTATAATAAGCTGCAGTAAAAAGTGGCCTTAGCACACCCTTATGCAGGTTTTGTCAGCACAAAATGGTCATTTTTACCCCAGCAGTAAAATGCTTATTTTTCTAATTTTTTGGGAATAATGGTCATGTGCTAATGCTGTCATTAGCGTGCAGCCATTAAAAAACAAACAAAAAAAATTACCTTTTAAGCATTTACCACCACCCACTTCGAAAGCAGCAAGGGCTCACGCAGTAATCCTGCACTAAGCACATGGTAATGCAGATATGCTAATTCTGTTTATATTTAATGATTATTTGATATTCCGCTAATTCAATAGGTCAAAGTGGTGTACAATAAAAAGTCATTAAATAAATGATAAAAAAAGAACTCCAATTAAAATAGGAAAAAACTCACTCAACCAAGAACACATATATTTCTAAAAACTTCCAACATAAAAACTTATTTTTTTAAAAAACTGTGATTGTTTCACCCTTCCAGAACCTTCACCAGGACCGACTTGGGCAAGAACATGGTTATGATGAGGAGATGTTAAATATTTTCAGAAAATAATGGGTCTTCAAAAGGGATGTCAACTCCGCCTTTATCTTAGGTGGCAGACTATTCCATAACCAGGGGGAAAGAAAACAGTAGGCCAAAGAACGAGTTGATTCATAATGAGCCAGACGGTGGATTGGCAAGAGAAGTCTATTAGCACAGGCTTGCCTCCTGTATATCCTTCAGACACGCCCTCTGAACCAAAAGTAGAAAATATATATATATATTTTTTTTTTAGCATACAAGTAGTATGTGCACAGATAGAACTTACCACAAGATGCCCGAGCATGTCTTGCTGTGAACCCTTTTAAGCTGTGGTAAGCATGTAGCAGCACCTACTGCAGCTTATAAAAAGGACCATTAAATCTGCTGATGATACAAGACTATTCAGAATTGTTAAATCGCATGCTGCGAGACCTTAAGAAATTGGAAGACTGGGCATCCAAATAGCAGACAAAACTTAATGTGGACAAATGAAAAATGATGCATATTAGGAAAAATAATCCAAATAAATGCTGGGCTCCACATTAGGAGTCACCACCCAAGAAAAAGATCTAGGTGTCATTGTAAACATAAAGCAAACAGAATTTTAGGAATTAATAGGAAAGGGATAGAAAATAAGACAAGAATGTTAGGCCCGATATTCAGCCAGTGACGATCACCACTTTGTTGACTGCCGCTGACAGCTAAACCCAGATATTCAATGCCAACCCATGCCTGGACTTTGGCATTTAGTTCAAACAACATGCAAACAACATCAAATAAAGTATAAGGGCCCTCCATGGTGCGTAATACAATAACAATGCATCAAATAAAATAAGGAGCATATATATCCCCACCTCCCAATGGTACTCTCTATTTAACCTTACTATGACACATCAATATACTCTAAGACACCCATCTTAAAATATCACTACGGCCCTTAGGATGCAAGGTTTGTAAGTAAGGATCCCATATTCGCAGAAACAACATCTTTCGCTTCTCAGACCTTCCAGCATCTCTCGCCTTCCAGATGGCCAACTGATGCAATTGGTTTTGCCAATGCCAAAACTTTGGGGGGTCAGGAACTGTCCAATATTGAAGAATACACTTCTTGGCCAATAAACTCGTCTTCCTACACAACACCCGATGACCCCTAAGCAAATGACTGAAAGCATCTGGCAAATCCAAAACAAAATGAGTCGGAAAACTACGTAAAGATCTCCCAATTATTTTTGACATATAAGATATTATTTATTTTCAAAAATTTTGAATAATGGGACAAGACCAAAATGCATGTCCCCCTAGCCCACATTTATGACATAAAGGTGTGGGTAGACTTCCACTATAATATAACTGCGTACGAGTGTAATAAGCATGTAAAGCCACCCTATAATAAGTTTCTCTTAACCATGCACACAGAGTCACCCCAGGTGTCGCCTTCAGAGTTCGCGCTATATCCCAATTTCCCAAATTAAGCTGTAGTTCTCTTTCCCATTTATCCCTAATGTTCCTGTAGTCCTTTGCAGGTTGCAATTTTTGCAATCTAGCATGTATACAAGACACCGAAAGAGATACCCCCCCTCCTCCCGAGTGAACAATTCTCGTAATTTAGCCCCAAAATGCAAGCGCAATTGTGCTCTGTCAAGGGATCTCACATAGTGCTCCACTTGAAAACACGCAAACTGTGCACCACAGGTCTCCCCCACCTTAGCTAACAATTCTGCATGGGCTAACAGCTCCCCTTCATCTCCCAATATATGTTCTAAACTTAAAACTCCTCCCAATATATGTTCTAAACTAAAACTCCTCTTGATCCCCATAATCGGTACTCTCTAGAGTCCCTTCCTGGATTACCTTGCAAAGGCAAAAGATCATTAACCAACGGATCACCTTTCAAGGCATGCACAAGCCAACGCCAACGCCATTACTGCTTGTAATGAATTAAATAATAAACTTGAACAAAAAGAAGAGGGCATTGCCTTACGGGAACTATGAAGTAACGGAAATACATTGAAAGGAGCAAAAAACTCCTGTTCCATATGAAGAGAGGTGTAAATGTTAGTCACATTTACCCAATCTCCCAAATGGTGAAGCAGACATGCATAATTATAGATTCTCAAATCCGGTAAGCCCCCCTATTCCAATTTCCCAACAATTATGTCAACTGTAATTTAGGTTTCTTGGCCATCCAACAAAAACGAGAAACTTTTTTATAATAAATGTGCAAGTCCTTCTTTAGCAAACAAAACGGCAAAGTCTGCAAAGCATACAACCATTTGGGAAAGATAAACAGCTTAATCAAGCAGATGCGTCCCATCAAGGAAAGGGGTAAAGCCTTCCAGGTATCCAACAAGAGTTCCATCTTTTGTTGAAGTTATCCACATTAAGGCGATATAATTGAGAAGTCAACATAGTCATCACAGTCCCCAAATACACAAACTGCCCTTGCGCCCAAGTCAAACTCCGTCCCCCATAAGGATTGAACCTCCACAGAGGATGCCAACGCCTCCGACTTATCTAAATTTAGTCTAAAACCAGAATAATCACCATATTCTTTAATCAATTCCAACAAAGCCGTTAAGGAAGGCAAAGGATCCGTAAGGTGTACTAAAATATTGTCTGCAAAGGCCAATAACTTAAAAGTAGTATTTCCAATGTCAATCCATCTTATAGATGGCATTGCATATATGTCCCTAATAAGAGGGTCTAAAGTAAGCACAAATAATAATGGCGATAAGGGACATTCCTGTCTCATTCCCCTATAAATCAGGAACTTTTCTGTTTCAAAATCTTTCAACACCAATTTTTTTTGTGGAAAAGAATATAAAGCTCACACCGCAGATACAAAAAAACCATCAAAACCATATGCTGTTAAAATATTATAAGGAAAGTCCCACCTTACTTTGTCAAATGCCTTTTCAGCATCGAAGCTAACCAACACAGAAGGAAAATTATGCATCGATCGCTGCTCCAAAGACAGCAACAATTTTCTAACATTTTTAGCAATTGTCCATCCCTTCACAAATCCCACCTGAGCATCATATATAACGGACGGTAACACATTGGCCATCCTATTTGCCATAATCTTTGCTAACATTTTAACCTCTGTATTTAATAAAGAAATGGGACGATAGGAACCAGCCTTTTCTGGATCTTTATTCGGCTTGTGCAGTACCAGAATTTGAGCCATATTCATACCTTCCGATAAAGCCTCCGCACCAACCATAATATTAAACATCCTAGCAAGCGGTTGGATAATCTCTTCACTTAAAAGTTTATAAAGTTCAATACGCATGCCATTGTCACCTGGCGCCTTCAGCAAAGGACTATTTCCAATTGCCCAATACACTTCCTCTGGAGTTATAGGCGCTTCCTCTGGAGTTATTTGCGGTTTTCTGCAAAAAAAAAAAAAAAGAAGACACAAAACCACAAATAACCTGACCTGTTCTAGTGAAGAAAGTGCAGCTGGGAGCAGCAATTTTCTCTGTGCAATGCTGGGAGCAGATTTTCTCTGTGCAACACCGGGAGCAGCGATTTCCTGTGGTGCAAATTTGGGGGCAGGGCCTTTGATCAAAAAACTGCGAATAACCAAAACCGCGGACCACAAAACCGCGAATACGGAGAGTGAAGTTTAGTGGAACTAGAAAAGGTTCAGAAAAGGGCAATCAGAATTATTAAGAGGACAGAACTGCTTTCATATGAGGAAAGGCTTCTGAGCAGTGGTGTACCAAGGGGGGTGGGGGTGGGGGGGGAGCGGTCTGCCCCGGGTGCAGACTTAGGGGGGGGGGTGCACAACCGGCCAGGTCGGAAAATTAAGCGGTGAATTTGAAACAGCTCCCTTTCTCCTTCCCTGCCCCTTACCTATGTGGCTGCGAGTCTAAATTACCTTCTTAGAGCAGCTGGAGTTGCGTGTGGCTGCCGTAAAGGTCATCTCTGACGCAAGTGGAAGTTGCATCAGAGACAACATTTATGGCAGCCATACAGCAGCCGGCTGCTGTATGAAGGCAGTTTAGACATCGCCGGCAACATGGCAGGGATGTTTGTTGGACCGGGGGGGAAGGGGGGGAAGAAAGCGCCATGAAGTTAAGGGGCAGGGAGGGAGAAAGGGAGGAAAGGTGGGATGGAGAGGAAAAGATGCTGAAGGGAAATGGGTAAAACAGAGGGGGAGAAGGGCGCTGAAAGCACATGGGGAAAGCAGAAGGGGGAGGACGCTGAAAGGACATGGGGAAGAGAGAGTAGGGAGAACACGCTGGCAGGGAAGAAGACAGAGATGCCAGACTATGGGGGGAGCAGAGGGAAGAAGATGGGTGCCAGACCAATTTGGAAGGGGGGAGAAAGGGAGAGGCACAGTAACAGAGCAAATGGAAGACGCAGAGAGAAGAGATACAATGGATGGAAGGAATTGAATGAGAAGATGAGGAAAGCAGAAACCAGAGAAGACAAAGGTAGAACAAAAATTTTCTATTTATTTATTGCTTTAGGAGACATGCATCACTGTTTCTGTGGTGTTGCATTGTATGCAGAGTCCAGATTCTTGCTGGTTCAATTTAACCTTTGTCTATGTATTTCTATTTTATCCCCCCTTTTACAAAACTGTGGAGCGTTTTTTAGCACCAGACATGGTGATAGCAGCTCTGATGCTCAGAATTCTATGAGTGTCAGAGCTGTTACCACCGTGGCTAAAATCCACACTAGTTTTGTAAAAGGGGGAGGGGTTAGTTTGTGATGACAAATTCCATATTAGGCGAAAGTGTTTTCTGTGTTCTGTGTGTTCGATAGACATGGTTTTCTGTTAGGGTTGACGGTGTAGGATTGATCTGTACTTTAGTCTAGCTTGTTTAGTTTTACAATGGGTGTATTGATATTGTACTGATCACTGCAGTATGTAAGATGCTACCTTTTCCTAGGTACTCATGTGTGACGTGTGGCTTGTTACTAAAAATCATGTTTTTCGTACAGATGGGGGGGGAGTGACAAAAAATGATGGGCCCCGGGTGTCACATATGCTAGGTACGCCACTGCTTATGAGATCAGGGATCTTCAGCTTGAAGAACAGATGACTGAGGGGAAATGTGATAAAGGTCTACAAAATCTTGAGTGGCACAGAAAGGGTAGATATGAATGGACTGTTTACTCTTTCAAGAAGTAAAAGGACAAGGAAATACTCTATTAAATTAGATGGTAATACATTTAAAACAAATAGGAAAAAATATTTTTTTCGCTCAACATATAATTCAGCTCTAGAACGCGTTACTGGAGGATGTGGTAAAAGCAATTAGCATATCTGGGATTTTAAAAAGTTTATAAAGTTCCTGGGAAAAAATGAATAACCTGCCATTAAGGTAGTCATGGGGAAAGTCACAACTACTCTTTGGGATTTGCCAGGTATCTGTGACCTGGATTGGCCACTATTGGAAACAAGATATTGTGTTAGAATAGATGAACCATCAGTCTTGACTCAGTATGCAAATTCTTATGTTCTTATTTGATATTCAAGAAGAAAGTACAATGTGGCTTTTTAGGATGTGGTGTTGGAATGATTTGTGAGTGGAAGGGCTAATTTTCTTTTAGGGTTGTGCTGGGTTTAGGTAGTAGGAGTTAGGGGTGTTATTAATGAATTTATATTATTATGTTGTTTTTTAGGATTCATTGTAATACAGTTCAGTCTCTTTTGGCGATACATAATTACTCAAATTATGGAAAACAAAACAAACAAAAAAAAGCAACTGCTAGAAGGAATTATTATCCCATTCTACAATGAAAAGATATGACATGATAGAAATTTTTAGATTGAAATAGCATACCTCTATTTTTAAACTGCTAGATATAAAATATTATATAAGCAGGAACATATTACAGTGTTACAATAAAAGACGTGACTGGTATAATTTGAATTAAACATCATCTTACCTGTAAAGAGCTGAAAGTGGCCTCTTAGTTCCAGGTTTTGGTCTGTATGGTTTTGGTTCTCCTGCCATGTTGATATCTATAATGCAATATATGGAATGGATTAGCTGACTTTAAGAGACTGGGAAAAATTATATCGATTTCACAGCCTGCACCCACATTTTCCCATCCTACCTGCTGTGAATCTAAATAAATAGAGACTTGTTATAATTACTGTTTCCATGCATAAGTACTTAGCAAAATCAACTCGGATATGTGAAAATTCAATGATACTCAAATCTACACTTTCACAGTAGCAAAAAATAATAAATCATGTGTCAGTGGACAGTGCTGCCTCAGTTCAAGTGAAGAGGAGTTTCAAAAAATGGAGGAAAAAGCCTCAGACTGGAGCCCTCCCACCACACAATGGTGGTCCAAGGTGGTTAGACAATAACCTCACTGGCAAAAAACCTCCATTTGCACTCCCCATACATAAAAACTTTAGGCAGGGCTGTTTGTGCATACAAAGAAGATAGTAGAGATTGTCAACTTATCTTCGAATGATCGGTACACCGACGGTGGCCAGCGTTTCACAAATCTGCTGCCTCAGGATGTAAAACGATCCGATCAAACTTTAAGTGGGACGCCGAAACGCATCTTCTATTTTTAAGATGGCGTCAGGGCAAATCTAATATAATAAAAGCCTAAGCCGCGCATGCGCACTCTGACCTGCGTGCTCCTGTTTTCCGTGCACTGTAGATCCCTGCAGGTAGGAGTGCGCATGCGCGCTTCCACGCATCTCTCTCTCCCAAGGTGGATGTCGGCTTCGGGCGGTGCAGAGGCTGCCTGCCGTGGCGTCTGCAGGCCGCGGCGGCTGTTGGTTTCTGCAGACCGTAGCGGCTGTCGGCGCCTGCAGGCCACGGTGGCTTGAGGCGGCTGTCGGCGGAGGGCAGACGCGAGGTAAGGGTTGCTGCTGGACAGGGGAAGATACGGGGGTAGAAAAAGGAAGGGAGGCCTACTGCTGGATGGGGGAGCAGGAAAGAGGTGCTAGGGGGGAAGAAAAAGGAAGGGAGGCCTACTGCTGGACGGGGGAGTGGAAAAGAGGTGCTGATGGACAGGGGAAGAGATGGGGGGGAGAAAAAGGAAGAGAAGCCTACTGCTGGACAGGGGGACAGGAAAGAGGTGCTGCTGGACAGGGGAGAGATTAAAAAAGGGAGAAGGGATGCTGCTGGATAAGGGGAGCAGTGAAGGGGTGGTGGTGGACACAGGGAAGGTAAAAGGAAGGGAGAATGGGTGGACAGCTGAGGAAAAAGAAAGACAGAAAGAAAGACAGAAATACAGAAGGAGAGGAGAAGAAAGAGAAAGGGAGAGAAAGAAATAAAGACAGACACACACACATATATTCTAGCTCCCATTAATGTAACGGGCTAAAAGATTAGTTACATAATGTTTGCCTAAAAGTTAAGCATCTACATCGGTATGCCTAGCCTATGTAGGTACCATATTTGTTGCTCCATAAGACACACCCTAGATTTAGAGGAAGAAAACAAGAAAAAAACATTCTGAACCAAATTCTCCCTGCCAGGATCTGCACCCTGTCCCCCTTCCCTGCTAGGCTCTGTACCCTGTCCCCCCTCTGGTGGTCTAGTGGTAGGCTGGGACAGGGCACAGATGTCAAGGCAGATGACTTTTTAAAATATGCAATGTCACCTTAGTAACAACTATAGAAAAATAGACAAATATAGTGCAAAATATAGACAGCGGATATAAATTCTCAAAACTGATGCATTTTGATCACTAAATTGAAAATGAAATCATTTTTCCTACCTTTATTGTCTGATGATTTCTTTCTTTCCTTCCTCAGGCCCAACAATTGTCCCTTCCTCTCTCCTTCCTATATCCCCCCCTCAATGCCTTCCAGCCTTTGTCCTCTTCCTCCCCCCCTCCCCCACTGTCTGGTGATTTCTTTATTTCCTTCCTCAGGCCCAACAACTGTCCCTTTCTCCTTCCCTCCTGTTCCCTTCACTGCCTTCCAGCCTCTATCCTCTTCCGCCCCTCCCCCCCAGCCTGCCTGCCTGCTGGATTTAATTACCTCCAGCTGCTGCTGCTGTGAGGTCACGTTGCTGAATCAGCAGCAGTGTGGGGGGTGGGCAGACTCCTGGGTCAGTAGCGCGGCACCTGGAAAAGCGGACTCCTGGCTCAGCAGCGTGGTACCCGGAATGGCTAGGCGGGTGCAGTGATTCTACGCTGCCAGCCCAGAAGCTTTACCCCCGACATCAATTCTGACGTCAGCGAGAAGGTCCGGGCCAGCCAATGGCTGGCCCAGACCTTCTCGCCGACGTCAGAATTAACATTGGGGATAAGGCTTCTGGGCCTGCGGTGTGCAATTGTTGCACCCGCCTGGCCTTTCCCTTCTTCTACTTTTGACAGTGAGTAACCAGCTGCGGCAGCGGCGGCTGCAGGTGAGGGGCGGGCGGCGGTCCTTCAAGGTAACGAGGGGGGGATCTGGGTATTCACTCCTTAGGAAGTACCCATTTTTCCACCCACTTTTTTGGGGTGAAACCGTGTGTCTTATGGAGCAAAAAATACGGGTATCTAACTTAATTTATTAAAAGGCTTTAAGATACTACATTGCCAACCCTTCTACCCAATGTTGTCCCTTAAATAACTCCCTCCAAGCTATCCTCAAATCACTGTTCTTCCAAACTTATACTGAAGTTGCAGTATAGTCATTTGTCTGTCCAATGTAATCCACTGTGAATGTTAGCTTGTAACCCGTTCTGAGCTACTGGGAGGTCGGGATAGAAATCGAACAAAATAAAATAAATAATCAGAACTGATAATATACACTTAAAACCTCATAATTGACATTAATTAAAGTTATTTGAATGTTAGGCGCACAACTCAAAGTGAAATTCTATAAAAGTAAGGTGCCTTCTCTAAAGCACATATCTAAAAGTGGGGCAGCTCATGGATGTTTTTTTGAGTTATGTGCATGATTATAGAATATGGGCTGATGTGTATCTAACTTAATGGAGGCATTTAGATCAAGAAAATCCTGGCATATATATTGTGTGCCTATAGATACCTAAGACCACTTAGGCAGTGCTAAATGTGATTCTATAAAGTGTGCCTAACTTTTATAGAATCCTGCTTAGCACCACATTGGTCAGTACCAATTTTTTAGGCAACAAATTGTATATAGAATTAGGGCCTAAGACTGTTTTCATGGTAAAAGTCCGATTATCCTGAAAATTTAACCAGGCAGGAGAGGCTTCTGCCCAGTTAAATCATGCTGAATGCCACAGAAGGGGATATTCAGCAGCCTTGAATTGAGCAAAAGAACATAAGAATAATCATACTAGGTCAGATCAATGGTTTATCTAGTCCAGTATCCTATTTCTGCAGTGGCCAATCCAGACCATAAGTGCCTGTCAAAAAGCCAAATAATCACAACATTCCATGCTAATGTCCACAGGGCAAGCAGTAGCTTCCTCCATGTCTCTCTCAATAGCAGACTATGAACTTTTCCTCCAGGGACTTGTCCAAACCTTGTTTAAAACCAGTTATGTTAACCACTGTTACCACATCCTCTGGCAATGCGTTTTAGAGTTTAACTATTCTCTGATTGGAAAAAATATTGGTTTTAAAAGTATTTTCCAGCAATTTCATTGAGTGTCCCTTAGTCTGTAATTTTTAATAAGTACAAAATGGATTCACTTGTACCCATTGTATACCACTTAGGATTTTGTAGACTTCAATGATATCTCCTCTCAGCCATTTCCTTTTGCAGGCTGAAGAACCCTAACCTCTTTAGTCTTTCCTCATACCAGAGGAGTTCCAAGTTTATTTATTATATTTACACTTGATATACTGCAATCAGAAACACATCTATGCAGTTTACATAAAATTTCATCCCCTTTATCATCTTGGTTGCTCTTCATTCATAGAAACATAGAAACATAGAAATAGACGGCAGATAAGGGCCCACGGCCCATCTAGTCTGCCCACCTTAATGTCCCTCCCCTACCTTTGCCCTGTGAATAGATCCCATGTGCCGATCCCATTTGGCCTTAAAATCAGGCACGCTGCTAGCCTCAATCACCTGTAGTGGAAGACTATTTCAGCGATCAACCACTCTTTCAGTGAAAAAGAATTTCCTGGTGTCACCTCGTAGTTTCCCGCCCCTGATTTTCAACGGATGCCCTCTTGTTGTCGTGGGACCCTTGAAAAAGAAGATATCTTCCTTGCCTTGATGCGGCCCGTAAGATACTTGAACGTCTCGATCATGTCCCCCCTCTCTCTGCGCTCCTCGAGCGAGTATAGCTGTAATTTGTCAAGCCGTTTTTCGTATGGTAGATCCTTGAGTCCCGAGACCATCCGGGTGGCCATTCTTTGCACCGACTCCAGTCTCAGCACATCCTTGAGATAATGCGGCCTCCAGAATTGCACACAGTATTCCAGGTGGGGCCTCACCATGGATCTATACAATGGCATAATGACTTCCGCCTTACGACTGACGAAACCCCTTCGTATGCAGCCCATGATTTGTCTTGCCTTGGAAGAAGCCTGCTCCACTTGATTGGCAGACTTCATGTCCTCACTGACGATTACCCCCAAGTCTCGTTCTGCTACCGTTTTTGCTAGGATCTCGCCATTAAGGGTATAAGACTTGCATGGATTCTGGCTGCCCAGGTGCATAACTTTGCATTTTTTGGCATTGAAGTTGAGTTGCCATGTCCTAGACCATCGCTCCAGTAGGAGTAGGTCGTGCATCATGTTGTCGGACACTGAATCTTCGTCTGTTGTGCATTTGCCCACTACATTACTCAGTTTGGCGTCATCGGCGAATAATGTTATTTTACCTCGAAGCCCTTCTGCCAAGTCTCTTATAAAGATGTTGAATAGGATTGGGCCCAAGACTGAGCCCTGTGGTACTCCACTAATCACCTCCGTCATTTCGGAGGGGGTGCCGTTCACCACCACCCTTTGGAGCCTACCTCCAAGCCAGCTCCCAACCCATTTTGTCAATGTGTTACCTAATCCTATAGAACTCATCTTGCTCAGTAACCTGCGGTGTGGTACGCTATCGAATGCTTTGCTAAAGTCCAGGTACACGATGTCCAGGGACTCCCCTATATCCAGCTTCCCCGTTACCCAGTCAAAGAAGCTGATCAGGTTGGATTGGCAGGATCTCCCCTTAGTAAATCCATGTTGTCGGGGATCCCGTAGATTCTCCTCATCCAGGATCTTATCTAATTGGTGTTTGATTAGAGTTTCCATTAGTTTGCTCACTATCGATGTTAGACTCACTGGTCTGTAGTTTGCTGTCTCCATCTTTGAGCCTTTCTTGTGGAGTGGAATGACGTTAGCCGTCCTCCAGTCCAACGGGACGCTGCCTGTACTAAGGGAGAGGTTGAAGAGCGCGGACAGTGGCTCCGCCAAGACATCACTCAGCTCCCTAAGCACCCTGGGGTGCAGGTTGTCCGGCCCCATTGCTTTGTTAACCTTGAGCTTTGACAGCTCACCGTAGACACTGCTGGGCGTAAACTCAAAGTTACTAAACGGGTCAACTGAGCCATTCAACATTTTCTAATTCTGCTTTATCTTTTTTGAGATACGGCAACCAAACCTGCAATACTCAAGGTGAGGTTGCGCCAGCTTTGAATATCCTCATTGACTGCTGATGCACTCTCCGAGCAAGGCCAGGACACTCTTGCTATCATAAGAATTTGGAAGGAACCTACCGTGTTTCCCCGAATATAAGACACTGTCATATTAATTTTGGGCCCAAAAAATACACTAGGTCTTATTTTGGGGGTAGGTCTTATTTTTTTCATGTACAATGATCATCTCTCCCTTCCTCTCCTCCACCACAATTCTTCCTCTTTCCTTTCTCTCTCCCACACGTGCAGCATCTTTCCTCTCCTCTCACCCATCCCCTTGTGCCTTCCCTCTGCAGCATCTTTCTGTCCTTCCCTCCCTCACATTCCCCCATCCAGCAGAACATTTGCACAGCATCTTTCTATCCCTCCCTCCCATCCCTTGTGCAGCAGAATCCTTGAACAGCTTCTATCCCTCCCTTCCTCCC
This sequence comes from Geotrypetes seraphini, assembly GCF_902459505.1. Classification (NCBI taxonomy): domain Eukaryota; kingdom Metazoa; phylum Chordata; class Amphibia; order Gymnophiona; family Dermophiidae; genus Geotrypetes; species Geotrypetes seraphini. The sequence goes on from NC_047085.1 coordinate 86,256,644, forward strand.
ATGCAGCATCTTTCTATCCCTCCCTCCCATCCCCCCCGCCATGTAGCCGAACCCCCACCGACCCTTCCATCTCTCCCTCCCATCCGAACCTCGCCGACCGCGAGACTGACATACCTTCTTCCAAACGGCAGCGTTGGCAGCAATCTAAACAGGCTGCTTCGCGGCCTTCTCCCGCCGGGGCATTCCATGTACTGCATTGCTGATGACATCATCAGTGATGTGGCAGAGGAATGCTCTGGCATGAGAAGGCTGTGAAGCAGTCTGTTTAGATTCCTACCGACACTGCCGTTTGGAAAAAGGTATGTCGGTCTCGTGGTCGGCAGGGTTTGGATGAGAGGGAGAGATGGATCAATGGGGGTTAGGCTGCGCGGGTTGGGGTGAAGGGAAGAACTGCTTGCTGCCAGTGAATCCAGCGCTTCAACTAGGGCTTATTTTCAGGGAAACGGTACTAACTACTTAAGTAAGCGTGAACCTGGAAATTTGAGGGCAATATTCAGTGCAGATGGCCACAGGCAAGTAGCAGTTCTAAATAGCAGTTCTAACTTTGCTTAGTTAGGTATATAGTTTATTATTTATAGTCTGCCTTTACAAAGTGGATTACAATCTTACATACTTAAAAATTTACTAAACTACATAAAATTTTACAACACAAAAAATATCACATGTGATCCTTTGTCACAATGAAACGTCAGTAACCATATTTCATCTTACAAAATAAATGACATTTCAGCATTTTCTTAAAATTACATAAGTCCTTTTGCTGTCTAATATAACCTGGTAGCTTATTCCATTCAGTTGAACCTGCACAAAAGAGCACACTAGCTCTCACTGTTTCCAAGTGCAATTTAGGGTTTTTTTAGTTGGAATAACCAAATCTAAATGTCCTGCAGAGCATAGTGCACAAAGACACATGATAGCACACAATCCTGCAAATATTTCTGTGCCAATTGATGCACACTTAAATAAACTAATAGTAACAACTTATACTGAACTCTATACGCCATCATCAACCAATATAGAGTGACAGATTACGAAGAAACATGATCATTTATACTCACTCCAAACTAAGCACATATGATGGAATTTTGAGTAACTTGTAACACATGTATTGTGTAGGAAGGCATTTCATCTAGTCCATGCTAGATAACACTACAGCTTGGAGAACCTGTTTGTAATCATTACCAGAAAGATATTTCCTAAGATTATTTAATATCTGTAACTTAAAATGTGTGTATGGCACTGAATACATCCAGACCAAGAAGAACTCAAGCACACTTTACCCACTCCCCAATCAAAGCCATGCAAAGCAAAAAAAATATATGACGGACTACTAGCCACCATGACCATGACGCCCAACTACAAAACATTCAGGAATGAACTGAAAGCCATGCTAGTCAAGAAATTTGTCAAATGATCCAACCAAACCTTATCGACCCTCCCCAGACCCCGACGCATACTATATCCATCAACCCTGTAATCTCCCTGGGAATGCCCAGGCCAATTCTTGTTGTATACTGCCTAGAACTGAAAGGTATTGGTGGGATAAAAAACAGCAATGTCATGTAATGTAATATTCACATAACTTCTGGGTATCGCTGATGCCCTACATATTCAATGCCGATGCCTGGGCATGACTTGGTATTGAACATCAGGCTCTAACAGCAGTGGTCAGCATTTAAATTTTTAAAAAAGTTTCCTGCTGCCAACTGAATATTAACCCATAACTAGCTCCTATCTCACGTCTTCTCTTGCCTACCTTTCATTTTGGTAACTAATGATGGACAAAAGTATTCTGTTCATTACAGATATGCAATTTTGACTGTTTCTGGTACACCATTAATGCTTAACTTAAACAGCACGTGAATAGACATCTCTTGCATAAAAATGGAAGTACTGTATTTAAAAAGAAAGACATTAAATGGAAGATTAGAGTGAAGCAGTTCTTTAAACTTTAATGAAGAATGCCCATTTTGAAAAAAAAAAAAAAATCTGTTTATGCCTTCAGTTTCCAGCTTCTCTTCTTTCTTTCCCTTTGTAGAATATATGTGTCTGTAGTGGCAAGTAAAAATTTAAGAAATCACTAGAACGATAGAGAATTCTTAAGATAGAAGCATAATACCAAGAATAAATTAATGTAACAACAAAAAGTATTAAAAAAAGATATTTTTTGTATTGTGTTAAATGAACTAACAAAGGCAACAACATGTAAGACTTTTCCTAATCTTTGCTCTTTTCTTGAAACACTAAGGAGGAAATTCTATAACCAGTGCCTAAATTTAGGTGTCGGTAGTCGCCCTGCCTATGGTCAGAAATGGCAGGGTTGAAGCGTCTGCTGACGCCTAAATAAAAGGTGGCTGAAATGGCCGCTGGAATCGAAGCTAGGAAGCCACTTTAGGCCGTGGAATGCTAAAGTAGGTGTGGCCAACCCCCGAAGTGGTGTTGGGCGATCTAAAGCAGCTACCCAGCTGCGAATCACACCAAGATAGGTGGCTGAAATGTAGGCCTGGGAAACCCTGGCCTACGTTTCAGTCATCTATTTTTGCTTAAACTGCAGCAGCTGATCGTGGCAGGAAAATTCCCCCCTCCCCCATCAGCTAAGCATCAGGGATTCCCCAAAGCCACAATTCTGTAATCAGCACCCAAGTTCTGGGCAGTAGTTACAGAATAGCAGCTTTGGGAAGGGGAGGAATTCCACTGCCACAATCATCTGAGAGCGGCTGCGGCAGGGAACTCCTGAACCCCACAGCAAATCTGCCGGCAGGAGAGATGCCCACTTCCTCCTGCCAGCCGTCCCCCTTCCCTGCTAACATTTTTAAAACTGTGTCTTCTCGAAGATGAATAGGTAAATAATTCCATTGCTGAGGGGCTGTAACTGAAAATATTTCATTTTGCCTTGTATTAATTACCTTCAAGGAGGGAATTGTAAAATGATGCTGATTTGCAAATCTAAGTGTTCTAGAAGTGGTGTGAGGAATAAGGAGCTTGACATCAAGATCTAAATAAACTTGGATTAACTTGTGAAGACCCATCTCTAGAGGGAAACTGCGCCTAAAAAGACCCTGCTTCTTGCAGAGCCTGTGTGGAGTGTTTCAGCTTGGAAAGATACAGTGGTCCCGGGCTGAGCAAAGAGGGTGGGACTCTGGAGCGGCTCACCGCACGTATTATGGAATTGGAGATTAGGAAATATCGCATACAGTTCAAGATCTAATTGCTGACCTACAAGTGTGTTCATTCTGCTGCCCCCCAATATCTCTTCTCGCTTCTCTCTCCTTATACACCTCCCAGAGAACTCTGTTCCTCAGTTAAGTCACTCTTATCGTTACTCTTCTCCTCCACTGCCAATTCCAGACTTCGTTCCTTTCATCTAGCTGCCCCCTTTGTTTGGAATAAATTACCCGAGTTTGTCCGTCAAGCTGCTGCTTGTTTAAAAGCAGACTGAAAATCTACCTTTTTGATATAGCTTTCAATCTGCCCTCCAACCCAGCCCGCTGATTAACGGTTCCCCTTAACTGTATCCATGGCATCCTATTTGTCTGTCTTGTCTGTTTAGATTGTAAGCTCTTTCAAGCAGGGACTGTTTTCTTACTCTTTGGGACTCTGTGCAGCGCTGTGTATGTCTGGTAGCGCTATATAAATAATTAATAGTAGTAGTCACAAACGCATATCCTGCTTACAGCCCAGTAAAGGGAAAATATGAGCAGTACAATGCTGAGATCAGGGATCCAGGGCATATACTTGCTGTCTCTGCAGATATATAACCTTTCCCTCTTTTAGTAAAGCACCTTCTTCCGACTGAAAGAGGAATCGCTCAAAAGAGAAGGAAAAGAGCACTCATATGTAGAGTGAGTGCAAACTGTCTATTCCTGTCCCTATTGTGTTGTGCCACGGCTCCTCCTAATATTGCAGTGAATTCCCTGGTGAAGAAGAAGAGATAAATAGGCTGAGAAGATTTGAGTCAGAACAAGAGAAAGCAGAAAATAGGGAGGCTCATCGATGATAAAGACAGAAAGGAGAAGGAGGCAAAGAAGTAGTGAGAGAAAGAAGAAGATAGGGAACTGGAAGACTGGAAGAGCGTCACCAGTGGGCTGTCACAGGGCTCGGTGCTTGGACCCATGCTCTTCAACATCTTTATAAACGATCTGAACATTGGTATGATGGTGAGGTGATTAAATTTGCAGATGATACGAAGTTATTCAGAGTAGTGAAGACGCAGGGGGATTGTGAAGATCTGCAACTTGACATAATCAAGCTTGAGAAATGGGCATCGACATGGCAAATGAGATTCAACGTAGATAAGTGTAAAGTGATGCATGTTGGTAACAAAAATCTCATGCATGAATACAGGATGTCCCGGGTGGCACATGGAGAGACCTCCCAGGAAAAAGACTTGGGAGTTCTGATCGACAAGTCGATGAAGCTGTCCGTGCAATGTGCGGCGGCGGTGGCAAAAAGAGCGAACACAATGCTAGGAATGATAAAGAAGGGGATCACAAACAGATTGGAGAAGGTTATCATGCCGCTGTACCAGGCCATGGTGCGCCCTCACCTGGAGTACTGCGTCCAGCACTGGTTGCCTTACACGAAGAAGGACACGGTACTACTCGAAAGGGTCCAGAGAAGAGCGACTAAAATGGTTAAGGGGCTGGAGGAGTTGCCATACAATGAGAGATTGGAGAAACTGGGCCTCTTCTACCTTGAAAAGAGGAGACTGAGAGGGGACTTGATCGAAATGTTCAAAATACTGAAGGGAATAGACTTAGTAGATAAAGACAGACTGTTCACCCTTTCCAAGGTAGGGAGAACGAGAGGGCACTCTCTAAAGTTGAAAGGGGATAGATTCTTCAGCCAGAGAGTGGTAGAAAACTGGAATGCTCTTCCGGAGTCTGTTATAGGGGAAAACATCCTCCAGGGTTTCAAGACAAAGTTGGACAAGTTCCTGCTAAACTGAAATGTACGCAGGTGAGGCTGGACCTGAGGGCCGCCGTGTGAGTGGACTGCTGGGCAGGAAGGACCACTGGTCTGACCCAGCAGCGGCAATTCTTATGTTCTTATGTAACTTAGAAGAGGGGTTATATGAAATAAGATGGGGCTGAAAATTATGAGAGACAAAGGAAATGTGGAGGGGGCTAGAGATAGAATTAGAGACAGAGTATTAAAAAAGGGAAAATGGAAGGAAAGGGAAGACTGTGAAGGAGTGAGGGATGGAAAGAAGGTAGGCTCTGGGATTGAAGTAAGACAGGGGTATGGGAAGAGGTGAGAAGAGGAATAGGTGAGTAGAAATAGGGGCTAGGAAGGGGTGAATAAATGAAGGGAGTGGTATACAGTTGAGAGATAGAGGGATGGAGATGGATCTGGGTGGATATGAGTTGTAGACAGAATATTAGGGAAGGGAATGAGAAATAATGGGGAGAGAAATGATAGTAAGAATAGGATACAAAGCACTGATGAGACGTAGAAAGAACATGAGCAAAACAAAATAATACAACCAGAAAAGGGAAGGGGAAGATATAAAATACTCGTACAAAATGCTAAATGTGATGACATGAAGGGAAAAAGAGAGATGGAAAGAAAACCTTCTGCACACGTTGGCATGCTATTTACCTTTTGAATCCTGTTTCCCTGCTGGTTTTCCAACAGTTTACACACAGGCTGTGTTTACTTTTGTTTTGGCACACTTTCAAGTCAATTTTGGAGTCTGACCATTCTGAAAATAAAAAGTTGTATTTTCTTGTACAGTAAAAATATAAAAAGAAAAAAAAAAAAACCCTGAAATATTAGCAAAGGATTTGACACTGGAAATTGTATAAAGACAGATAACAGCTCTATTTTCTGAAAGTCATGAACATATTTCAATTGTGTTGAAGAAAATGTACAAAACCGTAAACTAATTAACTGTGTGAATGGGAAAAGTCCTTCAGAACTCCAACGGTGAATGTGTAATAACTGCTAAGCAAGAATTTCTTTTAAAAAAGAAACCTTTAGTAATTTGAATACTAACATCAATCAGACCATCCAACCAATTACACCTTTTCTTTTTCACATTCAAAGAAAATGATCAGCAGCAATTCAGCATAAATAGGCTTACAGATATAATACATGTGGTTTAAACATTTATAAGACAGATGTTATATGCAGATACTGTCTTGACAGCATGCAAATTTAAAAGGTAGTTCTCTTTTGTATATCCTGGTGTATTAGGTAAGCTTCTAAAGTCCGGATAAAGAAAAAGTCTACACAATACATCATAGTTGTAAGAATAGTTCATATGCAAAAGTAAACCTGGAAGATGGTCAAAGATTCATCTCAAGTTCAGTAGATGTATTGTAAGCCTGATCAAAACACTTGCTTGTGTGTAGCACACAAAAATATTTTTGTTGTAGCTTTCTGCCTTGTTTTTTTGTGCAGTTACTCCTTATCTTAGTGCCTGTCATGAAGTTGCAGCCAGTATATTGTAGAATTGTGGCTTCTCTGCATGGCTGCTCATTCTTTCCTCTTAGGATAGCGCTGTAACCTTGACCACCTGACTCGAGACAATTGGAGTACAAAGGGAAATCTGGCCAATCAAAAGCTGGAAAAGACAAAATTTCAAATCGGTCTGACTTTGGAATTCAGTTAGAGACAGTGGAATAAGGAGAAGCAGAGATGCTGCTATGTTACTATGCCTATGGCCTGCTGTCTCTCTGTGGTGATTCCATAGTAACCATCTCAGCTAAGTTGGGCAGCAGAAGATAAGTAGATGCTTCAGAATGAGATTAACTAAACCACTAGGGGGATGATTCTCAAAAAGTAACATTGCCTTTTACACAGTCGGTAAACCTGCTCCAGCCAGTTTAGCATATATGTATTTTAGTGGCAGATCAAAACGGCTTACCATGGTCTTTTCCTAGCTTCCTAACAGTCTCCTATTCTGCCATGCAAATGGGCTCATCAATATTTACATTAGAACTCCGGGCGATTCTTTATCATCACCGAGTGAATCTCCAAGCATGGTGATGGCTTTTGGTGACCAAAAACTAGCGACTGGTCCGGGGGTGCCGGTACTCTGAAAAGTTAGTGACTGATCAGGGGGTGCCGGTACCATGAAAAGCACATCGCTGGTATGTATTTTGACTGTGGCTCCTGAAAACAAATAAAAATTACAAGATTCACATAAATTATAGTTGTTTTTTTGGGGGGTAGGGAGGAAGCGTGTTTCTTGAGCACTTGTATTATAGGCGTGTCTTATGTGCCCACTCCCTCCCACTGTCAAGCAACCCCCCCAACACCCCACTCGCAGCGGGACGGATGCTCCCTCCCGCCGCCCCATCATGCAATCACCCTGACACACATGCCCCCCCGGCAGCAGGAGGGATGCCCATTCCCTCCTGCTTCTGTTGTCATGCCCCCGGTGACCCCCCACCCCTCCCTCTTCCCTCCCCCTTATCTTGTTCATGAAGGCCAGTAGGAGGGATGCCTACTCCCTCTGACCAGTAGGCCTGTCTATTCAAAATGGTGGGCCTTACCCTCCCTGGTGCATCCTAGGATGTGCCGGGGAAGGGCCTAAAGTTCTGGTTGGCTCAGGTTGCTTAAGGCCTTTCCCCAGATGCAATGCAATGTAATGAGTCAATTTGATAAACGTTCCAAAATAAAGGAATAAGAGGATTAAAGATACCATGTAGAATTTTAAAAGAAATACAAGAGCATTTAAATTGAATTCTAAAATAAACCGGGAGCCAATGAAGACTGAAGATCAGCTTCACAGCGGTATTCTGAATTAATTGTAATCTATGAAGACAAATTTTTGTAATGCCGAGGTAGATAGTGTTACAGTAATCAAGATGAGATAATATAATTGATTGAACTAAGATAGATAAATGACAGTGATAAAAAAGAAGTCTAACCTTCCTCAGCATTCACATACTAAAGAAGCATTTCTTGACCAAGGAATTTATTTGGTCCTTAAAGGAAAGAGAGCTGACAGAATTTGAAAAATGAACTTGTAGAGCTATTGTTTATAATTTTTCTCTAAAATCCAGCACAATACCAGAAGACTACCAGGTGGCTAATGTGATGCCCATTTTTAGAAAGGGTTCCAGAGTTGATCTGGGAAATTATAGACCAGCAAGTCTGATGTCAGTGCTGGGCAAAATAGTAAAGACTATTATAAAGAACAAACTGGGAAGGGACAGATGCTGGATGGCAGTGGGAAGGACAAGGAGGCAGACTCTAATTGGAAGTGGGAAGGAGAGAGTGGGCAAATGTTAGATGGAAAAGAGGAAGAGAGAATGCAAATGCTGATAGAAAGTGGTCAAGAGAGAGGGCAGACTAATACTATATAATATACCCTTCTCCTAGTTTATCACCTAAGGTATTATAAAATGGTTTTTGTATTAAAAGGAGAAAAAGGATAAGAAATGGAGTAATTAAATAGATAAATCAATTTGTAGGCATATGTAAGCCAAACATTATTACATGAATTGATTATTAAATGTCCATAAGAACATAAGAATTGTCACTGCTGGGTCAGACCAGTCGTCCATTGTGCCCAGCAGTCCGCTCACATGGCGGCCCTCTGGTCAAAGACCAGCACCCTAACCGAGACTAGTCCTAACAGCGCACGTTCTTGTTCAGCAGGAACTTGTCTAACTTTGTCTTGAATCCCCTCCGGAAGAGCGTTCTAGTTTTCTACCACTCTCTGGGTGAAGAAGAATTTCCTTATGTTCGTACGGAATCTATCACCTTTCAATTTTAGAGGGTGCCTTCTTGTTCTCCCGACCTTGGAGAGGGTGAACAACCTGCCCTTATCTACTAAGTCTATTCCCTTCAGTACCTTAAATGTTTTGATCATGTCCCCTCTCAATCTCCTCTGTTCGAGGGAGAAGAGTCCCAGTTTCTCTAATCTTTCGCTGTCCAATAACCCTATTAGTGTGAAAAGGTTTCAATGCCAACCAACACCTATGAGTGCTTATGCACTGCTAGGCATGATTTTATAAATGACACCTAACAGATGACTGAGAATTGCACTTTTCAGCATCTAGAAGTTAGGTGCCATTTATAGAATCAGTGTCTAGGGGTACCATGAACTGCAAAAGTTTGGGAACCACTGACAGGATAATTTCAGACCACTGAGTATTCCTCTCAGTAGCCACTAGTTTTCTCAGATCTGAAGGTAAAAACATTGTCTTGGGTAGAGAAGTATGCTTATCACCCATTTTACCTGACCAGTTAACTGAGGCTGACCCACTCCAGATTTAACAGGATTAGACTGGGATTCACTAACCTGCCCGACTGGGCCCGATCCAGGCAGGTCCAATGAATTCAGGAACAAAAAATATGCAGATGGGGGTGATCAGAGATGGTTTGCGCATGCCCGTCTGAGATGCGACCTGAAAACTTTTTTTGTTAGTTTTTAGCCCTGCGAGCCCATGGTTTTAACCCGTTTTAAACCAGTGGGTTAAAACCACGGGCTCACTGGGCGGGGAAAGGCAGGAGAGCTTTGGGGAAGGGTAGGAGAACGGCAATGCAGCAGGAGAGCTTCAGGGAAGAGCAGGAGAACGACGATGTGGCAGGAGAGCTTCAGGGAAGAGCAGAAGAATGGCGATGCAACAGGAGAGCTTCAGAGAAGGGCAGGAGAATGGCGATGTGGCAGGAGAGATTCGGGGAAGATCGAGGTAGAGCAGGGCAGCATTCGGGGTGAGCATGCAGGAGATATTGAAGGGCAGAGAGCAAGGCTTCCATTCAGAAAGATGTTTTCGACTGGTCCCCAGCAGTTGCTTCTTCAGGTGATCAGTCAGCCCAGTCGGATAGGAAATTTGGTGTTGTGAATTGCGTCCCAGCCTACTTTGCATGCGTTTCACCTCATTTGCATGGATGGATTCGAAGTGGATCACAGGAGAGATAAGTGAATCAGGCCGGATGGAAATTTGATAGTAAAGGGGTCGCAAACCGATCGGCACACGATCGGTTTGCTTTTTTGAATCTAGCCCTTAGCTGATACATCTCACTAGGGGAAGCAGCCAGTTCTCCTGAAAACCCACCAAGCTGTGGAGGTTATATCTTAATTCATGAGGATAAAGAGATGTTAGTGGGGGATAATGGCCTTACAGTTAATAGATCCACTTATTTTGTTCTCATTTTCACACGGACATGTGGGCTAAATAATGATACGAGAATGAGGCCAAAGCCTGCAAGGACAGGAAGGGGACAAAGCCCATGGGGCTGACACGGGGAAAGGGACAGAGCCCATGGGGATAGGGGGAAAAACTTTGCCTCTGCGCCATTATCTAAAAACTTGAGATTAATATCAATTTGTAAAAACTTAACACATCTTAGCCAATTGGCAAATGAATTCAATGATTAAAACAAACTGCAGAACTACTGTTAAATGACATCATTTATGCCTTGTCTGCCTTTGATGTTGCAACAAGTGTGTTGTCTCCTACCATCTGCAACATCCTTCCATCATGTGCCCAGCTGCTCAAACTTCTTACTGTTTCTGCAACTGATTCATTTATCATTGTTGGACTCGAGGAACATTTCCAGCATTTCAAAGACACTTATTTTACTGTTCATCCATTACACAGTTTAGATTATTTTCTATACCCATATTTGAAAGATAATCCAATTACCTTCTCAGATGATGTAAACACATAGACAACTGAATGTTTGGGAAGGTTGTACCAAAACCAGATCGAAATGGAAGGCTCTATTTGTGATTTACAGTATAAACAATTGTACAGAAAATTGTCTCTTTATATACTTTAATAAGATGATTTAACTTGTGCAAATGAGTGGGGATGGGGACAAGCTTGCGGGAGCAGGAATGGGGATGGGGCGGAGACAAACTCTGTCCCATGTCATTTTTTAATGCTGGCCTTTTACCATACTTGGGCTACTACTGAAAAAGGTATAAGATAAATCCAAATTAAATTATTGGTGGTAGTATTTTGCTCTTTTCAGTTAATCCAACTAGCCTTCAATTAAATGGAAAGGAAGAACAGTTTAAATCAAATATGAAATGAAGAATATATAAATTGTTATGAAATAGGTCAAAAACCTTTTGTTGATGGGCTTTGATTGCTCTAGCAGTTCAAAAAGGCAATTTACTAACAATAAGCGAGGCGCTTGCCCAGTATGAGCCAATTATTTTAACAGCAAGAATTATATGTTCTTTCAAATCACCTGGTGCTTCAATAATGTCATGCTTTTATTGCTAGAAGTGAGGGCTTGGCCTAGGCTCACTGCCACAGTGAGAAAACCATAAAATGTGTTTATGTGTGCTGTTCACTAACCATAATGAGTTCTTCTTCACAGCTAAATATGTAAGGGCTATGTGTTATGTATGGTCAGAATAACAATTTTAAACAGTCTATCAGATTTACGCTTCTAAAATTCTAGGAGCTCTTAACTGTATCTAAATGAGAATTATAACTACTTTACTCATCTGCATTATTATAGCATGGGAATTATAATTTTAAGCAGAATTTGACTTTGAAATTGTTGAAGGCATTTTTTTTATTGGGCAAAATGATATCTGCCATTGCAGGATTCATACACTTTGATTAAAACGTGCCTCAAACCAATCACTCTCATACATAGGCATATTCTAACCTTATCAAAATCCTTGCTTCATACCCTCTGATTTCCATGCTGAAGTGACTACACGAGTGGATTCATAGCTTGAAATAATTAACTGACATTGCTGTAAATTAAATTTGCACAGTTGTTGGAATGAATCAAGCATCACTGGTACAAATTCTTATTTCGTCATGAGACAATCGTCTCATGCTTATTTAATGACCCTGCTAGAAGGTACACACCACAAAACAATGCTAAGTACTCTGTACTGAGTACTGGAGGAGCCACAGCTCAGGATGACACATACTCAAGCAACAGCAAAATGCAGATGATAACAGAAAGATGCCAGAAGGGAAACCCCATGGACAGCAATAAAATCATGGAACATTAATTAGACACACACTATTTAGAAATATGCAGCAAGCTAATATGCCATAAAATTGAGGATACCATAAAAGTTAGGTTGATCGCACACTGAAAATTAATGAAGTTGTGTTCCTTAATTAACATACACCCTTTAAATACTCGAGCAGAAAATTGTGACTGCCGTCTTAATCCTCTTAAATATGTGGAAATAAGTGTCAACCACCAAGCTACAGGTGATAACAGTTTTGTTGGACTTATTTAGGCCCTCTTTTACTAAGGTGCGCTAACCGATTAGAGCGAGCTAAACGCTTTCGCGTGCATGTTAGTCTATGGACACGTTAGCTTTTAGCGCGTGCTAATTTGATTAGCGTGCGCTAATCGGTTAGCATACCTTAGTAAAAGAGGAGGCAAATGTATCCTTGATAAGGGTGATATGTCTTGAAAGCTTTTCAGATAGATTAAGTTTGTGCAAAAACAAGTATCATCTAGGCTGCTGAAAAATTCTAAGCTGTCATAATCGTTATCTATGATACTGAAATATCTTTGGAATAGTTTTACTGGGACAATTAAACACATTCCAGTCAATATTTTGCAGGCAGCAATCAGTGATTTTATGTCTATTTGTATGCCCAGATATTCGATACAAGGCCATGTTCTGGGACCGGCACTAAATATCCGGTTTTAGGTTGGCCAATAAAGCATATATGGTTAAGTGCAATATTCAGCCCTTGACCACATTAGGTGATCCACTTAAATTCACAACTGCTATTTATAATGTGTAATTTAAGCGGTTATCTTATGTGGTCAAGGGTTGAATATTGGCACATAACTGCGTAAATGCTGACCCTAGAATACCCACAAGTTAGCCAATATCAGCACAGTTGCCAACTGGTTAAGTGCTGCCGAGTATCAGCAGTCAGCCACAAACAAGCGATTTAAGAGGGCAGGAGCCTCTCCTGCCCACTCTTATTATTTTGAATATCAACTGGATTTATTTTTCATTCAGTTGTGCAACAGTAGTAATCTGAGAAGCCCACTGAGTTCAAGAACAGATGAGGGATTTCATATGAATATGAGGAATATGCAGTTACATTAAAGCAAATAGAATGTTAGGAATTATCAGGATAGGAATGGAAAACAAACCAGCTTAAAATCTGTTTTTCTATGGGACTTTGCTAGGTACTTGTGACCTGAGTTGTAAAAAGGGTACTCATAGATAGGTTTACGTATAAAATTAACTTCTTTCATAAAGTTTGCATTCTAATCTTTAATTTCTGTATCTTGCTGTAGTTTTTCTTATAAAATTATACCAATTTTGTATCTGTATTCTGTCTTCTCTTTTGTTTAGACCAGCGGTCTCAAACTCAAACCCTTTGCAGGGCCACATTTTGGATTTGTAGGTACTTGGAGGGCCAAAAAAAAATAGTTAACGTCTTATTAAAGAAATGCCAACTTTGCATGAGGTAAAAATCATTATCCTCTATAATAAAACCCTAAGTGCACATGCGCACAGGGTTTCGTGTTCCCTGCCACCGTGGTCTCTGTTTCCGTGCCGAATTCAATTTTCGAACACGGAGGCAGGGAACACGCCGGCGACTCTCCCCTCCCGCCCTCACTCACCAACCGCTGCCGACGCTGCTCCTCCTCTTCAAAGCAGCCTGCTGAGGAATAGCAGCTGGCTGTAGCAAACCTCGCAGGCTGCTCTCCACCTCAGTAGCATGTTGCCTCTGACGCATGGGATCGCATCGGAGGGAACGTGTTACCGAGGTGGAGAGCGGCCTGCAAGGTTCGCTACAGCTGGCCGCGATCCTCAAGCTGCTTTGAAGAGGAGCAGACCAGAAGACACCAGGAAGCCGGGATGGAGGGAGGGTAAGAACGGGAACAATACAGGCAGGCAGGGGGCCAGGGGGAGAGGGAAAGGAGGCTGCTTTTGGGGGAGGGTGTGCTGGGGGGAGACAGCAATCATGCTTTGCTCTGGAAGGGGGGAAAAGAAGGGGGCCACGGAGCAGGCAGGCATGGCACAACATTGGGCCAGGGGGAGAGGGAAAGGGGGCTGCTTTGGGGGGAAGGGTGTGCAGGGGGCAGACAGCAATCATGCTTTGCTCTGGGAAGGGGAGAACAGAACGGGGCCATGGAGCAGGCAGGCATGACACAACAAGGGGTCAAGGGGAGGGGTGTGCTGGGGGCAGACAGCAATCATGCTTTGCTCTAGGAGGGGGGAACAGAAGGGGGCCACGGAGCAGGCAAACATGGCACAACAGGGGGCCAGGGGGAGAGGGAAAGGGGGCTGCTTTGGGAGGAGGGGTGTGCTGGGGGTAGACATCAATCATGCTTTGCTCTTGGAGAGGGGGAACAGAAGGGGGCCACAGAGAAGGCAGGCATGGCACAACATAACACATGGCACATAAACATTTCACCACAACTCCCTTGCATGTCATCGTAAGCCCCTCCAAACACCCCCAAAACCCACTATACCCACTTGTCTACAACCCCAAAAGTCCTTATGGCTGCAGTTGCCACCTATATGGCCATTCATGGGATGGCTGGCCTGCTGGACAGACGGGCTTGGGATCTGTCCATCCGGACATCTTTTACAGGTACAGGGAGGGGGATTGGGGGGGGTCGAGGGGTCAGCGGGGGGAGTCTAGGGGTCAGCAGGGGGTGCGATCGTGGGAAGGGGTGCGTCGAGAGCAGGAGGGCCTGGGATCCCTCCTGCCCAGATCTTCGTCGAGGAAGGTCGCGGCTGACGGGGCAAGAGGACTTGGGCTCCTTCTTGCCCCGATCTTCTTCGGTGAGGGTCGTGGCTCACGGGGCAAGAGTGCTTGGGCTCCCTCTTGCCCCGATCTTCATCGGGGAGGGTCGCAGCTTACAGGGCATGAGGACTTGGGCTCCCTCTTGCCCTGGTTGGATCAGCGGGGCCAGGAGGGCCAGCGGCCCCAGCATACTGCAACTATCACTGCAGGAGAGATGACTCATCTCTCCTGCTGCGATGATGATCGCCCACCCCCCTCCAAACCAAGGCACTTCGGGGTGAGGATCACCGTGGTTTGGAGGGGGGTGGGTGATCACCATTGCAGCAAGAGAGATGAGCCATCTCTCCTGCAGCGATAGTTGCAGTATGTGGTAGGCAGGTTGCTGGGGCCGCTGAGCTGCAGCGATCAGCTCAGCGGCCCCTTTTTCAGCACTTATACCTGTTTTGACTAGGCCTAAGTCAAAACGTATAAGTGCTGACTAGACAACCTGCCTAAACTTTTGGTTATACCTGCTGTACGCCTATGTCTAGGTGGGCCCATCTCCCGCTCTTTCGCTCTATGCGTTTAGAGGCAGGGGAAAGGCCTAAGCTGGTTTTAGATACGTCTAAAAACAACTTTGATTATGGGTACTTGGACGATCAGGCTTTTTGATCGTCCAAGTACCCTTTTAGGCCACTTTTTAGACGTCGTTTTTTTTTTTATTATGAGCCCCATAGTGCCTATTTTTTTGAAGGCCGCCTAAATTTTTAGAGGCACCTTGTTACAGAATCACTTTTTCTTGATAAGCACCTAAGTTTCAATTATTGCTGATTACATAGTTTAATTGGGCTGCTTGTTCAATTTAGATAGGCGTCTTTCTAGCTGGGCGCCTCCAAAATAGGTGCCTAACATTACTGAATTTGGGCCTTAATGTCTTATTAAAGAAATTACAATTACAATTTTGCATGAGGTAAAACTCTTTATAGTTTATAAATATTTCCTTTTGGCTAAGTCTTAATAATAATATTGTAATTTATAGCTAAAGAGACATATGATCAAGAAACCGTTTTACTTTTGTGATAATGATAAACAAAACGAAGGCCTCAAAATAGTACTTTGCGGGCCACACGTTTGAGATCACTGGGTTAGACAATTTACCCTCAAATTCTGGTGGAGATCTCAGGTCCAAGTAAGTAAATAGCTGAACAAATACAGTATACTGTAAATGCCCACACAGGGCATTAACTACAGCCCTGGACTCCAACAGTCATCCTGGAACCCAAATTTTCCACTAGCAAAATTCTACTGAGGCATAAATGAGGCAGTAAAATGTACAGAGAAATAAAAACTACAACAACGATGAAACATTTCTATTTTATTGTTTTTACCTGTTCAGAAAAAAAATGTCAGAACAACTTTGATATTAAATGCCAGCTCCAGCTACTGGGATACAATATTCTTTGAAAGGTCATCCATTCTAAAAGGACTTCTTTGAGTCAGCACTGGTAGAAGCCATTTCCTGAGAAACCTCTCTGCACTCTTTTCATGTAGTGATGAGATCTGATTGCTGATAAGATGTATTGAACTGCAAATATGAATAGTTATCTTTTCTCCTTTCTCTTCTACTATACAGATTAGGGCTTTTCAGCTTAGAGATTAGGCAAGCAGGAGGGTATGATAGAGATTTATAGAATCCTGAGTGTGGAACTAAATTGCTATTTATTACATTACATTACATTAGAGATTTCTATTCCGCCATTACCTTGCGGTTCAAGGCGGATTACAAAAGAAATAAAAAACGGAGGGTTACAATGGAAGAATATTTGTCCTTTCTGGAGAGGTAAAGAGTAGGTTATGTAGTTTCTGTGTGGCGGGAAGAGGGAGGGGGGAAGGACGGTAAGTTTGAAGTGAGGGCTGTTTCAGGAATTTCTTGAAGAGTATAGTTTTTATTTCTTTTCTGAACGTCTTGTAGTCTGGTGTCGTTATCAGTAGATTGGAGATTTGGTTAACTAGTTTAGCTGCTTGAGTGGCCAGGAGGCCATCGTATAGTTTTTTCCGTTTTACTTCTTTGATCGAGGGGTGTGTGAATGGGGTGTGTGTTTTTCTATGTCTGATTGAGGTGGTTTGGATGAGGCGGTTGTTCAGGTAGGTTGGGCTGTCTCCGTTTAAGGCTTTAAATAACATACAGTAGAATTTAAATAGTATTTATGCCTTCTATGTGTACCAGGACTAGTGGATGCTCCAAGAAACTAATAAGTAACGGATTTAAAACATATTGGATGAAGTATTTTTTTCATTCAGCAAACAACTCTAGATGAAGTTTTTATTTATTTCATTCAATGAACATATGAGTTGCCATACTGGGACAGACCAAATGCCCATCAAGCCCAGTAACCTGTTTCTAATAATGGCCAATCTAGATCCCAAAAGAGTAAAACAGATTTTATGCTGCTTATCCTAGGAATAAGCAGTGGATTTTCCTAAGTCCATCTTCATAATGGCTTATGTACTTTTCTTTTAGCAAATTATCCATACCTTTTTTACATCCTGCTAAGCTAGCTGTGCTTTCACCACATTCTCTGAAGAAATATTTTCTATTGTTTGCTTTAAATCTACTACTTATTATATTCATTACCTGCTCCCTAGTCCTAGTATTTTTGGAAAGAGTAAACAAGCAATTCACATCACCCCGTTCCAAGCCACTCAATATTTTCTAGACCTCTATCCAGCTGTGGAACAGATTTGCATGTACTTGTATCATGGCATCTAACATTGCTGGGTTCAAAAGTATTCTGGATAAATTTCTAGAGAAGCATCCCACAAATAAAATTAGTAGCCAAACAGAGCTACTGCAGGGAGGAAACTGCAACCAATTAAACAATTCTCTAGGATCTGCTTAGTGCATCCTAATGACCTTAACTGCCTGCTGCTGGAAACAGGATAATGAGTTTGATGGACTTTTGGTCTGACTCAGCATGACATATTTACATTCTTATTTTCCTTCCTTGCATGTTTTTCTCAGTTACTTATTAATAGTGACTCTCACACCTGGTAACAACTGCCATTTTCATGATCTTTGTGACCACACCTCAAATACTGTGTGTAATTCTGATCACTGCATCTCAAAAAAGATATAGTGAAATTATCCCCTCTTTTACAAAACCGCAATAGCAGGTTTTAGTACAGGCCAGCATGCGGAATGCTCTGCGCTGCTCTCGACACTCATATTATTACATGTGGATCTGGGATCCAAACCACAATTTGGGTGACCTATACAGAAACTGGGGGGTTTAAGACAAAGACTATTGACCTTTTCAGTAGCTGTGTAAACCTAACGTGACCATTTATTTTTTTTTCATCAAAACGGGACATCTATTAATATTCAGTCCCACCCTAATATTTTGAGATTTCTTCTCATAGAAACATAGAAATATGATTGCAGATAAAGACCAAATGGCCCATCTAGTCTGCCCATCTGCAGTAACCATTATCTCTTTCTCTCTCTGAGAGATCCCACGTGCCTATCCCACACCTTCTTGAATTTAGACACAGTCTTCACCACTTCTTCCAGGAGTTTGTTCCACCCATCTACCATCCTTTCTGTAAAAAAGTATTTCCTTCGATTACTCCAAAGCCTATCACCTCTTAACTTCATCCTATGCCCTCTCATTCCACAGCTTCCTTCCAATTGACTCGACTCATGTGAATTTTACACAACGTAGGTATTTAAACATCTGTATCATATCTCCCCTCTCCCTCCTTTCCTCTAAAGTATACATATTGAGATCTTTAAGTCTGTCCCTATACGTCTTATGATGAAGACCACGCACCATTTTAGTAGCCTTCTTCTGGACCAACTTCATACTTTTTATATATTTTTGAAGATGCGTATCTCCAGAATTGTACACAATATTTTTAATGAGGTCTCACCAGAGTCTTATACAAGGGCATCTTATACTAGGTCTCCTTTTTCCTACTGGCCATACCTCTACCTATGCACCCTAGTATCCTCTAGCTTTCGCCATCACCTTTTCAACCTGTTTGGCCACATTAAGATCATCACATATAATCATACCCAAGTCCCACTCTTCTGTATAATCTAAGGAAATACATTTTTTTACAGAAGGGTTAGCGGATGCATAGAATAGCCTCCCAGTGGAGAGGTGTTAGAGACAAAGACCGATCTGGATTTAGCTAGCACTAAGTGTAATTCTATAAAGTATGTGTAACTTTTACAGAATCATGCTTAGCTCCGTACTAGTCTGCACCAATTTTTTAGGCACCATATATAAAATCAGGCCTACAATGGATAAATAAATGTTAGTGCTCAGTTTCATAGAATTGCCCTTTTAATAATTTATCTCTGCAGCTTTGTAACAGATTGCTTCCTGAATCATCACAATATATGTCTTCAAGTACTTGATGTCAGTAGTGTTGCTGTTTATCGAAAGCACTCTACATCCTAGGTGACATTTCAAATTTGCTTCATCAGAAATGACTGGTTATACTTTTCACTATAATGTGCAAGTTCAGAAAATAATTCATTGTCATATCTATTATACTTTTTCCACTGATAGATCATAACTTTTAACTTTTTACAGTTGAATGACAAGTAATATGCTTATAGGGGGCAATTTTAAATGGCCTTTCTGCAAGTAAAACACTCTTACATACAAGAATATACAGTATATATTTTTTTAAATAAAAATGTTCAGATATGTGGGTAAACCTATACTTTTTCAGAATGAATGCACATAGGTTTATCTAGATTGAATGGAGGCATTTCCAGGGATACAGTTGGGAAATGGTTTATAAATATGTGCATAAATTAATCTGGAAAATTTGTATGCGCCAAAAAGTGAATGCAAATATATGCAAATGAATGTCCCAGGACAATTATAAAATAACCCCCTTTAAATATAAAACCATATCAAAACACTAAAATGTCCCCCAAAAATCCATCTAAGTCAGCACTTGGAATTCCTAATCACTGCAACATCCTATAATCAAATCCTATAATCCAACATCCTATAATCTAGACATCTAGCGAGATGTTTTACCCGTTGTGCATCCAGAGTTCCAGGGGTAGTTTTGGGAGGTGTATTATGGGTGGGCTTTGGGTGGACTTAACTTGGATGTTTTGCGGTAATAATCAAACCTTTTCTAAGACGTCCTGGATGGAATTTAGATGTTTAGAGCTAGACCTGTTTTAGAAGTATCTAAGTGCCACAAAGGTACCCAAACTGACCAGATGACCACTGAATATATTAAGGTATGACCCCCTACCTCCATGCTCCTTCACTATCCTCCTCCCACCCCAAAAAAATCTGAATGAAAGAGTACATCTGATTTGCATAAGGCCTTTCGTTTTGTACTTTATACCCTTTATAGTTGGGTAAGATAGAGTTAGTTGATTTGAGTTGTGAAGGCCTTTCAGATTTCCTAGCATTATTGTGAATCTTGGGAAGCTATCTGGAGTGTCTCCGTATAGAGCTTTATGAGGGGATGCTGAAAATTTCTCAGCCCAACCAACCAACTTCCTAAATCCTGAGTTTTATTTTTCCACTGTAGCTGAAAGAGTGTTGGGCTGAGAACTTTTTAGCATATGCTATACAGCATGGTTTTAATGCAATCCGTTGTTCTACTGGGAGTCAATGTAGTTCCATAAGAAATGATGTGATATGGTTGATTTTTGTTTTGTAGAATATATGTCTTGCTGCTGTATTATGTATCAGTTGAATTCTTTTCATTGCTCTCATAGTGAATCCAGAGAGTAGTGTGCTACAGTAATTTAGTGAAGACAGGATAATGAATTGAACTATTATCCTGTAATATTGGTGGAAGAAATAGGGTCTGATTCTTGTTAACTTCTATAAGGTAGCAATGATTTTCTGACTAAATTGTTTATATAGTCATCTTGGCTCAGTGAACTATCCAGGATGGCTCCCAGGACTTTTGAGGTGTTTGTAATGTTGACTTGGATATTGTTTATTAGATTAATTGCAGGTAAAATTAGATGATTATGGTGTCCAGACTATAGGTTTTTTTAAATGTATTCAGTTTGAGATGATATTTTTCTGCCCAGTTTTGTACACTAGTTATCACTTTACTCTTCTCCCTCTGTATTCACTGTGATAGGGGATTAACAGAACCGCAAATACAGAAAAACCGTGAATAACTTTTCCATATGTTATTCACTGTTTTCTATTAAAAGCCATCGTGAATATGGTGAAACTGCAAATAACATGGTGGGAGACCTGGCCTGTTCCTGAAGGAGAGGCAAAACACGGTGAAGAAAGTGCTGGGAATCGGCGATTTTCTCTGTAAACGCTTGGAATCAGTGATTTCTCTACGCAAGCTGATGTAATTTGGGAGGAGGAGCCAGCAAGTTAAAAACCGTGAATAATTGAAACTGCGAATACGGAGGGAGAAGTGTAGTTACTTTGGTGGTCAGCCGTGACTAATAGAAAGACATTGTTGGCATAGGAGAAGAGCCATTCCTCAGGATTCAAGTCTACTGAGGTCATGTAGATGTTGTATAGTAGTGGTGAGATGGGAGATCCTTAGGGTACTCCACATAGTGGGAGACCAGTAGTCTGAGTATGTGTTATCCTTTATTACTCTGTATCATCTGTTTGTTATGAAGCCTTGGAGCCATTGTAATACATGTCCTGAGATTCCTAGTTCAGATAGCTTATATACAGTAGTACAAGTCTCCCTCCGTATTTGAAGTTTCAGCAATCGCGATTTTGATTATTTGAGATTTTTAGTGTGCTGACTCCTTCCCCCAAATTAAATCATCCATGAGCACAGTACAGTACGGTACCGATAAAAATTTTGGCGCGTTTTTCCAAGCACTTCATTCAGAGAAAATCACTGCTTACCAGCTTTCACAGAGCACCAGGTTTCAAGGCTTTTTTAGCATTTTGAATTCTGCAATCTCACCTCCCACTTAACTCCCCAGCTCCCTCCACAGGTTGCTTCCATTCCTGATGACAGAACAGCGGATTCCTAGGCAACGAACTGCTCCCACACACGTCGGTGGTTTGCGTATGACATCAGATCTAGGTGTCAGTTGCCTGCCCGGAGTGGTTACCAGCAGGGCGAAAGGCGGGGTGTCGGGGTGGTGGTGGTGGTGGTGGTGAAGGTGATGGAAGACCGAAGTGAAACATGAAGCTGACGGAGGATGCGATGGATGGGCGGAGGAGCAGAGGTAGGGCAGCCGCGGAGACCATTTCATCCTGAGGCTCTGTGCCGGGAGTCAGGCAGCAGCTACTACTTATTCTTCTCACTGCCGCAAGGGGCCTGGGTTTAGCCCGTGTGAGACATGGTGACCCTTAACCCCATGTAAATAAGCAAACTCTGTTTTGTGCATCTCTTTTCTGCCCAGTGCCTGAGTCTTTCCGCCTTCTGGAACCTGCTAGCATAAAATATATATATACGTTGCTGTTATTTGCGGGTTTTACATAGTCGCGGGTTAGTCAATCACCAATCACCGCGAATACGGAGGGAGAAGTGTAGTAGGTTATGGTAGTTCCCTTCCCCATTGCCCCAGGTACTTTAGATAGATTGTAAGCCTGATGGGATAGACAGGGAAAAATGCTTGAGTACCTGAATAAATTAATATAAACCATTCTGAGCTCCCTTGGGAGAATGGTATAGATTGAAAATTGAATAATTAAATAAATAAAGTGAGCTTCCTTTATTATTAATATTAGCTCAGGGATGTAACCATTTTAAATTTGATACATTTCTACTGCAGTGGTAGAAATGACACTCAGAAATCACTCTTATTTTCCACCACAGTTCAGACAGAAAGCAAATCTGCTTTTATCACCAATCTCCCCAATTTCTCAATTAACCCCCTCCCCTTAGGTTTTTTTTAAAAAAAATTATTATTATTATTATTATTATAAAGGTCCAGAGTTACAGTCAGGCAGCATAATTAGATGCAGAAACACCAGCAGACAGAAATGGCAAGATGAACCACAGAATTCTTCAGAAAGCACTGGGGGAGGGGGGTGTAACAAACGTTTTGGCTCAAGAACAGAGTCCAGGTGCCAACTTGGAGGAGGAGACCTTAAAAAGATGTCTGAGATAAATCTTGAGAGCCCAAGAGCAGAAGTGACTAAGAATAAGCTTGAAGCGAGAAAATAAACTCAGGACAGGAACAGTAATGTGGTCCATAGAAGAAAGAGGCACAGCAGGCTGTGCAGACACTGAAATTAGCTGGCTGAGAAAACAGTAAGGACAACTCTCTCACATGGAGCTTGCAACTCAGATTTTCAAAGTGGTTGCAGGTGCTGGTGACTGAGCTACGCAGTGCCTAATAATCTCAGCCACGATAGAAAGGAAAAGAAACCTAAAGGTGTACTAATTACTGTAAAGGGCTGACAACCCTGAAGCAGTTTTCAGTGGCTCAGACCTAATTCAGCTCCCTCCAAACTGTGGCCACAAGCATTTAGAAGATGCAAAAAAAAAGATCATTTTTTCATGAAGAAGGAGAATGGAGTAGCGGAGAGAGAATGAAGTGGGGGAAGGGCACGGCACCACTATGTGTATCCCCTAAAGTAGGCATTGCTTGGCCAAAACACCTCCAGCTCAACGGAACTGAGAAACTCATAACAGGAACAAAGTAATAAATAAGACCAGGAGCTTGTGAGAGACCATCCATTCTCCTGCTGGAGATCAAGAATACTGGCTGACCAAGGAGCATGCCATCCTGTGCTCAAACCCTGAAATTCCTCGACCTCTTAAATGAGCTAGACCTCAAGCCCTTGTTTCAACAACCCACACACGAAAAAGACCATCATTTAGATCTATTTGCTGCCTCTATTTCAGCAAAAAGCACAAGCTACCTAGAATTTAATTCCCTATCCAAAGTACTGTGGTCAGACTACCTATTAGAATTCACCATATTCTGGAAAGAGATATCAATAACCAAACTGACCCCCCCTCCCAAGTAGCCTCTTAATCATACTGGAATGACATATTACTATCCCTCCCCATTCCTGATCAAGACTTCCTGGGCCATTGAAAAGTGATCAATGAACAAATCCTAGACAAACTAGCTCCACTCAAATGCAGCAAAAGAATCCAAAGATCAACAAAGAATTGGTTCGACTTAGCACTTGTGTCCCCATAGCCAAATGTTGCATCTTTAAGGGCATACAAATCCCTTCACAACATGGCACCAGCCTATATGGCAACCAAACTTCCCCCTTACGTACCAAACAGATCACTCTGCTCCCATGAAGAAGCACACCTTCAAACACCCCCTAGTCGTGCCCTCGAGTTGCAGACTGCAATACAACCATCCTACTCACATTTCTTACAAACTACTGGAACCAACTACCCCCACAGATAAGATCTATCGAAGGGCTCCTGAACTTTAGAAAAGCAATAAAAACATACCTCTTCATCAAATCACTTGCCTACTAGGACAAACTCTTTGTAATGAAAGCATGACAAATTGTAACTCACTGACTGTATATTGTATGTTAACCATGACAAATAGTAAATTGTATATTATGTATGTTAACCATACCAAATTGTAAACCATTTGACTATCTGCCTCTTTTACAAAGCTGCGCGGCAACAGCCCCAAAGCCCTTTAAATCTCTATGGGCTTTGGGGCCGTTAGCACAGGGCAGCTGCTAGCACGGCTTTGTAAAAGAGGCCCTATATATTATGTATATTAACCTGTAACCCATTTTGAGCTCGTTGGGGAGAACAGGATAGAAAAATTAAATAAATAAATAGAGCTCCGATTAATGCTCTCTATCTCCACCTGGTAGATAGTCATAACCCACAAATCTCTGAATTCATCTACTGATGACAAGGGAAACATATTTTTAATTTTCTGGAATGGTGGAGAGTGGGTATGACAGAACTAATTAGCATGTGAGGCATTACTGTGAACTAATTAGACCTTTACCATCTACAAAATAGGTAGTAGTAGTAGCTCACATGGTAATTTTTTAATAGTGAAACTATTTTAATAGTGAAATAAATAAATATTTAATAAATATTTTAATAGTGAAAATAGCACATGGACATTAATTAGGAAAATGGAAAAAATTGGCCTATTTCCAGTCACAGCAAACGTGGCCTTGTCACACAGTAAAGACCTGTGGCAAGGACATGCTATGGCCATTTTTGCTGCAGTTTAGTAAAAGAGCCCCACAGACAGCTATCATCATGCCTCTAAAAGATTCACACTCAGTACATCTGAAGTTAGAAATACCGCTAGGGTTCACAACCTGTGTTTTCTTAATTTTCCTTCAATATATCTATTATCTCCAGAAATCCTTTTAAGGAAATATATTGTGGAGATTCTAGAATTACCAAATTCTGACACTATTTCCTTTGATAAATTGCTATTATTTGCCTATTAAGAACAAACTCCAGAAAAATGACCAATAGGGTTTTGGATCAATTGGTAACAACTAAAATTGATTTAAAATTGATAAAAAATACACAAGATGTTAATATTAGAGCTATTGTCTTTTAATATTTATTTTTAATTTCTTGTTTAGTTATTAAATTTTTATTTTGTTGATTTGATTACCAATGACCTTGGTTGGACCTATACACGCAGTTCCACAAGCAAACACAAAATTGCAGCCAGAATTAGGATTGCTGGGAATTTGTTAATCTGCCACTTTTCAGGTAGAGTTGGTAAGAACAATGGGTTTCGTTTACCTCCTTACCCCACCCCCTTTTTTACTAAGCCCTGGTAAAGGTTTCTATTGCAGCCTGGAGCACTAAATGCACCAAAGCTGCTCAGACTCTCATAGGAATTCTATGAGCATTGGAGTAGTGTTGGAGCATTTAGGGGCAAATTCTATAAACAGCATCCCGATTATAGGTGGCCTACTGCTGCCAAACCAGCCAATTGGGACACATGTAAAAAAAAAAAAAATCCAGAGGCAGGCAGCCTACATTGTAGGCGCCTTTGTGAAGCGTAGGCATGGTCGTGGCTTCACCCGGAAATGGCCTTAGGTGGGCCTAGGCAGCACTACGCGCCTCCCTAGGCCTGTGGTATTCGCCAGAAATGTAGGTCAGCAAAATGCAGGCCTACATTTCAAGCAGACGCGGCTGCTGAGCTAATTGTGGCAAGTGATTTCCCTACCATGATACGTTTAGTGGCAGAACTTCACAAAAAAGGGTGCCATATAAACATCTCACCAGAACTCCATTATAGGTCATGGTGAGCTCCCAAAACACCCACAAAATTTACTAGATCCACCTGTCTACAACACCAATAGCCACAGACTACTTAAGCCACCTCTGTGCTGCTCTACTAGGCTTTCCTATGCCAGGTGCTGATGTTCTGGAGTATCTCTGACGTCAGTGAAGGGGAGGATTTAATTTACAGCAAAAAACGCCGCGGGATGGTACAGAGAAAATATAGAAGGGGTAAATATTTAGTCTTACATGGTTTTTGGCTGGTTTGCTTCTATTATGAGAATGTAAAAACGATTTTAAGTATACTATATGGTCAATAGTATACTGAATAGATAAATTTGTGTTCTAGGGGACTTTTCTTGAAACAGCCTTCAGGCGAAACATGTCGAAATGACAGGTCCCTTCCTGAAATGAAAAAACAAACAAAAGATAAGTTTTAGCTTTTTATTATAGCTATTTAATGAAATTGATATAATATAGAGCACTGAGCACTTTTGAATAATTTATTAATTAAAATTTATTCGAGTATTCAAGTTCAAGTTTATTGGAATTTGTTATCTACGCAATATCATATATTTCAATGCGTATAACAATTGTTTTTTAAAATAAATTGGGGAGGACAAAACAAATTTTCACACTCTATTACAAACTGGTACAAAAGGCAAAGGGGGTGAACTACAATTTTTAAGGAAAGGAAAAGAAACATTTAAGGAATGGGATCACATAACCAGAATATAAAGTAAAATAAAGAATATTTTGGTGACCTACTCATAAAACTTATTAAAAACTAGGATTTAGTACTTGTAGATAATGTTTTCTATGCTTTGAAAGAGTCCTTGTACAAAAAGCTTTTAAGGGAGCGCTTGAATTTTTCTAAAGAAGGTTCATTACGTAAAAATAGTGGTAAATTGTTCCAGAGCTGGGGTGCTATGACCGAAAAGATAGTGGATCTCCTGGTCCCTATTATTTTTTAAAGACGAAATAGTTAGTAGATGTTGTTGTGTTGATCTGAGTGTCCTGGATGAAGAATATGGTACCAAAAGACGGTCCAAAAATAACGGCGCATGTGATTGTTGAATTTTAAATGTTAACAGTATGATTTTAAAAGTTATTCTGTGTGTGATTGGTAGCCAGTGAGCAGTTTGTAAAAGTGGTGTAACATGGGCATATTTTTTTGAATTTGTTATAATTTTTATTGCTGTATTTTGTATTATCTGTAGTCTTCTTTTTTCTTTATTGGTTATGCCATGGTATAAAGTATTACAATAGTCTAGCCTAGAAATGATTAATGAGTGGATTAAAGTGTTAAGAGCTTCAGGTTTTAGGACTTTTGATAGTGATCTGATGAGCCGTAGCTTATAAAAACAATTTTTGACTACTGAGCTAATTTGGTTATGATATGAGAGTTCCTGATCTAGTGTTATTCCCAATATTTTTGTTGTAGTTACTATTTGAAGAGGGGTGCTATTTAGGAGTATCTGTGGTGAGAATTTATGATATTTTTTCCATGGGAAAAACATTACAGAAGATTTTGCTGTGTTTAAGGCCAACATGTTGTCCTTAAGCCATTTGCTGATTTTTTAAAATTTATTATTTATGGTTATTATTTCCTTTGGATCTGCTGAGTTTATAGGGTACAAAAGTTGAATGTCATCCGCATATGCGAATGAGGAAAATCCAATAGACTGACTGAGGGTTAGGAGAGGAGATAAGAAAATATTAAATAAAAATGGAGAAAGAATTGAGCCTTGTGGGATCCCAAAAGAGTTAGTGAAATTGTTAGATGATGAATTATTAAAAATGACTTTAGCTGAACATTCTTGAAAGTATGATTCAAACCAATTTAACACTTGGTCAGAAATGCCAATTGAGGATAGTCTTTTGATAAATAAATGATGGTCTATGGTATCAAAAGCTGAGGCTAAATCAAGTGAGATCAGAAGAACCGATTTATGATGATCTAAATGGTACTGTATATTAGTTGTGAGTCCTATCATAGAATGTTCAGTTGAATGATTTGATCTAAAGCCTGTCTGATTGGGGTGTAATGTGTGGGTTTTTTCTATGAAGTTAGTTATATGATGAAAAACAACTTTTTCTATTAATTTGGCAAGAAAAGGAAGGTTGGCTATGGGTCGGTAGTTTGATTCAAGTGATATTGCTTCTTTTGGATGTTTTATAATTAGTCTGATAATTGCCTCTTTCCATTCTTTTGGAATGATTCCTATTGTTCGGCTAGTTTCTATCCTTTTTTGAATGAAAGGGCCAAAAAAATTTATGGGTCTAATGAGGAGGACAATGCCACACAAATGTTTTTAGCCACTGAAAACACTTGGCTAACAACAAAAAAATGGAAAGAAGAATGAATGTAGATATGATATTGGTTTGTGTTTGAAGAGATGTTCTTGAGGCAGGCATATATGTTTTTATTCCGATTTTTATAGTGTTGGGGGAGGGTCAGTGATCACTGGGGGAGTGTGTGGGGGTCTGTACTTTGTATCTGCAGTGGTTATTTGGTCACTTTGGATACCTTCTGGGCACTTAGACCTGCCTTTACATCGCCTAAATCATAACGTACAAGTTCCATCCAGGAAGCCTCGTTACACTTTCGGTTATACTTGCAGTACGACTAAGTCTAGGTCAGTCCACGTCCCACCCAGAACCCGCCCTGAGCACTCCTCCTACAACATCCCTTTTAGCTCTGGGCGTACAGCAGCATTGAAGAGGCCTAAGCTGTTTTTAAATACATCTAAAACCCGTTTCGGTTATCGGCACTTGGACAACTTGTCTTATTAATCGTCCAAGTGTCGATTTAGATGGGATTTTAGATGCATTTCTGTTTCGATTATGAGCCCCATACTGCAGTGGATTTAAGGTGTGTCACAGACTACAAACTAAAAAGCATATGTTTTAAAAATATGTGCAGGAAAATCTTGCTTTTTTAATGTTAAAAAAAATAGCACATATGTATGGATTAGAGATGGGGAAGGGGAGCCATACTCCTATTAGTCCTCATCTCAGAACACTTACCACTTTAGTGGCAAACCATGGTTAACTGGCACTGTGCAGCAAGTTATTTGAGTCCTCCCATAAAGAATTCAACGCAGCCACAATTGCTCTCTGCCCAAGTTGATGCAGCAAAGCTCACACTGACAAATATGCAGGCCAGCTGCATGTGGAGGTCACCATACACATGCACCAGTAGATAAGGTGACCTCTGATGCAGTAGGCCTGTGCATGTGTAAGTGTGAGCCTTGCTGCATCATCCGGGGCAGAGAGCAAGTGTAGCTGCGCTGAAGGAAGGAGGTAGCATTATTTCTCTTCTTGAAGGACCCTGGTAGGTAGGTAGTGACAGGCTTGTACACTCAGTGAGAATCCCACCGGAAATATTTCCATGCCTGCAGGATTCCCGCAGACCTTCTGGAGATTCCATTGGGATCCACACACACACACTGCTTTCCATCGTGGCACACCTGAGGAGGTGCTACAGCACACTGGTTGAAAAATACTGCCTTAGGCAAACTTGTCTGTAGGAGCTAATGCTTAAATAAGAACTTAACAGGTATGGGCATATCTCACCATAGACTGCAAAACCTTTAAAAAAGAAACAAAAACCCTACTCTTTCAAAAAATACATAAAACCAATATAACACAACCAGATCTGTCCCAAGCTTCACCTGCAATATTATATACTGCTTAGCAAATTAGAAAATGTTCAAACTATTCCTTATGTATTTCTTAATATCATAACAATTCTTATGTAATCCGCCTTGAACCGTAAGGTAATGAGACCTTAGCTAGGACTGCAGCAGAACGAGACTTAGGAGTGATCATTAGTGAAGTCATGAAAACTGCCAATCAAGTGGAGAAAGCTTCATCCAAGGCTAGACAAATGATGGGTTGTTTCCGTAGAAGTTTCGTCAGCCGGAAGCCCGAAGTCATAATGCCATTGTGAGACCTCATCTGGAATATTGTGTACAATTCTGGAGGCCACATTACCAAAAGGATGTACTGAGAGCTGAATCGGTTCAGCGAATGGCCACCAGGATGGTCTCAGGACTCAAGGATCTCCCGTATGAGGAAAGGCTGAGTAAATTGCAGCTATACTCACTCGAGGAACGTAGAGAGAGGGGAGACATGATTGAGACATTCAAATATATCACGGGCCATATCGAGGTGGAAGATGATATCTTTTTTCTTAAAGGACCCATGGCCCAAGAGGGCATCCGCTGAAAATCAGGGACAGGAAGTTTCATGGTGACACCAGGAAGTATTTCTTCACCGAAAGGGTGGTTATTCATTGGAATGATCTTCCACTGCAGGTAATTGAGGCCAGCAGCGTGCCAGATTTTAAGAAAAAATGGTATAGGCATGTGGGATCTCTTAGGGGAAGAAGTTAGGGGGTGAGTCATTAGAGTGGGCAGACTTGATGGGCCGTGGCCCTTTTCTGTCGTCATTTTCTATGTTTCTATGTTTCTAATAGAAATCACTAATGTAATGTAATAGTGCCAAACCCAACTTTTCAGTGCCATATGAATATGAATGCAAGTTTACAAAATGTGCCACAAAAACTTTTCAACTTGAAAAGGCACAAAAGAAGAAACATTCACCATCTACAATTTCCTTATCGCTAATCTTTCTTGTGCAAAAGGGATGGAAGTAATCCTTGGGGGCAGGACAAACCTTTGCTAGGGTACAGAAGGGTCCCCCAGACCATACGTCTGTTTGACAGCAGCAGCCCATTACAAGAGAGGTTCTCTGCAAGTCACATTATTCCTTTATTATTGGAGACACTCATTTGTAGAATATAAAAAACTACAATCAACTAGAAAGAGAGCCTTTTCATATGCGGGTCCTAATCTATGGAACGCCATACTTCAAGGATTCATTGAAGAAATTCCCTACCTTTCCTTCCGGAAGCAATTGAAATCCTATGCGATTACTTGCCATAGTCTGTCTATGAGAGTTTAACATTTACAACAATGACTCTAATTCTTACTGATCTATGTGTCTCTGATTCTCATATCTTCATTACCCCGCCCTCTTTCTCATCTCCTGCGCTTTCATGCCCTCTATCGACCCTTTCGCCTTTCTTCTAACCTCTGATGGTTTGTAAACATGCAACTCCTATCCCTAATGTATTTTTGTATTTTTGTTATGTTGTTGGTTTTGTTTTGTTTTTTTTAATTATAACCTCCACTTCTATTGTAGTAGTATTGTAAACCGCTTAAAACACACTTACTAGTGGTACATCAAATCCAATCTAATCCATTTTATCGCTGGCAATGACGCCTGCGGTAAACTACGGTAAGCTGTGATAAAATGCCATATTTTACTACTCCTTAATAATTTTCCTTCTAAATCATACCACTAACCACATAGAGCACTGTGTATGCTCAATAAATTTTGGCATTTGCCTCAAATATAAAATCCATGCCAAGAGCCAGCAGTTTCTTCCGGTGTATTAAGTATATACACAAATTAGCAATATTCCACAAAGCATTTCCATAGACAATTCCAAATAGCACAAACTTTGCACTACACAAAAACTTGCATAAAAGATGTAAACCCAGTCCTGCAGGACACATGCCAAGTCATCTAATTGGGCCCTAACTTAGCTAAAAAAAAGAAGGCAATTAGAAAATGTTAACTAATGCTGCTATAGCTTAAATATAATAATAAATGAAGCCCATTTCATAATTTTACAGGTTTCATTATCACCACAACATTCACAACTGTGCTAATACCAATCTTTTCATATCTTTTGACTTCTCATATTTTTGCTCCTGCTGCTAGATTACACATTGCTCTGCTTTTAAAAAAAAGTCAATGCATTTCATACAAAGGTATGTAGGAGTAATGATAAGGATTTTTTTTCCTTTAAACTGTGCATGGAGTATTTAGTCCATTTGCCAACACAGTAATGAAAAGTCAGCAGTGACATAAAGCAAGCACATGAGCAGAACTGAATAAAGTGTGCACTGGAGTGGAGAAGCTCCATGCTGTCTCCTGTGTCCATTGGGAAACATTATTTTCAGTCTTAGAAACACTTTTTTTCCACAGATGGATTTAAACATAAAATCAGCAGTGGTAATTACTTTGCTTTTACAAAGCACAAATAAAATGGTGATATAGAGAAGGGATGCAGTACATAAAAACACACTTGAGCCATCTGATGTACCAAAAATGCAGTCATTGCAGTCTCCTAAGAGTAACAGCTTGCTCTCATAGATATATTTATACAAAAAGCATTACATTTATGCATAAAGAAAACTAGAGGGAGAAATATGGAAAAATATATTCATCAGTACCAACAGTTTAAGCATGAAAAAACCTCAATAGGAAAATACAGTTTTGCTGCTTTTTTGTTCTGAAATACTGTTAGATCATATTTATTCAAAATGTTTTTACTATTACCACAATGTGCCTGTGCATAATTGTGCCCTGACAGAAGATGCCCCCCCCCACACACACACACACATTTGTAGCAACAATAGGCCTATTATGTTTTCTTTTTAAATGACTACCAATGCTCAATTTTTATTTTAAATATTAAAAATGCTACTTCTGTTGTCCATTGATATGCAACCATTTTTTTTTTTTCAGATTCCTTTGCATGCATAATGCTCTAGGAGAAAAGGATCCAGTGAACATACTGAAAGGTATTTATTTTAAAATTCCGTGCAAACCATATGAATGGCAGGGCATATATTTCCGATACAGCAAGACCCTTCTCGACCTAGGAAGTCTGGAATTTCTCATATAAGAGTACTTTTCGCTTCCATATCGATATGCTTGACACGTAGCGCAAGGTACTGTACACACTTTCTTTCCACGTTAGGACATTTGTAGCTGAAGCTCTTCTTTTGTGAAATTTCAGATGCTTCAGCGATGATTGCTGTTTTAAGTTTTCATATTTCTTCACTGCTGCCTGCCTAAAGCCTGCAGATAGCTCTAGCAGATATTTCAGGCAACGTGGAGATGTGCCGCTCTTTGCAACACAAAGGATATCGATATCTCATTTGTAACATGCCCTGGATAACAGACGATAAGGTCAACTGAACTTACATTTGATCCCTCGTCCCCTGTTGATTTTACAAAGCAGGCTACTTACTGGCTGTTTCCATAGTAACAACTGTGCTTTTTCTTAAATATCTATCACATTCTTGCCACTTCCTAAAGAAACATTAAGAAATGCTAGAAAACATTGCTTTTGCACGCTTGTTACATAATTATTGGGAGCACTGAACGGATAAGGACATAACGCATAGTTTTTAGCGAAAGAAAGCTGTTTGTTTCTCCCCAAAGGACAGATAAGAAGTTGTCTCAGCTTTTTTACTTACATCTCTGGTTTCTGCGTTTGCTTTTGTACATGGTCATGCTGAAGAAATCCGACTTTCTAAGAAGTAATTACCTTGAACACAAGGACAAAAGAGATAGGCTGTGCTTCTGCTTTGCGGTGAGACAGTCGCTCACTGGCAGAAGGTAACCAGCAATCCAACAGTGAAAGCCTGGGAAGTACCATTTTCATAAAATCCAGGGGGAGGGAGGGGGAAATGAGATACTACTGCCTCTAACAATTTTCTCTGTTCCTAACCTCAGTTCACATGAATTCTTTCTTTAATATTTCCTCGACTCCAGTATGACAGCAACTGTGCCGGATGAGTTCCCAAAGACACAGCAGTGTTGCATTGCTAATGCACTCATTTATTGAACAATTTACAAGCAAAGTTTCCACAAAAAGATGTAAAAGATGTTGAGAAAAGACAGAGATGCAGAAAATATAAATTTAAGTTAATAGTCCATACAGGAACACATAAGTTCTCAGGGAAATGCATATTTAAATATCAAATATTCAAAGGCGCCAAACGATTGTTTCTATAAACTCTGCAATTGTTTCTAACAATTCATGTGAAATCATAAGAAATACAAATTTTGAATACAAATGAGATTCTGTTAAGCTTATAGCTCTCCAGATAAGACCATATCAGAGAAATCTGGCTTTATTTCAAAAGAGTTTACCATATTCTGTGTCCTTTGAAAAGAGTGCCTCACATATGAAGGGCTGCTGAAAAGATCTCAGCCCACTCCCTCCTGCCTCAAGAGTGAGTGGCCTGAGACTTGGGGGAGTGTCAGGGGGTTCAGGTTCAGGGTAAGGGTTTGAGTTCAGGGAAGTGGCGGCAGGACGGAGTGGGCATCCCATCTGCCTGGCTTACCTTGGGGGAGGAGGGTGTTCTGGAGCAAGAGGGAGTTGGCATCCCTACTTCACGGGTGGGGGATCCGACAGGAGGGAGTGGGATTCCTTCCTTCCTTCCAGCTGAGTTTGCTTGGGGGTTCCCTGCAGCAGCTGCTCAGTTGATCATGGCAGGAGGATTCCCATTGATGGGAAAGGATCAGACATGATTTTCTAACTGGCGCCTGTGACCTGGACACCAGTTAGAGAATCAGGCTGGTTAAGCAGGGTTGGACATCTGTCTCTTAGGGCAGACACAATTCTGAATAGGACACTGGTGTGAGATTCTCAGCTGCTTCTTAGGCGGTTGCAGAAACTGGCATCCTATACAAAATTCCTCCTTATTTCAGTGATTTTCCACTTAAAAAGCTCATAATTGAAAAAATAAAAAAAAAATAAAAATGAATTGCCTATTTTCTTAGGGGAGAGTGCGGTTGTGAGGTTGTGGTTTCAAACCCACGCTGCTCCTTGTGACTCTAGGAAGTCACTTAATCCCCCCTTGCCCCAGGTATGTTAGATAGATTGCGAGCCCGCTGGGACAGACAGGAAAAAATGCTTGAGAATCTGAATAAATTCATGTAAACCATTCTGAGCTCCCTTGGGAGAACAGTATAGAAAATTGAATAAATAAATAAAAAAACAAAAGATAGGCGCCTAACGCATGACACCTAGTGGTGCCTAACACCAATGTAGGTCTGTTTAAGGGTGAAGAAAGACTTAGGCACCACTAGGTGTGATTTTCTAAAGGACTTAAACACCTGTAATATATGCCTTTAAAACCCTGGCCTACATTATTGGCACCCAACACCCCCCAAGGCTCAGGCCCCCCACCCTGCACCTCTAACTCTACCCTCAACCCTCCCCCATAACATCCGGCCAGCCCAAAATGGTGGGCTTTCCCCTTCCCGGTGCATTCTGGGATGCACTGGGGAGGGGCTTAAGGCTCTGATTGGTAGTATATTCCACATGTCTTGGGATCTTTGTGTGTATAGCCTGAGGTTTATTATATTGTTTTCCTCATGGAGGAGAAAACCTATTTGAGAGGGTGCTGAAAAGTTCTCAACCCAACCAATCAACTTTCTAAATTCTGAGCGTTATTTTGCCACTATAGCTAAAATGAGTGTTCTTATTTCGTTAAGTGCCAATCTTCAGAAACAAAATTCTATGTTTTGACATTGTTTCATATCATTAATTGAACCATATCCACGTCATTCTCTTCTTGGTTGGGCTCAAAAATTTTCAGCATAACTCGTAATGACAGCAGGATGTAAAAGAAACCCAATTTGGGAATATTTTAATGAAGTTCCTCTACCAATGGTAAGGCTGGCATGTGTGCAAAAAGCAAACACTGCAACAAAGAAATGCAAGGCCTGGTGGCCTGAATGAAACATGAAAAGTGCTTTGATGAAGATGACAAAATGAACATGTATGAAGAGGCAGGATCTTCAAGTTAGTAAATGTTTTGATTTCATCATATTTCTTAAAGACTGCCTTGAGGAATTGTCATATTTGAGCAAAAAAAAAAAAAATATTTGTTATTATCACTGCATGCTATTGTCATTTTGATATAGTTGTTATGAAGAGTGTGGCAAGTCCGGCACTGCTTCCAGCTTGCCCCATGATAAGAGCAGGGAGTACAATGCTTCAGGTGGTAGTTAATCCCATTAGAGGAATTTCTCTAGCTATGAGGCTGCCTATCCCAGTATAGAAACCTTAGATTCCATCTCTGTGCAGATTAAGAAAAGTGGCTCTGCAAAAAGAGCCTATTCAAGGCAAAGAATAAAACCCTTTAAAACTGCCTTTAAACAGCATATATTCCCTAGCAGCTATTTTCAGCTTGGCCAAAGGGGGAGCCAAAGGCAGTACTGGCCCATTCCCATACCACAGAGCCTGGGGCTGGTGATCTCCTGTATTGACTATTGTAATGCTCTATACAACGGGATCACACAGAAAGAAATCCGACGATTGCAGATTATTCAAAATACCTCTGTTAAAATTATCTTCCAGGCAAGGAAATTCAACCATGTTACGCCTTTACTAATTAAAGCACACTGGCTCCCTATCGAACACAGAATCACTTATAAAATTATTTTACTTACATTCAAAACCAGAACTTGTAACCAACCGGAATTCATAAACACCTATACCCCCCCCAGATTACTTCACTCTGCTATACAACATCTTCTTAATATCCCCTCTCTGAATAATATTAATACCTTGCGCTTAAATATCTTCTCGGTCACTAAACCTACCCTCTTGAACTCCATACCCAATCACATAAGAGAGGAAACAAACTTAAACCAGTTTAAATCCAAACTAAAAACCTTCTTATTCAAAGACGCCTTTGATTAACCCCTTCTCTTTTAGAGATGCTGTTTAATAGCAACCGCCCTTCTAAGGACAATTTGAGTCCCTTTTTTTAGCCTTCCCCTGCCTTTTGTTTCTTTCTTATAAGATTGTAGTTCGACCCCCTTCTCTCCTTTTGTATAAGTCTGCCTGTTTAGTTAACTGTACCCCCCAAATATGTTTGTTAACTTGAATGTTTTTATTGACTAATGTACACCGCCTAGAAGCCTGATTAGGTGGTATAACAAATTTTTAAATAAACTTGAAAAGCTTGAGCCTCAGAAAGGGAAAGAGGAGGGTCAGGAAGGTGGATGGAAACCAGCCTGGCAGAAGGTGCCAGAGAAGCAGACTAGATGGTGGAACAATGCTCAGCCTAGGACCAGTCCTGATGAGGAACTAATGGAGCTGGAAGAAGCTGAACTGCCCACTCAATTAACTTGGCCTACACCTGAGGAATACATGGAGGTAGGTGAAGTGCCCTGTGCAAGGTGAGCTGAACAAGGCCATGGAAATAAGCTAAATAAACCCTGCTTATTGGGTTTTTTCTCTGAGAGGTATCAGTTTGAACTTTGCTTTTGTTTCATGGATGTGGGTTTTTTTTTTAAATTTTCCTTTTTTGACCTAAGTCTTGATGGGTAGAATAATGTCCACAGTGATCCTGTTGTATGTGCTTATATAACAGAAGAATGGAATGTCTTTCTTACAGTAACAATTGATACCTCAGGAAATACACATACAGCAGAATACTTACAGGAAGTAGCAGCAAAAGCTATAATAAATGTGAACAAAAATTCAAATGTCTAGTACGGGGTCGGCAACCTGCGGCTCCAGAGCCGCATGCGGCTCTTTTCCACCTTTGCTGCGGCTCCGGTAGTGTGTCACGCAGGCATGCATCTTACAAGTCCGGCGTCGCGGCGGGAAATAGCCATGCTGAGCAGTGAGCTCAGCACATACACAGATGAAAGCCTTGCTTGCTGATTGGTCCGGCGGCCCCGCCCCGCCGTGCCGCCGGACCAATCAGCAAGCAAGGCTTTCATCTGTGTAGTGCTGAGCTCACTGCTCAGCATGGCTATTTCCCGCCGCGACGCTGGACTTGTTAGGTGCACGCCTGAAAAAGAAATCATCCTGGCCGGGGTCGGTGTCATGCTCCAGAGATCTACAGCCTTCCTATCTCCCTCTCCCTTCTACCTGCTTCCGGCCACATCCCCTGCTCCGCGGCTCTCTTCGGCAACTCAGCAGCAGCGATCGACACAAGCTTCTGACGTCGGGGCCTACCCTCTGCGAGTCCCGCTTGTTTCAACTTCCTTTTTCCACAAAGGCGGGACTCGTAGAGGGAAGGCCTCGATGTCGGCAGCTTGTCTTGATCACTGCTGCTGACGAGTTGCTGAAGAGAGCCGCGGAGCAGGGGGGTGTTGCCAGGTGCAGGTAGAAGGGAGAGGGCCAGATGCAGGACTCGTGGGTGAGGGAGGAGAAGAGAGAGAGAAAGAGAGAGGGGAGGGAAACAAAAGGAAATATTTCATACTGGGCTGGGCCGGAGTGGAGGGAGGGTGGAAAGATTCTAGCTACAGGGTGCAGTAACAAAGGAAAAGGGGGGGAAAGCTGAAAATGGAGATAGTGACACAAAGAAGAGAAAGGGTAAGCAGGACCTACTGAATAAGGATAGAGATACAGAGGGGACATGAAGAGGAGGTGAAATAGAGACATAGAAGTAATGCTGAAAAAGTGTGTGGGGGGAGATAAAGACATTGAAAGGGCAAATGGTGAACATGGCGTAAAGATAAGGACAGAGACAAATGAAGATTCTGAAAAAGTGGTGAGATAGGGATATAGGTGAGATGGACACAAAGAAGGGTGATGCTGGAAAATAGGTGGAATGGTAATTCTGACAGACACAGAAGGGAAATGCTGGATCAAGGAGAGATGGGGCTCAGGCTGGATGGAATGAGGAGAAATGCCTTGTTGGCCCGGAACTTCCTCTCCTACGTCAGAATTGACGTCAGGGAGCGGAATGCTGGTCAGCGCAACACTTCTGCAGGGAAAGCTTGGGACGGCGGTGGCTTGGGGGCTGTTCCCCGATTGCGGTGGCAGCAAACCGAGTGGCTTGGGGGACGGCACGGAGACAGAAAGAAGGGGGAACAGGGAGACAGAAAGAAAAAGTTGGGGGAGAGAATGAGGTCTGGAGGAGAGGAAACATACAGGAGGCTGAAAGAAAGGAAGAAAGATTGGATGCACAGTCAGAAGAAGAAAGTGCAACCAGAGACTCATGAAATCACCAAATAGCAAAGGTAGGAAAAATGATTTTATTTTCAATTTAGTGATCCTGTATATAGCATTAAGATAAGAAACAATATATGCAGTGTTAGATTTGTTTTATAATGGTTTTGCGGCTCCAAGTTTTTTTTTCTTTTCGAAAACGGGTCCAAGTGGCTCTTTATTTCTTAAAGGTTGCAGACCCCTGGTCTAGTATGTAGTTTAGTCACTGACAATACTTCAAATGTATCCAATATAAGATGAAATTTAGAAGGGCATGAAGAGAATACTAAGCTAATAACATATTATTGCAGTGCTCATTTGATTCACTTCCTAGTCATAGACTTCAGTGTTCCAGAAATAAAGACTAATGTAGTTGAAATTCCTAAATACTTCCATAACAATCATTTTGCTGTAGCAGCAGCTCTTAAAGAATGGGTGGAACCAAGCTAATGCTTTGGCCTATTCTGATGACAGTTTGTGAACACAACTGAGAGAAAATATATGACATTGTTTACAGCCAAAATCCTCAATATTGGGCTTAAGAGAGATGTTGAAGATATGCTGAGAATCCTGAAACTCATTTCTGAATCTGTTTATTGCTGATGCTGTTGAAATGTAGAATAAACTGACTGAGCACTTAAAAGCAGAACTGCAAAATGACAAAATTAAATTACAGGCTTAAATCCTCCCCCCCTCCCCAAAACGAATGAGACAAGTACTGTCTCCATCTCATTTTCTTGCAAATAAGGTCAATATCCAGTACCAGTGTCAAACTTTAAGTGCTGAAGAAGAGGAGTTAGATATGACATGGGTATCATAGAATTATCCAACTGTAATGCCAACTATAACAAGCCAGAGCTAAGGGGGAACTCATTCAAGAAATATACAGTATGTTTGCTGATTATGTTTTAAAGTCACACCAGTGAACTGGTGGAGGTCACTTGGATTTAGAGACTGTTGGATTTAGAGACTGTTGATGTAATGATTTCACTTAACAGCAGTAGCTTCTTCTGATTGTAAAGAAAGAATATTATCTTCTTTTGGACTCATTCATTCCAAGTTGAGAAATCATTTGGGACACAATAAAGCAGGAAAGCTTGGTTTTCTTTTCCAGATTATAAACAAGCAAGAAGATGAACATAAGAACATAAGAACTGCCATCTCCGGATCAGACCCATGGTCCATCGAGTCCGGCGATCCGCACACGCGGAGGCCCAGTCAGGTATACACCTGATGTAGTTTTAGTCACCCATATCCCTCTATGCCTCTCGTAAGGAGATGTGCATCTAATTTGCCTTTGAATCCTAGCACAGTGGATTCCTTAATAACCTCCTTTGGGAGAGCATTCCAGGCGTCTACCACTCGCTGTGTAAAGCAGAACTTCCTGGCATTTGTCCTGGACTTATCCTCCCTTAGCTTCAAACCATGTCCTCTTGTCCGTGTCGCGTTGGACAATGTAAATAATTTATTTTCCTGCTCTATTTTATTGATGCCTTTCAGCATTTTGAACGTTTCGATCATGTCCCCTCGCAGCCTCCTCTTCTCAAGGGAGAACAATCCCAGTTTCTTGAGTCGTTCCTCATATTCCAAGTTCTCCATACCTCTTATTAGCTTCGTTGCTTGTCTCTGCACCCTCTCCAGCAGTTTTATATCCTTCTTTAGGTTGGGAGACCAATGTTGGACACAGTATTCCAAGTGTGGTCTGACCATTGCTCTATAAAGCGGCATTATGACTTTCTCCGATCTACTCGTGATTCCTTTTTTTATCATGCCTAACATTCTGTTTGCTTTCTTTGCCGCTGCCGCGCATTGTGCCGACGGCTTCAGGGTCCTATCTATCAGTACACCCAGGTCCTTTTCTTGTTCGCTCTTACCCAGAGTTGCGCCTGACATTCTATAC
The DNA here is from genome assembly GCF_902459505.1 of Geotrypetes seraphini. Taxonomy (NCBI): domain Eukaryota; kingdom Metazoa; phylum Chordata; class Amphibia; order Gymnophiona; family Dermophiidae; genus Geotrypetes; species Geotrypetes seraphini. Next base: position 86,297,220 of record NC_047085.1, read on the forward strand.
TCGTGTTCCTTATTCTTACTACCTAAATGCATTACTTTGCATTTCTCCATGTTGAACTTCATCTGCCATTGCTCTGCCCATTTCTCTAACTGATACAAGTCGCTCTGGAGTTCCTCGCTATCCTCCTGCGATCTGATTGCCCGGCATAGCTTTGTGTCATCTGCAAACTTAATGATCTCACTGGATACTCCTTCTTCCAGGTCATTGATGTAAATATTAAATAGGATCGGCCCAAGAACCGAGCCCTGGGGCACACCACTAGTCACTTTCTCCCAGTCTGAGAACTTCCCATTTATGCCCACTCTCTGCTTTCTGTTTTCCAGCCATTTGCCTATCCACCTGTGTATATGAAGATGAGTGAGCTACAGAAGGTGGTATTTTAAGGTCATGTTTGGACCTGGCTAAGTTGTTGGTTTTTTTTTAAGATATTTTGTTTAACCACATGAGTTAACATGAATGTTTAAGCAAATGCAAGAATATATATGCTATAATGTTATTGTTTTAGTTAATAAAACTATTTAAATAGTTATTAAGGTAATGATTATTTTTCTCCTTTCAATAAAGTACAGCAGAACAGTTATCCAAATATGAATGTTTAACCTATTAAACTGGAGACAGTTCATCTAAATTTCATAATTATTTATATATGTATTTATACCAGCATGAATGAAGTCATGGTTTAAATCAACACATAATACAAGGACTGGTCACTGCTAAGACCCCCTGGTAATTTTTCCAGCGTAATATTGAATGCAATTGATCCTCAGAAATGCCACCAGCCACTCAAATATGTTTCATAGTGGTTGGATTTATACATTATATCTTCATCGGGACATTTTTGTTTTGTTTTTAAATTTGTGAATGTCTTAATTTTTCATAAGGCGCAATAGTGCCAAAGTAAAACTTATTGTAGATAAGAGCTAATACTTAGCTTAGCTATACTGGTCCATTCTAAGGGATTTTAAAACCTATAGAGTGGTCGTGTCGTGGGAAACACATTCTAATTGAGGGATCACAGCCCTGATGAAACCCATGTTGGGTGAAACATGTTGGTGACAGTATTAGCTCTTATCTACAATAAGTTTTACTTTGGCACTATTGCACCTTATGAAAAATTAAGACATTCACAAATTTAAAAACAAAACAAAAATGTCCCGGTGAGGATATAATGTATAAATCCAACCACTATGAAACATATTTGAGTGGCTGGTGGCATTTCTGAGGGTCAATTGCATTCAATATTACGCTGGGAAAATTACCAGGGGGTCTTAGCAGTGACCATCCCTTGTATTATGTGTTGATTTCTACTTTCCCATCTTTAGAGACTTTTTCAACTATATAGTTTGCACTAAATGGTTTAAATCAAGCCTTTCTGACAAGTGATTTAAATTGTGATTTAAATCAATTTGTTTTGAATCAAATCTACTCTGCGCCTACCTATTTTAAGTTTACAAAAAAACCCCATTTATTTTTATCTGTTCTTTCATAGTCAGTGCCTGGTCTAGTATATCACCCAAAATTTTGTTAACAAACTAACTTCACATTGCCAATAGTACAGAACATTGGAAAATATGAAATTTCATGGCTACTCAAAAGCATTATTTGCATTTTGTTCATGTTCAATTTCAATCTGTTACTGCACATCCACTGATTTATCATTTGTAATGATAAGAGTTCAAAACTCAATTGTCTTAGAATAAGAATACTCAACTTTGAATATATACCAGATGCCATCTGCTTGGATACAATAGTCAACCCTGAGGATCCCCAACGGTACACAAAGTGACCTCAGAAAGATAGTTGCTGACAAGACAGATCCTTATGGGACTCCAGAAGAAACATCCATAAAAAGATATCTGTCCTTACTATTTACAAAACAAAGTTGCCATTGATGTAAGAAGGACTTAAAACACTCATAGATAATATCTCCAATACTAATCTCACTTAATCTTTGCAATAATATCCTCAGTTATTCTTGCCCCTGCTGCAGCTGGATTCAAAATGGTTCCAGCAACCCTTAGCAGTAATACTGTGAGAATACTACTAGTGGTTGCTGGTGCCATTTTGAGCATGATGCGAGTAGGAGCAGAAGCAGCTGGAGATCACTCTTCCCTAGACTCCTATACTATCAAGGATTGACAGAGGAAGACCTGAGGGGGGGGGGGTGTCTTGGGAGGCAGGGGGGCCTATGGGGAAGGTAGGGGTCTTCAAGGAAGAAGAACCTGCCCATGTTGTGTTTCTGTACTTAAGGGTTCATGGTCTATTTGTACAGCTCTGATCCCTTTAAGATGGCACCCTGGAGCATCAGGCTGCTTATTAAGAGCCTGATGCTTCCAGGCAAAAAAAATCATACCAGCTTTGAGTTGGCATTATTTTTCCACAAATAATGCAGCTTGCAGAGTTCAATGCAAGCTGAGTAATTTAATTTGCAAAATAATGAGGTGCTTTGTATGCAGTTTGATGCTTTGCATCTTCGTATTATGCAGTTCATGCTGACTTACACTAATATGCATTACAGTAAAATAACATATGCTTTTGCAATTTAACATGTGTTAAAGGGCAAAAACTATATGTTATTCTCTTAACATACTCTCGTAACTACCTCCCCCCCTTTAAGTATCTTAAATATAACGAGCCAGTATTTCTGTAAACACAGACCTTCTTCAGCTAAATTAGACCTCAATATTTGTTGTCAGGCTATATCTGGGCACATGCACTGACTATCTGGGTCATTAGCAGTGCCTGGAAGTTATGGAGATATAGCTGATATTCAAGGTCATAACTGCATATGTAACCGGGCAAAGACAAGGCTGCCTTTTGTGTGAGCTGAATGCCCAGTTAGCTATGTGGGCACCGTCATTGAATATTTTTGATGCCTGCATAACTCCTAGCTCCCCCTGATTCTCTCCCTCACCCCCTGAACCATTCTGGCATTAACCTGAGGGTGACACAACAGTCACAACTGATTTTCAATGACATTACCTAGTTAAGTATTGTTGAATATTAGCTTACAAACCACTCGTACGTGGTTCAAGCAGTTAGGACTCTCCTGTCAACTTAAACTTCAATGGGACTGATATTCAGCTAGCAGAATGATTAAATCCCATCACCGGTGCTGACCCTGGATATTCAATGCTGTGCCATTTCCAGCAATTGACACTGAATATATGGGGTTTGTTTGGTTTTTTTTTTAAAAGGTGGCTAGCTGATAACTGGTCAGCCAATATTCTGCACTAACTGGCCATCGGCTAGCACATAAAGATAGGACAGCCATTTATTTTATTTAGTTATTAAAAATTTTATATACCACATACAACTATGTGGTTTCCATATTACATATATAAAATCTTGTTTCCCTACGATTATCACATATAACATAGACGTGTCTAAACAACATCATCAATCGTCCCTGTTATAAACAGGGATAGAGCGCAAATTCAATCAATTCAGAAATACAAACAAGCTTTAAATCATACATTGCTGTCAAAAAAATTATAAAAGGCGATTATCAACTGAAATATACCTTAGCATTGGTAAATAATTGAGTTTTCAGCATTTTCTTAAAATTAATCTTCCTCATACAAAACCGCCTGGTCAACACTGAATATCAGGGCATAAATTGGATTTGGCCCTGGAATGCCCCCAAGACAGCTGGCTTGCGATTATGTGCTAACTACAAATATTCAGCAGAGATAACTGGTTATCTCCCGCTGAATATTCGGGGGTAGCCTGCTATCTGCAATTTAACCAGTTAGCAATTCTGTGGTTACAATCAAAGCAGTTTGCTTATTATATACAGGTACTTATCATGTACCTGGGGAAATGGAGGGTTAAGCAACTTACAAGGAACTACCGTGAGAATTGAACCCAGTACCCCAGGTTCTTAGATCACTGAAATAATTTTTTTATCTTCTTTAATTCTTTCTATTTCTTTGATTTTTTTTTTTTTTTTTTTTTTTTTTTTTTATTATTTAATATTTATTGAATTTTTCAATATAATCAAGCATAAAACTTGTACAGAAAGGAAATTCAGCATGAAATTAATACAATTGAAAAGATATATAAAAGAATATCAAATATAAGCATAAATTTCTACTCAAGTCCTCAATCAGATCCAAGAGGGGTAATAGGCGAATCAAAGTAATTATATTTAAACCAAGCAATAACTAGTTGAATGAGATTAAAGCACCCTTTCTTAAACTAAGCACTTTCTTTCTCCAGAGATGCAGTTGAGAGAAAGGTTGTCAGTTGAGATGGCTCAAAGAAAACATATTTATGAGAATGATAATTAATAACACATTTACATGGATGTCGCAAGTAAAAGGTCGCCCCCAGAGATATAACACCAGGTTTCCTTAACAAAAATTCTCGTCTCCTTCTCTGTGTATCCCTAGCCAAATCTGGGAACATCTGAATTTTACAACCTAAAAATTCTTTGTGTTTATTTTTAAAGAAGAGTCTCAGCAACCAGTTTTTATCTGGTGCGAGAGCTACTGTCAAAAGTAAAGTGGCAGGGGTCACCAATTCTCTATCAGACATTTCCAAAATATTAGATATGTTCATTAAGTCAGGTCCCATTTTCTGTTGTTGTTGGTCTTGAGTTTTATTTGGAAGGTAATAGACCTGCGTAAATGGTGGTAACGACTCTTCAGAAAGTTCCAATACTTCCATCATATAACGTTTCAACATTTCCCTTGGGGCTATCATAGAAGCCCTAGGGAAATTTATCAGTCTGAGATTATTATTACGAGAGAAATTTTCCATTGCCTCCATCTTCCTTCTTAGGTTAGTATTGTCTTTAATTAATGTCTCAGTAATTTGTTGGGAGACTTTTAATTCTTGACAGACATTCTGTACTGAAGTTTTTGAGTCCTCAAGTCCAGTCTTTAAATTTTTTATCTCAATTTCATGGTTATTAAGTTTCTTTTCTAATTGTTGTAGTTGTGGGTTTATAGATCTTGTCAAATTGGCCACAAGATCCCACAGAGAATCTAATGTAACCTCTCGGGGCTTCTCAATTTGAAAAGGTTGTAAAGGTTGTAATTTTAATTTGGTTAGCTCACCCTCTGGCAGCGTGTCTCCTACGGCAGTCTGTCGAATTCTCTCATCCCCCACTGCTTCCTCCTCAGTCTCCTCGCTCAGACTCCTCTGCACCGGCAGGGAGTCCTTCCACACAGTTCCCCCGTTGTTCTCCTTAGCCTCCGGGAGGAGGTGAACTCCGACCTCAGGAAGTACCTCCTCTCGCGGGGAACTGGTTGACTGAGGGCGTGGGGGAGGTGCCCTTACTTCGGGACTCAACGATGTCTCCGGCCCCATGGAGAGCGACACAGATGCGCCTCCACCATGCGTCTCCCGCGGGGAACTCCCCGAAGCTGTCGGCGTGCCCTGCATTCTCCTCATCAGTTCCTCGATGTTTCCGAAGACGGCCGTTCTGGAGCGCTGCGAGGCTCCAGCAGCGCTGCGTCCCCTCCTCTTCGGCATTATAACAGGTAAATAGTTGCAGTAGACAAAGATATTTTAAGGAGCTTCAGGAAGAGTGAAACTCAAACAACTCCTCGTGCGGCCATCTTCCTATTTCTTTGATTTTTGATCTTGGAAATGAATTACATATTTTTATTTTAATCAGGTACTTTACCTAGATTGTGAGCCTTCGGGACAGATAAGGTAGTTTTTCTCAAGTATTTAATTTCATTTTAGTTTTGATACATTGTAAATCGCTTAGGTCAGTAAAATGCAGGAGCGGTATATCAAATCTTAAATAAACATAACCACTAGGCTAATCCTCCACACTTGTAGTAAATAACTAATTAAATAAAAGGGGGGGGGGGAGGTATAAAAGTGGATATTTGAAAGAAGGAGCAAATATGCTGCATAACATCTATTAACACTGCCTACTTTGCCCTCACATATGCTCATAAACACCAGTTCATCCAAATACTGTATATAAATGCCTTCTATTTGCCCTGCACAACCCTCAAACCTAAAGGTATATATTCCTGCCTGATCAAAGGTACGTCTAACCAGGATACCTGCTATAAACATTCTAACTATAGGGAGAGCTCTTCTTAAATCTTCTAAAACTTGAAATAGTCATATGGCATTTTTACTATGGTCCACTGGACAATATCATATACACCCTCAAGATAATGTAATAATATGGAGGCAGAGTTAAGATGGTAATGGAGTTCTGAGCAACCTATTTCTTCCATTTTTACAATGGTGCTGAAAAGAAGGGGAGAGTTCCAACTTACCCCACAATTTCTTCTTTGGCTGCTATGCAACCACTAGATTGATTCTTTTGCTTAAAAGCTTTCTTTGACAAACACAGGTATGTCTCCTGCAGCTGCCACTGAGAGTGGAGAATTGGAGCAACTTAGGAGTAAGAATCTCTCAGCTTGTATGGTCCTGCCTCTCAGAACAGCCAGGCTTCTTCAAGTGTGAGCCCAACATCAGCTCTACCCACAGCAATGGTTGTGGATGAGGTTCCACTTTGGGTCAGAGTGCTCTCACTGGGTTGGAAAACCCAGAAGGAATATCAGAGACACTTCAGGTGCCTGCCCTACAAAAACAACAGCTTGCTGCTTTAACTATAGATGTTTCAGTAATTCAAACCAAAGACCTGGGAGAGTTTGCTGGATCTTTGGTGAAGATGCCATTAACATCTGGTGGTAAGCCTGAAGTCTCCTTGCAATGTATGCGGACAGTGCTTGTAAAAATGGACAATGCAATATCTAAGTGTTCTGTAGATTTGAGCTCCTTGGTACATACTGCTGTAAATTTGGCACTTAGGCAGGGCTAGATTAAAGGGTAAGCCCAGTAGGCACGTGCCTAGGGCGTAAAATTGTCAGGGGGGACCCAGGGCCGGCGTTAGGTGGAGCAAACAGGGCAGCTGCCCTGGGCCCCACAGATCTAGGGGGCCCCGTGGTCTGAACTTCTCTTTATCTTCCTCGCTTCCCCTCACCCTCCCGATCTTCATTAAACAGGTCAATGTTCCTTTTCAGAGGGGCCCCTACATGACAGCCATTCACAAACTGCCAGCGGCTGCCCCAAAGCTTTCCCTCTGCAGCGATTTGCCCTGTCAGAAACGGGAAGTTGCAGCAGAGGGAAAACTTAGGGGCAGCTGCCGGCAGCTTGTGAGAATGGCTGCCACATCAGGGCCCCTCTAGTCAGGGCCCCTCTGAAAAGGAACATTTTGGCTACTGGGGTGGGGGCAGGGGAGAAGCGGTCTGCCCAGGGTGCTCCAAGGCCTGGCTAGGAATTATTTAAAAAGGGATGGTTAACAAGACTAAGAATATTATAATGCCCCTATATCGCTCAATGGTACAACGTCATCTGGAGTATTGCGTTCAATTCTGGTCTCATCTCATGAAAGATATAGTGGTGCTAGAAAAGGTTCAAAGAAGAGTGACCAAGATAGTAAAGGGGATTGAACTCCTCTCATATGAGAAAAGACTAAAACGGTGAGGGCTCTTCAGCTTGGAAAAGAGACAGTTAGGGGAGATATGATTGAGGTCTACAAAATCCTGAATGGAGTAGAACGGGTACAAGTGGGTCAATTTTTCACTCTGTCAAAAATTACAAAGACTAGGGGACACTCGATGAAGTTACAGGGAAATTCTTTTACAACCAATAGGAGGACCTGCTAAGGTCCTCTGCTAAGGTTCTTTGTTAAGTTTTTTAGCTAAAGTTTTGGCCCTCCATAGTTTACTTGCCATATTCTTGATGCATGTGTAATTGTTAGATGCATGTGTTAGACGCATAGGTGATTGCTAAACGCATGTATTAGATGCCTAGGAAGCATGTACTAGACGTATTAGATGCATGTATTAGACTCATTCGACGCATGTATTAGTCACATACATGACTTCTAATCACATTCCATAGACGCATGGGATGCATATATTAGACGCATGCATGTGTAATTGTTAGATGCATGTGTAACTGTTAGATTCATGTGTTAGACGCATAGGTGATTGCTAAACGCATATATTAGATGCCTAGGAAGCATGTACTAGACGTATTAGACGCATGTATTAGACACATACATGACTGCTAATCACACTCCATAGATGCATGGGATGCATATATTAGACGCATATGTTAAACGCATGAGTGACTGTTACACGCATGTATTAGATGAATGCATAACTTAGATTAGGAACACTAATCAACCCAACACTACCACTACTATCAGTTACTGGCTACACCTTAAGAGCTAAATCTGTTTGCTACCAACTATACAAACTAGAAATTGGGAATATCAGGGAAACCAATATAGCTATCGCGACAGGAGGAGACATATTACCCCGCAAACATGAACTTCCTATTAATTTTACTGATCTATCTAATAAGCGGAAGCATCAAAAAAGTTAACTCACTCTATCCACAACAACGCTCAGTCCACTACCCTGATCTATCAATCAAGCACATAATTAACCCACAAGAAGACAGGGTAAATCATATTAACGTAATCTCAAATAAAGGAAGACATCAACGAACCCCTAAAAAAAGAATAAGGAAAGTAAAACCTATAAGAACCACTACTCCTATCAAGCCTATCACATCCGCCTCTGTTCCCTGTGCATATCTTAATACTAGATCGGTCAGGAATAAAACTTTCCTAATCAAAGATTGGATCATCAGCAAGCAAATAGCCTGTCTTTTTCTAACCGAAACATGGCTATTGTCAGATGAAGATCCAATAATAATTGATCTTCTACCAGATAATTTTAAAATCCTTACGCTAAATCATGAGGGAAGAAAAGGGTGAGGATTAGCAATTATTCTTAAGGAAGGATTTGAGTTTGAACCATTAGATTCTAAAATGACCAATCAGTTAGAAATACTAGCCTGTAAAATTAGCAATAAGGAACTGGAAGGAAGAATCCCTATCTTGCATATTATTCTATGTCCCACCGAAAATCTGGCCAAAAGCCAAAGAGGACTTTTGTGAATTTGTCCTACATAACTCAATTAGTCCTTCTTACAATATCATCACAGGTGACATAAACATACACCTAGATGAAGAGGACAATCCAGATACGAAAGACTTTAAAAACTTTCTATCTCTACTCAATTACAATCTTCCTCTACCCACACAAACACATGAAAAAGGTCATCACTTAGATGTAGTAGCCATGTCCACAAAGGATATTTTAGACCCCGCCATCTCTCTAATCAATGGCACCTGGTGTCAAGATATCTAGTCTGACCATTTTACTTACTACTTCAACTTAATCTGGACCCATTCAAAATCTAACACACACCCAAGGATAAAAAGAAAAAAAAGAGAACACCACACAAGAGGTCATATCAATCCAGAAGAATATTGGTCACAATATGAACTACAAGCGGAAACAGAAGAAGAAATTGATTTCCGGGAACACTGGATGAAAACTAGCACAGCCATTTTAGATGAAATAGCCCCTAAACTAAATAGCAAAAGCTGCGCAAATAAATATAACAAATGGTTTGACTCCAAACTTCTAAAAATGAAACAACTAGTAAGACGACTGGAAAGAATTTGGAAAAAATCAGGAGAACTGTCAGACCGTAACAACTGGAGATCTAACATAAAAATCTACAAACTGATAAAGGACAAACATAAAGCATTCTACTCTTCTAAAATCAACTTATCTAGCACTAGTTCAAAAGGAATCAATACAAAAGAGCTGTTCAACTTGGTTATTAACTTATTTGACACCACACGCCACACTCAAATTGTGCACAATATTAAACTACCTTCAGCAAATGATTTAGCACAGCATTTCGATTCAAAAATTAAAAACCTAAGAAACAACTGTTCGACAAATGACACTAATGGTAATCAAATAGCTAACATACAAGGAAATGAAATACCAGCAGACATGACCTGGAGTTCCTTTCAAGATTTAGAATGGAATAATTATATCAAACTATATAACAAATACTCTAAATCATACTGCAGTCTGGACACATGTCCCCAGAAATTATGAAAGTGGCTCCTTTAGAATTTAAACTATCTCTGTTAAATTACTTAGCCCATAACCTAAAAAATGGAAAATTCCTCACTAATAATGGTCACATAATAATAACCCCAATTCCAAAAAATAATAAAGAATCATCAGCGCTGGTAGCCAACTATAGACCAGTAGCATCCATTCCATTCATCGTAAAAATCATGGAAGGATTGGTACATTCCCAACTGATGGAATATCTTGATCAGTTCTCTCTCTTTCATGAAACTCAATCTGGTTTTAGACCTTTGTTCAGTACTGAGACGGTAATTGTGGCTATCTTAGATAATCTGCATCTCTTGTTTAGTACGGGCCTTAATGCCCTGATCATGCAATTTGATATGAGCTCTGCCTTTGACCTAGTTGACCATGGGAAATGCTACAACGCTTAGATGCAATTGGAATTAGGGAAGAGGTGTTGGACTGGTTCCGAGGCTTCCTTATGTCCCATACCTATCAAGTACGTTTCAATTACGATCTCTCCGATACCTGGAACAATCCATCTGGTGTACCAAAAGGATCACCACTATCCCCATTGCTTTTCAATGTCTACATGTCCTCACTAGGTGTGCAATTGACCCAGCTGGGGATAAAAGTATTCAGTTACGCAGATGACTTTACGATCATTATTCCATTTACTAACTCTCTTTCGGAAACTACTCCCAAGGCATCAGAAGCATTAAATTTGATGGAGCAATGGATGACTGAATTCAAAATGAAACAATTCAGAAAAAACAAAATTTTTTGTAGCTTCGCCACACCCGCTTGACACCAAAACACCGATATGCATCAACAACATTAGTTATCCCATTCAGTCCACTATGAAGGTATTGGGTGTAACACTAGACCAGTGCTTAAACATGAAGGACCAGGTAGACTCATTAATCAAAAAGGGTTTTTTCACTCTCTGGAAACTTGGATCCATTAGAGCATATTTTGATATGCCAGCATTTAGAATCCTGGTACAATCCCTGATATTGAGTCAACTTGATTACTGTAACATAGCCTATTTAGAAATTTCCCAAAAGAACTTGCGACGATTATAATTAATGCAAAATGTGGCGGTCAGACTGATTTTCGGGCTGAAGAAGTTTGATCATGTGACACCTTACTACCGACAGCTACATTGGCTACCAATGGAGGCACGCATGAAGTTTAAGTTCGCCTGTTTCTGCTTTAAAGTACTATACGGACTAGCTCCCAAATACATAACTGTCCTTTTCTCCTTCTCAGCCAATAGACATAAGAGAAGTTCACATTCGATCTTTGTTTCCCCTCCAGTTAGAGGATGTAAACTCAAAAGACACCATCAACACCTTCTCTCACATCAGGCAGCATTATGGGGCAAAGATCTAAAACAATTGCTTACGCTTACGCCTACTACCTATGGGGAATTCAGGAAATGCCTAAAAACATATCTGTTGCTGAAATCTAGGTAGCTGACCCTTACAACTCTTTCTCCTCAATAACTGATCCCTTGAGCTGTTAATCTCTAGCTTCCACCATGTTAAGCTCAATCTATTAGTACCTTCTTTTAATCTTTGTAAACCGCATTGAACTTCAAGGTCTTGCGGTATATAAACAATCCAACTCTGATCCAGGGTCCAGAACCGACCTAAGTTGGAACCACTTCACATCCATAGACTGGCAATCCTTTAACAAATACTACAACAAATATAATAACTCCTATTGCAGACTAGACACTTGCCCCCCAAATGTCATGAAAACTGCCACAATCCACTTCAAAGCCAACATGCTGACATGGGTCAATGCTCTACTATCCGCTGGAAACTTCCCAGCAGAGCAAGGCCACATCTTGATAACTCCAATTATAAAAAACTCAAAAGAACCTCCCAACATCCCATCTAATTACAGACCTATCGCCAGCATCCCGCTAGTCACCAAAATAACTAAAGGGGCGGTAAATGATTTAGCTCATGTAACATCTTTTGTAATCTAGAATATATTGTAATTCTTATTCTCCACCAGTTGTAAATTGACTCAGTTGCTATGTAACATCTCCTGTGATATTGAATGTACTGTAATTCTTCACTATTACCTGTAATTAACACTTCTCCTGTAATGTAATTTTACTGGAAATGCCCAGATATCTTCTTTATTGTAATCCGTGGCTATGTTACATCTGCTGCGATATTGAATGTATTGTAACTCTTCACTGTTACTTGTAATCTACTCTTCTCCTGTAATGTAATTCTACTGGAAATGCCCAGATATCATCTTTATTGTAATCCGCCTAGAACCGCAAGGCACAGGCGGAATAGAAATCCCTAATGTAATGTAATGTAATGTAATGTAATGTAAATGCAGAACTCACCAAATACCTGGACAAATTCGACATCTTAAACGACAACCAATCGGGCTTTCGCTCTGGCCATAGCACCGAAACCATCATAGCCTCTCTACTCGACTACCTACACTCACTCTTCAGCCAGGGTTCCAGCGCCCTAATCTTGCAATTTGACCTAAGCAGTGCTTTCGATCTCGTCGACCACACTATTCTCCTAAACTGCCTTGCACACATCGGCATCTCCGGACAAGTTCTCAGCTGGTTCCATGGGTTTCTAAGTAATAGATGTTACAGAGTGATCAAGAATGACTTTTTCTCCCACAGCTGGGACAATTCCTCTGGGGTTCCCCAGGGCTCACCACTATCCCCCACCCTATTCAATGTCTTATCTTGTCTCCCTGGGAAACCTCCTGCACAGCTTCAACCTCAAATTCTTCATTTATGCAGACGATATCACAATAATCATCCCACTAACCAGTTTCACCCTAGAGCTGCTTAACTCTATATCACACTTACTCAGGCAGATAGAACTCTGGATGCTATCCTATAGACTAAAACTAAACGCAGACAAAACTAAATTCTTCCTGGCCTCCCCCAACGATAAAATCAAAGATACCTCAATTCAAGTGAATGGATCGGACTTCCCCCTAGAACAAACCCTAAAAATACTAGGAGTCACCCTAGACAAACACGTATCCCTTGAGAAGCACACTGATCTTACCGTCAGGAAAAGCTTCTTGGTGCTCTGGAAACTCCGCACCATAAAAAATACTTCGATGACAACTCATTCCGACTGTTAGTACAATCCTCCATTCTCAGCATCCTGGATTATTGCAAGATCATTTACCTAGGCTCCATGAAGAAAACCACCAGGAGACTAAAACTGATTAAGAACACTGCCGTCCGACTTATATTTGGCTTAAATAAATGGGAACATATCACCCCTTTCTACCATAAACTGCACTGGCTACCATTTGAATCCAGAGTACTATTCAAGTTTGCATGCCTCAGCTACAAAACTGTGTTTGGTCTATCCCCAAGCTACCTCATCCCCCACTTTAAATTAAATCACAACAATAAGAACTCTCGCAGAATTCATCTGTTCGCCTTCCCCTCCCTAAAATTATGTCACCTCAAAAGGTTCTTTGACAAAACCTTCTTCTTCCAGGCGGCCAAACTAAACCCATGGCTTGCCCAAATTGTACTTGACGCCCCCACCTACTTGACTTCAGAAAAAACCTCAAAACTCACTTTTTCCACGGACAGAACCCCTAACACTCCCACTCGCTGCTTCTACTCCCTTCAATACACATGAACCTCCACCTTCCCCTCCTAATGTACCTTCAATACACATGAACCTCCACCTTCCCCCCTACATAGAAACATAGAAATAGACGGCAGATAAGTGCCACAGCCCATCTAGTCTGCCCACCCCAATGACCCTCCCCTACCTTTCTCTGTGAATAGATCCCACGTGTCTATCCCATTTGGCCTTAAAATCAGGCACCCTGCTGGCCTCAATAACCTGGTGGAAGACTATTCCAGCGATCAACCACCCTTTCAGTGAAAAAGAATTTCCTGGTGTCCCCGTGCAGTTTCCCGGCCCTGATTTTCCACGGATGCCCCCTTGTTGCCGCGAGACCCTTGAAAAAGAAGATATCTTCTTCCACCTCGATGCGGCCCGTGAGGTACTTGAATGTTTCGATCATATCACCCCTCTCTCTGCGTTCCTCGAGTGAGTACAGCTGCAACTTATCCAGCCGTTCCTCGTACGGGAGATCCTTGAGTCCCGAGACCATCCGGGTGGCCATTCTCTGGACCGACTCCAGTCTCAGCACATCCTTACGGTAATGCGGCCTCCAGAATTGCACACAGTATTCCAGGTGGGGCCTCACCATGGATCTATACGATGGCATAATGACTTCAGGCTTACGGCTGACGAAACTCCTGCGTATGCAACCTATGATTTGCCTTGCCTTGGATGAAGCTTGCTCCACTTGATTGGCAGTCTTCATGTTCTCACTGACGATCACCCCTAAGTCTCGTTCTGCTTCAGTTCTTGTTAGGATCTCGCCATTAAGGGTGTAAGTCTTGCATGGATTTTGGCTGCCCAGGTGCATGACTTTGCATTTTTTGGCATTGAAGCTGAGTTGCCAGGACCTAAACCAGCGCTCCAGACCAATTAACCAAACCAATTAACCAAACCAATTAACCAGACCAATTAACTTCTCTGACTGGTATTTTTTCCCTGTAAATAAAAAAATTTACCCTCCTATTGGACACTCTTGTATATTCCTATTGTACACTCTTGTATATTGTATACACTCCAAAAATTGTTAATTCCTGTCAACTTCAATGACATGTTCATTCCAAAAATTGTTAATTCCAATGTTATCTTCGTTTGTAATCTTAATTAATTGTTGTGAACCGCCTAGAACTCTCTGGGTATGGCGGTATACAAAATAAAGTTATTATTATTATTATTATTGTTTTTCACTCAGAGAATAGTTAAGCTCTGGAATGCATTGCCAGAGGATGTGGTAAGAGCGGATAGCGTACCTGGTTTTAAGAAAGGTTTGGACAAGTTCCTGGAGGAAAAGTCCATAGCCTGTTACTGAGAAAGACATGGGGGAAGCCACTGCTTGCCCTGTATCGGTAGCATGGAATATTACTACTCCTTGGATTTTGGCTAGGTACTAGTGACCTGGATTGGCCACCGTGAGAACGGGCTACTGGGCTTGCTGGACCATTGGTCTGACCTAGTAAGGCTATTCTTATGTTTTTATGTTCTTATGTCATGAATTTCTTTGGGCAGCAGCATTTACAATTCGCTGCTGTTGCTGGCTTTGGGCCTTCCTCTCTGCCGGGTCCTGCCTACTTCCTGTTTCTACGAAGGCAGGACCCGACATAGAAGAAGGCCCAAAGCTGGCAACAGCAGCAAATTGTGAATGCTGCTGTTGCCCGAAGAAGTTCATGACACTAGGCTTTGGAGCACTCGCTTAGGGGCTGCACTGATGACGGGGTGACAGAAGGATGAAAGGGAGCAGAGGGGGATGGAATTGCTACATCCAACTGGAGGGAGAGAGAGAGTAGAAGGAAGATGAGGAAGTGAGGGAGAGAAAGGAAAGAATGAAAGGAGATGCCAGGGCATGAAAAGGGAGGGAAGAAGAGATGCCATGGCACGGAGGGAAGAGAGGGAGGGAGGAAGAGATGCCGGGGCATGAAGGGAAGGAGGAAGGTATGCCAGACCAAGGGAAAAGGACGGTGGAAAGGAAAGAGGAGATGTCAGAGCAAGTATCTAAAAACGACTTAGGTCTTCACAGTACTGCAGTACGCCCAGAGCTAGGGTGTTTTAGGAGTGGTGTGAGTGGGATTTGGGCAGGACATGGGCCATCCTAGACTTAGTCGTACTGCATGTATAACCAAAAGTTTAACAATACTGCCTAGACAGAACTTGGATGTTGTGACATAGGCCATCTAAAACCAGGTCTAAGTCAAAAGAAGGTATCCAAAGTGACCAGATAACCACTGCAGGCACAAAGTACAGACCCTACACACTCTCCCAGCAATCACTGTCCCCTCCCACTGCCATATAAATCGTAATAACAACTTTACATATCTGCCTTCAGAACATTACCACCTGGCAGCCTGGCATAGGAAAGCCTCGTAGAGCTGCACAGAGGTGGCTTAAGTGGTCTGGGGAGTGGGTTAGTGAACCATGGAGAGGAGGACCCAGGCCCATAAGCCACTCTAACCATTACATGCATGGTGAAACATGTGCACCCCCCAAAACCCCCCAAACCCTTATGTACTGCCATATAAGTGGCACCTGCAGCCATAAGGGCTATAGGGGTGGTAGACAGGTGGGTCTAGTCGGTTCTGGGGGTGTTTTGTGGGGCACACCATGACCTATAAGTTTGTTGTGGTGAGATGTGTATGTGGCATCCTTTTTGTGAAGTTCACAACAGTGCCCTGTAAGTTACCCCTCTACTCTGGTGCAATGTTTGGGTGTCCAGTCCATCACTTTGCTGACCCCGCCTATGTCCGTAAGGTCTTTTTCTAGACATTTTTGACTTGGACAAATTTTTGAATGAAATGGGGTATAAAGATGGATGACTTAGCGGTCTGGATGATCAGACGGCTGGACATACAGTTAGATAATTTTTTTTTTTAAAAAAAATGTTAAACGTATTTTTCAAAAATGGACTTTTTTCCATGTCCGACTTTGGGCGACTAGTGACTTGGGCCCATAATTACTTAGACGTATCTTTTGATTATGTCCCTCCACACATATCTGTAAAGTATTTATAAAATATTCATTAAAACCGCAGTAGCAGGATCAAGTGAGGAAGTAGTGCTTAAAGCCTGAGGGCAATGAAAACCTTTTGAGCCCTAGGTGGTACTTCTGAGGATCTTGGTGGAAGATCGGGTATATGAGGTCAGAAAAAAAGTGTACAGTATTACAATATATTTGAACACTTTTATATACTTATGGAAAGGGTTCAGAGTTAAAATCCTGAGTAAGTAGGTGGGAAGGGAAAGAAGGGGGATTTGTTCAGAGATGTTTGGGTGTTGCATAGAAGAAAAACTGTGCACTGGTATGCTAATCTTTGTTTGTTTTGAATTAAAAAAAAGAAACAAATACACATGGAAATAAAGAAGTAAATAAGAAAACAGATAAATGGGGCGGGGCATGGGGCAGGGCAGGGCCAGGGGGCTCAGTGTACTTGTGTGCTTAGGGGCCCTCGAAGAATTAATCCTGCCCTGCAATCAGGCATGAGGCCCTAGAAAGGGACGATCTTCAGAGATTTGAGACTCTGGAAAAAGACACTACGAACGTTAAGAGTGTTATATATGTTTTGACCCAAGATAAGGTGACAATCCCAAAGGAAACTGGAACAATTTAAATTATTGTAGATGTTTAAGGGCTCCTTTTACTAAGCTGCGATAGCATTTTTAGAGCAAACACCACTTAAAAGAGCAAAAACAGCACATACTGGCGCTTAAATAATACATGCAGGAATTGCACCGCCAAACGTCAATATGGACATGGCTCATGTTAGAAGTAGCATTACATAAGAACATAAGAATTGCTGCTGCTGGTCAGACCAGTGGTCCATCGTGCCCAGCAGTCCACTCACGTGGCAGCCCTCTGGTCAAAGACCAGCGCCCTGAGACTAGCCCTACCTGAGTTCGTTCCGGATCAGCAGGAACTTGTCTAACTTTATTTTGAATCCCTGGAGGGTGTTTCCCCCTATGACAGACTCTGGAAGAGCGTTCCAGTTTTCTACCACTCCCTGAGTGAAGAAGAATGTCCTTATGTTCAAACGGAATCTATCCCCTTTCAATTTTAGAGAGTGCCCTCTCGTTCTCCCTACCTTGGAAAGGGTGAACAACCTATTCTTATCTACTAAGTCTATTCCCAACAGTACTTTGAATGTTTCGAACATGTCCCCTCTCAATCTCTTCTGTTTGAGGGAGAAGAGGCCCAGTGTCTCTAATCTTTCGCTGTACGGTAACTCCTCCAGCCCCTTAACCATCTTAGTCGCTCTTCTCTGTACCCTTTCGAGTAGTATCGTGGCCTAAAATACCTACGTAGGTGCGGTTCTTGATAAATCCTGGCATACATTTCTGGCACCTATCTTTCACGGAGGCATGATTATAGAGCACTGTTGCATGATTTACATGCAATCAGCATCCATCTTTTAGGCGACCACCGATATCAGCACCCTATAGATAATCCAGGCCTAGATATGCATGCCCTTTATAGAATCACTAGTGTTTAAGCCTGTTACATTAACGGGTGCTAGAATAGATGTCTGTCTGTCTTTCTCCTGCCCCCCTGTCTCTTTCTTCTTTTCTATCTGTCTCTCTCCCTGCCCCGTCTATCTTTTTTCTTTCTGTCTCTCTCCCTGCCATGTCTATCTTTCTTTATTTCTTTCTATCTTTCTTTCTCCCTCCCGCTGTCTATCTTTCTTTCTATCTTTTTTTCTTTCTGTCGCTCTCCCTGCCCAGACCCTCACTGAAGCCGCCTTCCAGCGGTGCCAGCTAAGGGATCCCTTGCCCTTTCCTCAATCCAGCTGTGGTCAGTTGCCCGCACACTCCTGGTGGGGAAGGGGAGGGGTTCCTTTAGCTCTCATTCGCTGAGGTGGTGGTGGGCCACCCCATCCATGCACTCTCTCTCCTACCTGCACTCCAAATGCCTACTTCTCTCACCAGCCCAAAGCCTCTCTCTCTAGTGGCTATCCCATGTCTCTCTTCTCCTCACCAACCCAGGCCCCAAACTTCCAATCAGGCATCTCTTTCCGCCCCCACCCAACTATCATTCTCCTTGTCCTCCACCCTCATCTCATGATTGATTCCCTTGCTCCTGCCCCCATCTGACCCTCTAACCTGCCGGTACCTTCTTTGGACAGATGGGAATGATCTCCCTCTCCCCCCTTGCTCCAGGGGAGTTTACTTTGGGGGGGGGGTCACAGTCGTGGGCATCGGGAGTTTTTGTTGTTGCAAGCTCCCCTTTCCCCCTACATGCCAGTGATTGTTGGGGTTTTTGTTGTTTTTTTTAGGCAGACAGAGAGAGGGCGGGAGTGGCTGCCATGGTGATCTGGCCGACTCCCTTGCTGGAGTTATTTTTCAGTTTAAATGTGCCGCGGCGGCTCCTCTAACGATCCCCGCCTGCATTAGAAGTCTTCTCTGAAGCAGGTGCGGCTCATGACAGGAGCCGCGGCGGCACCTTTAAACTGAACAATAACTCCGGCAGGGGAGCCGGCCAATTGGCAGTTCAAATCAGAGCTTCGGTCTGGCCTGCTCCCTGCTCGCCTTGCCGTATTGCATTTTTTAGTTGAAAGACGCGGAGGCGGCTCCTCTCATGATCCCACCTGCGTCGGAAGTCCGACATGTTTCTAAGATCACAAATAATCGATTATGTCCTGGTATCTAACTGGTTATTTTTGTTATTTATGTTAGAAATATAACTGGTTATTATCCCGACACTGTCATATTGACCAGTTTCCCTTTACAGTTTGGATTTGGGGAGGGGGAGGTCCAAAAATCATTGGGGGATTAAATGAGTGGCTGTTTCCCAAACTGGTTAAGTTTCACCAACAGCTGCATCAGAGAAAAAAGCTATCTTAAATACATTTGCAGAGAGGTGGATAGCCAACATACTGTATATTTGTTCTCTCAGGGTTTCCACAGCTGACATTGTGCTTGTTGCAGGTTTCCGAGTCTTGCTGCATCTTTGTCAGGTAGAAACCACTATGCTGTGGCTTTCTTCAGGTACACTCTGAAGTCTACAGTGTGACTTTGTAAATAGTGGGTTCTCTGACCTGATTGGAAACAGGCCAGTCCATCAATTTGAATTTTGCGGAACCTTTTCTTTACTAGACCAAACCTTCTCAGCATCATTGTGATCCCAGCAACAGCCAGGACCTAGAGAAGACAAATGAGTCAAGGTGACTGACATGAGTTAATTTTTATGGTTATTCAGATTTAGAAAAGGTAAATCTGATTCCTTGGAGTCTGTATCCAAATTAAGATTATGCTCAGATCTTTAGCCAGTACTCATAAAGACAAAGAAGCAAGGTTCTTCCAGTTCCTGGAATAAAACATGCTAGAAAAATCCCATGGGTGAGATCTTGGGGCAATGGTTCAGTTACCACAGTACAGACCCTAAAGTTCACCTCCCTTAAGGAACTGCAGAGACAGTAATAGATTTTGAATTTATATACTCTCACAAGGGACTGTATCTGCTGCCTGTGATATAAATATCCAGTCCAGTATCAAATTCATTGTCTTTGGATCCTTCTTTCCTGGCTATTGTATCATCAACAGAGTCTCCATGGATTTTTGGAGCAAAGCAGAGGGGCACTCTAAGGGTTACTGCAGTGAATGTCACATTAAAAGTCTCAGGTCAGATGTCACTATAACTTGTTTATATTGTATAGTGAGCCCTTCCAAACCTACTGTACCTACATAAAGATGACACCTGAACACATAAGGGCTATTGTTATTGTGTACAGGTGAATAGAGTAAGTTTTGGATGGGTTTTGGAGGGCTCACTATACAATATAAGCAGGTTATAGTGACATGTGTCCTTTGGACTTTTTATGTGACTTTCACTGCAGTACCTCTAAGAGTGCCCATCTGCTGTGCTCAGCTGTATATGAACAGTTTGCTAAGAATGCTGGCTGCTTTATTGTTCAAAAATCTTGCTTTTTATATGTTTCATGTGCATGTCTTTTTATTCCAGAATGACCAAAGAAGATAGATGTACTAAGGGTCAAAGGGGATGATTCTCCAAAGGGGGTCCCAATTGTTGACGGCAATAGACATCCTACCGCCATCTCACCAGCCAATCAGGATGCAAATTTTTTTAAAAACTACATGCCACGAAGGATGCCTACAATATAGGTGTCTAACTTGTGCCTATGGAGGTGTCTAGGCAAGCCTACCAATGCCCAAGGCCGGCATTGTTGTGGTTTCCATCGGACATAGCCTTGGGTGTCCTTAAGCTTCCCTAAGCATCTCTATAGGCATGAGACAGACACCTTAAATGTAAGCCTGTAAAATGTTGGTCTACATTTAAGGTGGCTGTTAGACAAAAAAAGAAGTGATTCACTAAAGGACGCTGATGCATGATTGACATGCGATTGGTGAGCACTTCTTAGACAGCCACCAAGATTGGCGTCCTTAGGAAAATCAGGCCCTAAACATCTACATAAGTCATTAAAAAAATAATAGAAATAGCCCCAGACTACTTAAGCACCTCTGTGCTGCTGTACTAAGCTTTTCTATGCCAGGTGCTGATGTTCTGGAGGCAGGTATGTAAAGTTTTTATTATGATTTTTATGGCAGTGGGGGGAGTCAGTGGGGGTGTGTGTGGGGATCTGTACCATGTCTCTACTGTACAGTGGTTATCTGATCATTTGGTATACCTTCTGGTAACTTAAACCTGGTTTTCAATTGCCTAAGTTGCTAAGTATAAGTTGCATCTAGGCAGCCTCGTTAAACTTTCGTTTATACTTGCAGTATGACTAGGTTTAGGTCGGCCCATGTCATGCCCAAATCCCGCCCTCACCATTCCTCCTAAAATGCCCCTTTTAGCTCTGGGCGTACAGCAGCACTGAAGAGGCCTAAGTCGTTTTGAGATACGTCTAAAACCCAGTTCGATTATCGACATTTGTACGACTTATCTTACTGATCGTCCAAGTGCTGATTTAGGCCGGTTTTTAGGCATATTGCCATTTCGATTATGAGCCCCTTTCTCTACTGGATTTCTGGACGTCTTTTTCAAAATGTCCAAACTCAGACTGCGACATCCTATTGAAAATGCCCCTCCACAAGTATGGAAGCACTGAGAATATACAATATTATTTTAAACTCCACAGCCAGTATTTAAATTAAAATGATGCTGCTGTCTCTGAATATTACCCTCTGTGTTTATTTAACATGCAGAAAATCCATTTTGAGAATAAATATAATTTATAACTTAACGCCCATAGAGAATTAACAGTTAAGGCTTATTTCTTAGCCGCACGGATTGTACAAACTAAAGTAATTAATGGAAGATCACATAGGCTATGTAAGATCCAGGATTAAAGACTATTATTCACATCCCTCCTCCTTATCATGTATTCTATTTTATCAAACTCTCATACAGATAATTTCAAATCATTGCTTGAAAGAAGATTGACAAAGAAAGCAATCCATTAAAAACAAGCACTACTAGTTTAAAAGAACAATTTTAGCACTGTATCTATATCTGAGGCTGATCTAAACAAATCTATTATTTCTATGGACCAATGAACATTAGTTGTTTCTAGTACTTTGCTCAGATATAAAGTAGATGATGGAACTACTAGACTAAAGTGTGTTGTTTTGGTTTTAACTGCAATGCAAGATTTTAATGTGCAGCAAGACCGAAACTAACATGGCAACAAAAAGGGACATTCCCACCATTTTCACATTCTGCCTATGTGTTAAAGTTGCTGGCAATGCATTAGACCAGTGCACTGTCACTGCAGAAGCACTCAGGGACTGATTCTATATATAGCACTGACTAGAATGGCACACATAGTGTGATTCTATAAGGTGCATGTACCTTTTATAGAATTGCGCTTTTCACCTGTATGCATCGTATAACTTTGGAATACCCTTTTAGGCCAGCTAAAACCAGGCCTAAATGCCTGCACCTAATTTGTGTGTGCATCAGGTATATTCTATAACAATACACATAACTTATAGGAACGCCAATGATCCGCCCCTGCCCATGAACCCTTTTTTTTTTTAAAAATAATCTTTATTCATTTTTAATACTTTCATTAAGTGAATACAAGGAAAAGAATATATTTTACACTTTATACATCACCTAAAGTCTTTACAATATATAGTGAGATCAACATATTTCCCCCGTAAAAATTATTATATATAAAGTTATTGATAAAGTAAATTCATACTCTTCCAAATATGCAAATATTTAATTGTGCAAACCCCAACCCAATCCTTCCCACCCACCCAACCCTTTTCAAATTCACGCACTGCAACTTGCACATACCATACTTTTTGCCATGTGAATCTGTAAGACAGGCTGGAAAGTTTACTGCTGGGAGCTGTCCTTTCACCCTGAGTGGATTGTGGTGCTGAAAAGAACAGCTGCCAGTACAGAGAGCACAGAAAGCAAGAAGCTCCTTCGGGAGCTGGGTGAACCTTGGGAGGAAGAATGTTGGTCTCTGGCTTAACTCCCAGTAAGCCCTGAAGGCCACTTTTGACCAACATTAACAGGGGGCCCAGTGCAGCAGAGTTGTGTGGCCAGGCTGACCAGTCCTGACAGGGGGGACTGGTGCAGCAGAGAATGGAAGCTCGGTGGTAGAGTCTGTGGGGACCTATACATCAGTAGGAAAAGAGCTGGAGGTGCCCTGGATGAAGTCCGGTGGTGGGAGGGTCTGCAGGGACCTATACACCAGCAGGAAAGAGCTGAAAGTACCTGGAGCCTGGAGTCAAGCTTAGAGCCTGGAGTCAAGAGGAAGGGACTCAGGCTTGACAACCAGCAGTGAGACCGGTGAAGAAGGATCTAGGTAGTGGGGACCCAAAATTCCAGGGAGGGAGGGGCTGACAATGGCCCCATGAACAGTAGCAAGAGCTCACGGAGTCCAAGGCTGAGGGGGTTCAGGGGTGAGACCAGCAGGACCAGTGGCAACCGGCGGAGAGACCGGTGATGGCACTGAAAGCCATCAGAGAGGACCCCAGGTGAAGCAGCCTGAGAGACCCTAGGCACATTGGCTAAGATCTAAGGAGCGCCCGACAGAGGGACCGGCTGGGATGGTGGCAACCAGCAGAGTAACGGGTAATGGCAACGGAAGCTGCTGAAGATCTGGAGGGCCAACACAGTATCAGAGGAAGGACTCAGGAGAAGCCTGGAGGGGACAGAGTTCAGGGAGGACCCGGGGAATGACCAGGAGGGTTGGGAAGGTCCATGGTCATGGATTTTAAGGGAATGAATGTTCTTTATTTAATTCTGATGTATGTTATGTTTTTACAGAGAGAACTAAGGTGCCTTGGGGTGTGGATATGTGATGGATAATACTGCTCGACCCAGTCACATGATGATAGTATGTTAACCTGTAACCCATTCTGAGCACGTTGTGGAGAACAGGATAGAAAACAAATTAAATAAATTATGCAGTCCTGTTTAGTTACTTACCCATGTAGGCAACAGCACTTAATATTGCTAATACCTGCTTAGCTGCTGACTCCTTCTTAACTCAGCCTGCGGAATGCCTCTCTGCCTATTCTAAAAAGGGATCATTAGCACTAATATTCAGTGGCACTGTGCAGATAAGTGCCATTAAATATCAGCGGCTGGACCACAGATTGTGATTTAGATGGGCAGAAACCTTTCCTGACCACTTAAATCACTTTGAATATTGACCAGTCTGTTTATTACCTGCCTTTTTGAATTCTGCCACTTTTATTCCCCACCAACAATCCACCAGGAGGGCATTTGATGCACCCACCACCTTTTCCATGAAAAAGTACTTCCTGTTGTTATTCTTAAGTTTAATTCCTTGCAATTTCAATTTATATCTTCTAGTTTTACTGCTTCCTGGTTTCTGAAAAATACTTGTATGCATATTAATGCCTTTCATGTTCCTCCTTTTCTTTAGGGTGTACAAATTAAGTTCTTAAATTATTTTCTTATAAGCCTTGTAGCACAAACAATATCATTTTTTACCTACTTCTGAATAGCTTTAAGTCTTTGTATATCCTTAGTGAGAAATAGCATCCAAAACTGAACACAGTATTCCAAGTGCAGTCTAACCCAGTGGTTCCCAACCCTGTCCTGGAGGAACACCAGGCCAATTGGGTTTTCAGGCTAGCCCTAATGAATATGCATGAAGCAAATTTGCATGTCTATCACTTCCATCATATGCAAATCTCTCTCATGCATATTCATTAGGGCTAGCCTGAAAACCCGATTGGCCTGGTGTTCCTCCAGGACAGGGTTGGGAATCACTGGTCTAACCATTGACTTGTATAGAGGCATTAACACCCTCTCCCTTCTGCTGCTCATGTCTGTCTTCATGTAGCCTGAGGTTGCAGGCTCAAACTCATGTTGCTCCTTGTGACCCTGGGCAAGTCACTTAATTCCTCCCCCCCCCATTGCCCCAGGACAGACAGGGAAAAATGCTTATGTACCTGAATAAATTCATGTAAACCGTTCTGAACTCTCCTGGGAGAATAAATAAAATACTGTTCTCCTACCTTGAGATCTCTGCACACTATTATTCCAAGGTTCTGCTCCTGGTCCATGAATATCAGTCTCTCACTCTCTACTGCAATGTCTCGCAAACTATATCCAGCCGCGGCATACCAAACAGGTGGCCGCAGCTCGAGGGCACCTGGAAGTGTGTGGACATCGACACAATGATGCCATCTGCACATGTGCAAAGGCTCTGCAGACAGGGCCTTGAGTTGGCAGTGTGTGTGTGTGTGTGTGTGGGTCAACAGGAGAGGCACAGAAAGGAATAGAAGTGCCGGGGAAGAGGAGAGGTGCCAGCGACCCTCCTCCTAGCCACTGTCTCGCGGCACAGTTTGTGATTCACTATTCTACTGCATTCAGCTCCAGAGGCATACTAGGTAGATTGTAAGGGAAGCAGCCGCTCCCCTAAAGAGATTTTGAATGAAATGGTGCCTAAACAGATCAGTCTTTCATTGGTGCCTAGTGTATAAAAGGTCTGTTCCTTCTGACATCAAAACCTGGCTATGTTTCTGTACTTCTTTGGACTTCTATACCCCAACTGCATCACTCTGTACTTTTTTAAATTAAATTTTAACCATTAAATTTTATACTTATTTTATTATTTTAATGTTGTTTGTATTGTTTTATCACATGCTCTGGACTTGATAGGTAAGGTGTGATATCACATTTAAATAGGTAAATAGCATGTTACTTATATAATTTAAAAAAAAAGCTCTGCCATTTATATTACTGTAAAGAACCCATAAATATATTAAAAATTTCAGCATAAAAAGGTAAAAAATACCCACAGTCTTCACAAGTATATTCTGGGTAAACTGAAGATCAGTAGAGTGTAATACATTCACAGATCAATTTTCTTTTTTTTTCTTAATTCTCTATTGATTTTTAATTAAAAACAGTGTCATACAAATGAAAGAACAAAAGATATTCCACATATTCCACTATTATTTATACAGGTAACATAAATATCATTCAATAATTTCATTTTCCTGCATATAATAATATCATAATATATCCTAATATACAATACAAAAAGAATAAAGTTACCCAAATCAATTTTCTATAAGCCCCCTAAGAGCAATTTTGTACCCCATTTAAGTATATGCATACTTTGCTATTAATCCTTTTATTTACCATTTTGTAAGTAATCACCCGTCACTCCCAGAGTACCCCATTGTATCTTCTGATATTAACCATTGATATTTTAGTTAAATTTTTACTTCTCCGTGGTGCTAAAGACTCACTACATTTTCTTTCTTTTTTTTTTTTTTAATAAATTCTTTAGTCATTTTACATCTTACAAGTGTATCAAACAATATCATTTAAACTTATACAATATCACTTGATTAACTTTCATATACAACTTAAGTTATAATATTTAAACCCACCCCCCACCCCCACTATTTCAAATGTGATTACATATATAACATATTATATAATCTTTTCTGTTTGCCTAAACGTTTAATAACAGATCCGAAATCCCTTCCCCCCTCACTTTACAATTGTACCAATATGGGAAAAATGATATCTACTCATCACAAAATTCCATTAATGGACCCCAAACCTCCTGAAATTTATTAAAATTTCCTTTTTGTGTAGCTAAAGTTCTTTCCATTTTAAATATATGACACACTGCATTTGCTTATTTCATTCACCAATATTATGGATATAGCCACAACCCCATTTTAATAATTGTTTTCAATTATACACTTAGGGGGAAATTCTATAAGAAGTGTCTAAAGTTAGGTGCCTAAATAAATAGGCATCTAACTTACTCCCCCCCCCTTTTTACAAAACTACGCAAGAGGTTTTTAATGTCGGCCGTCACACTGAATGCTCTGTGCTGCTCTGATAGTCATAGAGTTCCAATGAGCGTCAGAGCAGCACAGCGTGCGAACCGGTACTGAAAATCTCTTGTGCGGTTTTGTAAAAAAAAAAAAAAAAAGGGGAGAGGGGGTTAATTAGTAAAATATCTTCAATAATGAGCTTTGACAAGCTCATAATAGATAGGCACCTATCTTAGGCAAAATTCTATAAAAGATAGGCGCCTAACATCAAAGTAGGTGTGTTTAGTGAAGGAGAAAGACTTAGGGGCAGCAAGGCACGATTCTCTAAAGCAGTGTTCTTCAACCACCAGTCCATGGACCAGTGCCGGTCCACAGAAATGTCCTGCCGGTCCACAGGGCCAGCACGTGCATCAGGCCCAAAACAGTGTTCTTCAACTGCCGATCCACGGTGCGATCGATGCGGCGTTATCTTTGAGTCAGCTCCCTCTTCCTAACTGATTCAGTGCACAAAGCCACGGGCAGTGGCTCCTACGGGCATCCTGCGCCTGAACCGGAAGCCTTCTCTCTGACGTTGCAACGTCATTGGGAAGGCTTCCAGATAAGGCATGGGACGCACAAAGTGCAATTAGTACTATTATGGGGGCGGGGTCTGGGGTGGAGATTGGGTAGAGATGTGTGGGATCTGGCCCATGACTTAGCCCAGTGTTCTTCAACCGCTGTTCCACGGTCCGATGCCGGTCCACAGAATAAGTTTTTTTATTTCTGCCAGTCCATAGGTGTAAAAAGGTTGAAAAACACTGCTCTAAAGAACATAGGTGCCTATAATGTAGGTCTTTAAAAACCATTATAGATGCTTAAGTTTTAAGTTATGCGTCACTAATCCCCTCTTCTACGAAACCGTGATAGCGGTTTCTAGTGTGGTGAGCCGCGCTGCTCCCAATGCTCAGGAGCAACACGGGCCATTCATAGTGGCTCTCTGTGCTAAAAAAAAACGCTATCACAGTTTCATAGAAGAGGGGGTAAGTGTGATTATATAATGGGTGTCTAAGTATGATTGACATGCAATAGGTGCCTAACTTTTTTTAGGCACCCATAACAAAATGTGACCCTTAATTTTTCTTTTCACTGTTCTCTTTACACAATTGATATGTATACAGGCATTATTTCCCTCTCCCCAACATTTTTTTGGCTAATTATGCTTCTTTATATGTACATATATTCTCTGTTATAAAGCATTTTGTAAATCAAATAAGTATCTTCCTGGCTTGTTCTACAGATTAAGGAATGTTCTGCTCTGAAATAAAGGTCTTGTCTTGTTACATTTCATTGGTTGGAGGATCAGAAAAAGATCAAACTGACTGAACGTTTTGAAGTTCTTCATAATGCCAACAATAAAGCACTGTCTGCTCTGAAATACCAGCACACTTCACATCTAAATATGTCTTTCATGCATTGTCAGTCATCTCTCCTGAGTATAAAAAACAAGTACAAATTAATTATATCTTTCTAATCTTTTCATATTTAAAACTTAGTTGTAGCTACCATACTAATGAGTTAGCACAACTTACAGGCTTGTCTCAAAAATACACCAGTCAATATTCACCAAATAGAAGTCAGCTTAAAAAAAAAAAATGCTGACTACCAAGAGCTGAATTAGGCCTCAATATTCAGTGCCAACACCTATGATGGGTACCAGCACAAAATGTTCTCTGGTGACCAGGTAAGATATTCAGCCCTCTGCCTTGTTAGCTAATTGGATAGTGGCCTAAATATCAGCCATTGCCACACTCGCAAATCTACTCTTCCTACATGATCCAATTTCTTATCCTGACCTCCCTGAAATTGGTTAGCTCCACAATCCAGATCCCTCTTCATCCCAATCCTTCTCCCCCCTCATACACAAGCAGGCCTCATCCTGGACCTCTCACTGTGACATCATCACAAGAGGTCAAATCAGCCATTTTGACAGAGGATTCATGATGGGCAGGAGCAAGTGACGATTGCTCTTACCATGATGACTCTTGGACCACCACTGAGTTGCAAAGTAGGCTGTTGGAAGAGAAGTAGCCTAATGGTTAGTGCAGCAGCTTGAGAAGCAGGGGAACTAGGTTCAAATCCCACTGCAGCTTTTTGGGACCCTGGGCAAGTCAGCTAGCCCTCCATTGCCCCAGATACAAAATAAGAACCTGCAGATAATATATAAATCACTTTGTAACCAGAGAAAAGCAATATATCAAGAGAACTTCAATAGGTGGTTCACATCCCAGTGCCAAAAAAAAGGGTTTTAAATACATAGTAAAATGGGGCAATAAATGGAAAACAAAAGGAGAAATAAATGCAATACATTCCTAGGCATTTAAACTAGGAGGTAGGGGTGCTAAACAGAAGAAGATGAACTCTGGAAGTCATCCCCACAAAAACTGACAGCAGCGGAGAGAGAATTAAAACAAACCATCTTAGCAACTCGCTTATCAGCAAGAATGTAGATGAGAAGATTAGAAGGATACACAGAGGGTGAGAGAGATAACAAGTAACTAGAAAGATATGTCCACAAATGCTCACAATTTATGCAACAAAGCGTATGATTTGCAAGCCCTGATGTTACAGGCAGACTTGGATATTGTTTCTATCACATAGCCATGGTTCAATGACTCCCATGAATGGGATGCAAAGATACCATGCTATAACCTATTTAAGAAAAAACAGAAATGGTTGGAAAGGTAGAGAAGTAGCTTTAAATGTGAAAAACAATATTAAAAAGACTGAGATTCCAGGGTCCCGGGGAGAAGAAGAAGCAATATGGATTGTCTTAGAAAAAAAGATGGAACATCCATCCACATGGGTAGTATCTACTGACCTTGGACACATATAGAGAAGTTAGACAAATTTGGAGGATTTCAACCTGCTGAATACAGATTGGAAGGTCCCATCTGTAGAATCAGAAAGAAGCTGAAAAACTGTAGATGCTTTTCAAAGTGCAGTGCTGAGACAAACAGTGATAGAACCCACAAGGGGAGATGTGAAGCTAGATCTGGAGACAGTGTTTCCAATGCCAGAGTAAGTGTCCACTTAGCCAATAGTCATCATATCATTCTATGGTTTGAGGTAAAGGCTAAGGCGGAATGGAGATACACAAAATTCAAAATCCTGGATTTTAAGCATGCTGACTTTTTTTTTTTTTTTTTTTTTGTAAGGACATAGGAATGATGAGTATCTGTGGTTCTTTTTTTTTTTTTAATAATTCTTTATTCATTTTCACAAATTACATTAAGTGTTAAAATTTTCATTCACAGTAACAATAAGTACATCACTTATAAACAATCATTGGTATATTACATAGATTCTTATCCCCACCCCTCTCCCATCCCTCCCAACCATATACTCCATTATTGTATGATATATGTAATAATAAAATACCCCCCTCCCTACCTCATAAACTGATAAACATAAGGGAAATAATTTTACTTAATCCTGACAATATTTTGTTAATGGTTTCCACACATCCTGAAATTTCTTAAAATATCCCTTTTGTAACGCAATAAATCTTTCCATTTTATAGATATGGCATAAAGCAGGGGTGTCCAATGTCGGTCCTTGAGGGCCGCAATCCAGTCGGGTTTTCAGGATTTCCCCAATGAATATGCATTGAAAGTAGTGCATGCACATAAATCTCATGCATATTCATTGGGGAAATCCTGAAAACCCGACTGGATTGCGGCCCTCGAGGACCGACATTGGACACCCCTGGCATAAAGAATTCCACCAAAAGTTATAATTTAATCTCCTCCAGTCTTTCCAATTATATGTGATTTGTTGAATGGCAACCCCTGTCATTATTAGTAATAATTTATTGTTATTCACAGAAATCTGACTTTTTGCTCTCATATCCATACCAAATATCACAGTATCATAGGATAATGCCACTGGGTTCTCTAATAAATTATCTGTGGTTCAAACTGAAAGGAACTATAAAATCATCAACAGATCTTTATATAAGGAAGGTAAACAAGAACAAGAGAAAAAAGGAAACCGATATGGTTCACAAAAAAAAATCACTGACAAAATGAAGGCAAAAGAGGTGGCATTCATGAAATAAAAAAGAACACAAGACAAGGAACACAGAAGAGATTACTGGATAAAACTGAAAGATGTGAAGAGAAAAATACAGCTGGCAAAAGTTCTGGTGGAAGATCAAATGGCTAAAAACATGAAGTATGGCAACATTTTTCAGGTATATTAGTGAGAAGGAAGACTTGAAATGGAATTGTGGAACTAAAAGATACTATTAACTGCTCTATGGACAGAAATGAGGAAAAGCAGAGGTGCTTATCAAATAGTTTGGTTCTGTCTGCACCAAAGAAAATTCTAGAGTAAGATCTCCTTCAGCTGATAAAGGTTCATCTGAAAATGAAGTTGATGTTATACCATTTTCACAAGAAAAGTAGGAGGGAGGGTGGGGTGAAAAACAGGGAGAGATGAATGGGCAATCAGAGGGTGACAAAATAATATAATTTTATGGTTTATAATGTGACAGGAAACCCAAATTTTTGTTTTGTCCTGTCTGATGGGTGTCAAAATATTTCATCATTCAACGGTCTTATATTCCCTTGTTGTTTAACTTGGGATAAGGGTAAACTCTGCAGGGTTCTACTACTTGCTCTTTAAAAAATGTAATTTACTTTATAAAATGTCCATGTGAACTGATATATATTGGACAAACGTCTAGAGCATTTAGTACCAGGATTATAGAACACCACTCATGTTTGAAGACCATTAGAATGGAAGCACCCTTAGTTAAACATTGTTGGCAATTTCAGCATAATTTTGACAGTTTGCGGTATACTGTACTTAAACAATTTCATTTGAGCCAAAGGGGAGGTGACATTAAGAAACTGTTACACAGAATTGAAAACTTTGGAACCAACAGGACTTAAATCTGCCATAGAATGGAAAGCGTTCTTTAAATGAGGCCGCCAATGCTTATCATACTTCTTTTAAACATCCATGGAGTTACAGTAGGGGGGACGTCATAGATTATGACATGCTTAAATGGAGGAGCCACGGTTACAAACGAGCAATTTGAAAACGGCAAGAGGATTATTCTCCGGATGCAGCATTAATCACAAAACAAGGACTTGCAAGCTCTCTTGTCGGGATTTGTCAGTTATGGATTTATATTTTTAACTCCTGGAGCCTTATTTGAAGCCTGTCGCTGGAAATGGAAATAGTGGTGGACTTCGGCGTCTCTGTGCACAGGGACCAATGGATTATGGTACAAGAGCTTCATATATGATTTTGGAAGCTAAGTACATGTATCATGTTTTTCTCTAATAATTCTTGTTGCTGTAGTCTGTTTGTGCTTGGTAGGCAGCGTGAGTGTAGTATATACACCCATTTTTAAACCTAGAGAACTTTTCTCCTTTACGGGGAGTTTTTTTCTCTAGGTTTTTTCTGGGTGGAGCCAACGATTAGCAATAAACTCCCTATAGGCGGCTATGTCCTCCTGTAGTAATTGTCTGTAAGACTTTGAAGCTCGTTGTCTAATTTGAGAATTTTCTCAGCAGCCACCTTGCACAAACAAAGAACATTTACTAGTTAGGTGATACAATTGTATATACAGAACCTGCTCACTCTATCTCCTTTCTCCTTTACCCTCTACTGTTGTTTCTGTCTAGCATGATTGTAGTTGTCCTACATATCTCATATTGTAGCTTCTTTTCTCTTATTCCTTTTTATTTATACATTGTAAACTGCTTTGATCTGTGCACCAGCTAATGTGCTATATCGAGCATAAATAAGCTAAACCAAAAGCTCCAAGACACACAAAGGCGCATTATTGACTACCAAGTTCAATGAATGTGAAGCATGAACTTTTCCCCTTTCCTTTCATGTTGGCTCTATATAGCTCTGTCTTCTATGTCTGCAATATGTCAATGCCCATTTTCTTCAACTTTTGAAACAGACATCTATCATCACTGTTCCGTTCTGTCATCTGTGACAGTGAATTCCAGGAAATCTTCGCTGACTGTTACCATAGAAATTTCATTTTGTAATGATTACTTTACTTCACTTTACAATTCTTATAGCCCACATATACCTACTCAGTTCAAAGTAGTTCACATGAAAGAGAGCTGGAAATACTCCAGGAGATACATCTTGATAAAGAATTAAATGAATTGATAATTAACCACCTGTCCAATAATCTCTAAACAAAACTATTTTAACTGCTCTTCTAAATGACAAGTAATGTGGTAAATGTCTAATTTCAATAGGAAGGGAGATTATTACTACTACTGCTTATCACTTCTATAGCGCTGAAATTCCAAATTAAAATCATTGAATACATGAATTAAAAGGTAGCATGTTTACGAGACCTAATCCCTTTGACTGTTGGAAGATGTTACAACAGATTTTCACTTTTGCACCCGCACTGTGAAGAAGCTCACCCAGCTTGTTTTGTTTTTTAAGACATTGTTGTCTCCAGTTGCTATCCATAAGGTTCCCCAGTAGATGACACCCATTTATGGACCCCTGAGCAAGGAGTGTTTCTTCGAAACACGGACCACGTCAGACCTGGTTCTCTAACCTTTTTGGATACAAACTATTTTATATTCATTTTTAATGTGTATTCATTAAAGACATGGAGGGGCATAATCGAAAGGGACGTCTAAGTCCATTTACATCCAATTTGCAAGTCGTCCAAAGTAAAAAAAACAGTGTAGGTCACATTTTTGAAAAATACGTCCAAAATTTTTTTACTTTTGAAAATCGTCTAGTTATACGTTCTGCCATTCTGATCGTCCAAGTCCCTAAAGTGTCCATCTTTATACCACATTTCCGTCCAACTTTTCATTCAAGTCCAAAACACCTAGAACAAACCCTGTTGGACGTAGGAGGGGTCTGCAAAGTGATGGACTGAACACCAAGATATGCCACCTAAATAGTGGGGTACCTTACAGGGCACTGCTGTGAACAAAAAAAACAAAAAAACCCTTGGTTTAATGCTTCTTTAGGCCTCTTAAAAAAACAAACATGCTCAGCTGAACGTAAATGGAGATTCAAACCTACCCAGGAAAATTTAGATAACTATAACAAACAATCACAATACTATCGACAATCAATTAATAATACTAAGAAACAATACTACGCAAAAAAAATTTCTAATACTAATAACTCATCAGCCTTGTTTAAAATTCTTAAACAACTAACTACTTTCAAAAATAAAAAATTAACTTTGACCGACAAAACTCCAACAGCTCAAGCTTTAGCTAATTATTTTCAAGAAAAAATAAATCTGATCAGATCCAAAATCACTAATAAAATATCCACAAGTACCAACTTATCCAGCCCTTCAACAAGTGACAATATGATATCTAGGTCTCAGACATTTCACACCACATTATCAAATTTTCTACTGCCTTCTTTGAAAGCCATAGAAAACACTTTACAATGCATCAGCATTAAAGGCTCTAAACTAGAGCCCATCCCTCCATTTTTTTTGAAATGTCACTTTACAGTTTTTGGGCCATATATTCTTCAAATTATCCACACCTGTCTATCTACAGCCAATATCCCGCCAGTCTGGAAACATTCTATCATTTCTCCTATTATCAAAGACCCAAAAAATAATTTAAATAATTGCTCTAACTATCGACCAATTGCAAATCTTCCTTTTCTGTCTAAATTAACTGAAAAAATTGTATTTCAACAATTGGCCGATTATGTCGAAAAAACACACGTACTTCACCCTAATCAAACTGGTTTCCGTATAAACCATTCTACAGAGCACTCATTACTCGGTCTCACTACATCCATAAATTATTATCTTGACCATCATAAATCTGTTCTTTTAATTTCCTTAGATCTTGCTGCAGCATTTGACACCATTGATCATCAACTCTTATTACAACATCTTTTTTCTATAGGTGTAGCCGATCAAGCACTAGAATGGTTTCATTCTTATTTTTCCGAAAGAGCCTCTACAGTTCAATTCAATAATTCAAAATCAAAACCCTTTCATTCTAACTTTGGTATCCCACAAGGTTCTATTTTATCACCTTTATTATTCAATGTTTACTTGGCGCCTCTTTTGACTCTTTGTCAATCAATAGGATTTACGGTGTACGCTTATGCGGATGATCTCCAACTACTGCACCCTATTGAACCAACTAACCAATACGAGATCCAGGCAATCAATCAAAAATCAAATGGTTAAACAGCAATAAGCTATCATTAAGTATTTCAAAAACTAATATTCTCTTATTCCCCGGAAATGAAGGAGCACAACTAATTTCTCCAATCATCATCGATAATATTTCACTTTCACCAATTACAACTACAAAAATTTTAGGGGTCCTTATTGATAGTAAGCTAACATTCCATCCACAAATAAACGCATTGGTTAAAAACTGCTTTTATAAATTAAGAATGATTTGATCATTGGCCCCCCTTCTTGACATTAGTTCCCTCAATGTTCTGATCCACTCGCTCGAAATATCAAAAATAGATTACTGCAATTTGCTGTTAAAAGGAATTTACCACAAGGACTTAAAACGCTTGCAGCTCATTCAAAACACGGCCATTAAGATAATCTCGGGAGCCTCAAAATATGATCACGTTACCCCTCTGCTTAAAAATGCCCACTGGCTGCCTATTTCACATAGGGTAACGTACAAAATCGCCCTCCTGACATTCAAAACTATCCAGACTAATTCCCCAGCTTTCATTGACAGACTTCTAATCCCATACGACTCCCCGAGATCTTTAAGATCAATATCCCAGTTCAATCTTAATATTCCTTCTTTAAAAATTATTGGCACACGCCGCACCTCAATCTTTTCCGTGACAGCCCCTACGATCTGGAATGCCCTTCCACTTTATTTAAAAATGGAAAAAAACTTAAAAATTTTTAAAAGCAACCTAAAATGCTTTCTTTTTAAAGATGCTTTTAATTGAAGTACTGTATTTTAGAGTTTAATTCAAATCAGTTTTTTTTTCTTTTCTAATTATTCCTAATCCTTTTGTATTTAAACCAGTTCTTTTTTTTTTTCTAATTATTCCTAATCCTTTTGTGTTTACCTTAACCGTTTCTCTCATTTACTATTTCAATTGTATTTCTCCCCCCTTCCCAATTTGTGTCCAATGTAACTGTCCATTGTACGTTTGTCGATAATAATTTAGTTAGTATCGTTTTTAGCCTTGTAGTTTATAGAAAGTATGTTTTAACTAATTACATTGTTTGTTGAAATGTTATTTTATACTTTGTACAACGCTTTGAAGAACCGAGAAAGCGTTTAATCAAAAACTAAATAAACAATAAACAATAAACTTCACAAAAAGGGTGCCATGTCTTCTTCCCATTACAGCTCCCTTATAGGTCACGGTGAGTCCCCCAAACCACCTCCCAAATCCCCTGGACCCACCTATCTACCACCTCAATAGCTCTTATGGCTGCAGGAGCCACTTATATGCCAGTAAAATAGGGTTTTGGGGTGTATAGGGGAGTGCACGTGTTTCAGTATCATTGCAGTGATTACAGGGCTTATGGGCATGGGTCCTCCTCTCCATGAGTCCCTAACCCACCCCCAAGATTAATTAAGCTGCTTCTGTGCTTGACGACTAGGCTTTCCTATGCCAGGCGGCCAGGTGATGATGGTCTGGAGGCTGAATTTTAAAGGTGTGATTAATATTTTTATGGGGGGGGAGTCAGGGATCACTGGGGTAGTGTATGGGGGTCTGTTTTATGTGTTTGCAGTGCTTATCTGGTGACTTTAGGTGGGTTTTTGTGACTTAGACCATATTTTACATGGTCTAAGTCACAACGTCCAAGTTCCGTCGATCATGGGCTGTATAACGTTCGGTTATACATGGTGTACGACTAAATCTAAGCCGGCCCACGTCCTGCCCTCGGCACTCCTCTTGAAATGCCCCATTTAGCTTTGGTCGTTCAGCGGCACTATGAAGGCCTAGGTCATTCAGAAATACGTCCAAAACCCGTTTTTAGTATCGGCATTTGAAAGTATTTGAGAAATGTTCGTCCAACTTAGGCCGGTTTTTGGATGTTTTTCTCTTTCGATTATGAGCCCATTGGCGTCTTGTACACCATTCCTGCAGTTTTTTCTTTTGTTCCTTGTTCAACATATCACTGCAGTTCTGTTAGATTTTTGGTTTGTGTTTGCACAATAGAATCTGCTAAATAAGCTGGGGCAGTATTACATAATATGTTGAAAACAATTATAATAATAATAATAATTTTTATTCTTATATACCGCCAAAGCCATGGTAGTTCGAGGCAGTTTACAACAAGAAGTGCTGGACAATCAACGAAGAGGTTACAATTCAAAGTCATCAATACAATCTTACATAATAGAAGAAGTGGAAAGCTATATCGTTCTTAGGTTGAATTAACAGAGCTATAAAAATTCTTAGTTTACAAATCGGTTGAACAAACTCGTTTTTACCAATTTTCTAAATTTGAAATAGGTTGTGGAATGCGTGATAACGCTACTCAGCCAGTCATTCCATTTGCCTGCCTGGAAGGCAAGGGTTCTGTCCAGGAACCTTTTGTAGTGGCAGGCCTTTATTGTCGGATAGGTGAACAGATGTATTCTTCGTGCGGGTCTAATAGAACTAACCAGGTTAAATTGAGAAACCAGGTAAGTGGGGGCCAGACCAAATATTGACTTATAACACAGACAAGAGAACTTAAACAAAATTTGCGCCTCCAGGGGCAGCCAGTGGAGTTTTTGATAATAGGGGCTTTTATGTTCCCATTTCTTCAGCCCAAAATCAGTCGAACTGCCGAATTTTGAATGATTCTGAGTCTTAGAATGTTTTTTTTGAAGGATCCCAAGTAAATGATGTTGCAATAATCGAGCATGCTTAAGATGGAAGATTGAACTAGTAAGCGGAAAGATGCTGAATCAAAGTATTTTCTGATGGTTCTGAGTTTCCAGAGAATCGAGAAGCATTTTTTAACCAATAAATCTGTGTGAGCATTTAGAATAAGGCGGCGATCCCGAGTCACTCCCAGAATTTTTATGGAGTGGTCAATAGGGAAGACCTGACCATTCAAGGAGATCGAGTAGTCTTTGATTTTGTCGTTGTGGCTTGCCAGGAAAAATTTGGTCTTGTTCATGTTAAGGTTCAATTTGAATTTGGTCATCCATAGTTCAATTTGTTTTAGAATGGATGAAAGTTGATTCTTTGTCCCAGAAGTCAGAGTAGTAAATGGGAGTCCATGCAATCAGAGAAACCAAGGAATTACTCCATCAAACCTGTTAGCATAAAAGATAAGCCTAACAGCTGTATATTTAATTGTCTGAAGATTTTAAGCATACATTTTGATCAACTAAGACTGTTGCTATAATCCAGCTGAGATAGTAGCACTGCCTGAACTATAAAGGCAAATCTAGGTAAATCAAAATATTTCTTAATGGAACACAATTTATTCATTAGAAGAAAAGATCTCTTAACAAAAAGATTTATTTGATGTTTCATAGAGAGCAAGTCATCTAATTGGACACCCAAAATCTGTGATGTGGATTCCACTGAATACTGGTCCTGAAGAGAAAGGTTGGTCCAATGATAATTATCTAGGGCCACCAATAAAAATTTATTTTACAATCATTTGTTCTATATGGCTGATGTCAACAGCACAATCCAAAATGGTGGAGTAATATTCTCCACATTTCAGGTATGCCAAAATCTCATTTTTTATTTGTTTGCTTAGTAACTGGATAGACTCATTTTGAATTATTTTTCGAAGGTAGGTAGTGTGATCTTCTTAGGAGACAGGCATGGGGTTAGCCACTGCTGTGCCATATACAAACAAAAGCTGACAAAGTATATAAGAATAAAATATGGAATTATTAAAGTGAAAGGATGTCTTAGTCACCATCAAACAAAGACTGATCACTGCCATGTGTTCCTGATATGGCTGTGAGACATGGACACTCACAAAAGCAGATAGAGGAAAATTTAATGGCTTTGAGCTGTGGTGCTGAAGAAATCTATGAATCTACATCTAGGATCACCAACAAAGATATTCTTGATCATACAAACTCAGAGTTGTCCCTAGAAGGCAAGGCTACCAGACAGAAACTGACCTATTTTGGACATGTGATGAGGGCAAATTCATTAGAAAAGGAGGTGCTACTCGGAATGGTCAGTCGTAAAAGGAAGCAGGGGAGACCAAAGGTCTATTGGCTAGATACTATCAAGAATGACAAAGGA
The DNA here is from genome assembly GCF_902459505.1 of Geotrypetes seraphini. NCBI lineage: Eukaryota > Metazoa > Chordata > Amphibia > Gymnophiona > Dermophiidae > Geotrypetes > Geotrypetes seraphini. The sequence continues at coordinate 86,336,304 of NC_047085.1, forward strand.
ATGAACACCAATCAATTGAAAAAAAGCCATGGAAAACAAGGAAGCACAGTGAAAGCTGGCCTACAGAGTATCCTAATATACTACTGAATGGATAGTAGTAGTATTATATTGGAGAAAAAGCCTCAGAACCTCATTGGAAAGAAGACCCTGTTCAGACAAGAGAGGGCAGCAACTTCATCAACAGAAAAAACTTCCCAACAAATTATCACACTGTCTTTGTGGTACAATTTTCATGTTTTACCCAATTTTTCTTATCATCCATCAACTTTACTTTTCTATATGCTTTAAAAATGCATGTAGGTCCTACCAACGATGGTCAGCATTTCGCCTTGGGCTGCATTAGCAAATTCGCAGGACCAGACCTGGATTATCCACTGTTGGAAGCATGATATTTGACTGGATGGACCATTGACCTGACCAGGAATGGCTATTAGTGTGTTCTTATAGGAGGGAAACAGCTGGCAAAAGATGGACGGATTATTTGGATTGGGGCAGAGAAAAGTAAAGTGGGTGGTTATCTCAGAGAAAGGGAAGGTACCTTTGGGGTGGACAGAACAGGGATTTAGATAGGAGTTAGAGCAGGGATCTCAAAGTCCCTCCTTGAGTGCTGCAATCCAGTCGGGTTTTCAGGATTTCCCCAATGAATATATATTGAAAGAAGTGCATGCACATAGATCTAATGCATATTCATTGGGGAAATCTTGAAAACCCGACTGGATTGCGGCCCTCAAGGAGGGACTTTGAGACCCCTGAGTTACAGGGACAATTTAAAGAAGGAAGTGAAGGCTGAAGGATGGGGAGAAAGAACTCTAGAAAGCTGCTAGAGTAGAAAACAGGGGAACAAAAAGTGGATGGAGGAGAGGGAGAAACATTGGAAGAATATTTTTTACAGGAGAATATCCCAAAGAAGGGGAAAATAAAGCTGGGGTCTGAACCTAACAGGAGAAGAGATGCAAGTTAAAATAGAAATGGAGAAGGTGGAATTATTCTGAACCATGGGAAGATTTTTCAAGGGCTGCTGAGTAGGAATGGGGTGCATCTATCAAAGAAGGGAAGAAGTATCTTCAGCAGCAGACTGGCTAACCTACTGAAGAGGGCTTTATAATAAGATTGTTGGGGCAGGATGATCAAAGCCACAAGGGTAAGCATAAGCCCACAGGTAAGTGACTACTAAATACCACTGCACACATGGGAAAAAGGGGTAATGTCTGGAAAGCAGTATATACTAATGCTCAAAGTATGGGAAACAAGGTTCTGGAATAAATCTAGAGGCTCTGATGGAAGACGCTAAGTTGGATTTAGTGGCGACCACTGAGGCATGGTCCAAAGAGAACCATGACTGGGATATAATTATACCAGGCTATAATCTGTTAAGGAAAGACAGAGTAGGAAGAAAAGGAGGGGGAGTGGCATTATATGTTAAAGATCGTATTAAAGCCACGCAATTGTAAGATCTGCAGGGTAAGGAAGAGGCACTGTGAGTCAATCTTGAAAGAGGGAATGGAAAATGTATTTACATTGGTGTGATATGCAATTCTCCTTCACAGACAGAAGTTTGACTTTGGCGGCATCTCACTCGCTCTTGTTAGCGTTGGTTCCTGAGGAAGGGACTTTGTTCCTGAAACCAAAACTTGGTTGAACCTCCACGAAGATTGCTATAAAAAAAGGATCTTCTGCTATTTTCAACGCCAACTTGATTCACCATCATACTCTAAAAGCTAAGTGGCTCATAATCGAAAGAGAAAAACGTCCATAAACCAGCCTAAGTGGGCACTTGGAAGAACATTTCCCAAATACGTCCAACTGCTGATACTAAAAACAGGTTTTGGACGTATTTCTAAACGACCTAGGCCTTCATAGTGCCGCTGAATGACCAAAGCTAAACGGGGCATTTCAGGAAGAGTGTCGAGGGCGGGAGTTGGGCGGGACATGGGCCGGCTTAGATTTAGTCATACAGCATGTATAACAGAAAGTTATATAGGCCACGATCGACGGAACTTGGACGTTGTGACTTAGACCATGCAAAATATGATTTAAGTCACAAAACCCACCTAAAGTCACCAGATAAGCACTGCAAACACATAAAACAGACACCCACACACTACCCCAGTGATCACTGACTCCCCTCCCATAAAAATATTAGTCACACCTTTAAAATTTAGCCTCCAGACCATCATAACCTGGCAGCCTGGCATAGGAAAGCCTAGTCGTCCAGCACAGAGGCGTCTTAAGCCGTCTTGGGGGTGGGTTAGGAATCCATGGAGAGGAAGACCCATGCCCATAAGCCCCTGTAATCACTGCATTGATACTTAAACATGTGCACTCCCCTATACACCCCCCAAACCCTTTTTTACTAGCATATAAGTGGCTCCTGTAGCCATAAGGGCTATTAGGGTGGTAGATAAGTGGTTCTAGGGGATTCTGGAGGTGGTTTCAGGGGCTCACCATGACCTATAAGGGAGCTGTAGTGAGGAGAAGACATGGCACCCTTTTTGTGAAGTTCACAGCAGTGCCCTGTAAGGTACCCAACTATTTAGGTACCATTTCTGGATGTTCAATCCATCACTTTGCAGACCCTTCCTACGTCCAACAGGGTTTGTTCTAGGTGTTTTTGACTTGGACGAAAAGTTGGATGAAAATGTGGTATAAAGATGGACGATTCAGCGACTTGGATGATCAGATCTGCAGAATGTATAATTAGACGATTTTCGAAAGAAAAAAAAAATTTGGATGTGTTTTTCGAAAATGTGTCCTAGGCTGATGTTTTTTTTTGTTTTTTTTTTACTTTGGACGACTTGCGAGTTAGACAAAAACGGACTTAGACGTTCCTTTCGATTATGCCCCTCCACGTACTTTGGGATTTTTTTTGTGGAGATTTTCCTGCTTCTCCTGCCGTTAAAATTGTGGGTTTATCCCCTGGTATTCATTGCTCCATAATATTTAGAATTATTACTCTATCTGCTTTTTGTGATTTTTTGATTTATTAATTCACTAGCTTTAGTGTTTCTAAATTACTCACTATGGTAGCACACATGTGAGCCCTATGATGGTGTGCGTTAATCTAGAGAGATTGCTGCTCTTTTGTTCCATCTAAAAGTTTAAGCATTTGAGCTGCTTTCCTGCTGGCTCGCTAGCTTACTTTCTCACACTGAGGGCTCACAACATTATCACTAATTTATCATTTATTGCATTAGTGTATTATTTATTATATTTATTTTGGAGCATCTGACTGCCCGGTAAGGAGTGCCAGGAACTGTTTTTTTGGCACCGTGGTTTAATATTAAGACAGGGTGTAGATAGGACTCATTCAAAAGTAAAGGTTCTAGACTTGAAAAAAACCCAAACTTTGTTCAGATGGGGGATTACGTCAAGGAATTGTCTGGATGGGAATATCTAGAAGAAGTAGGAAAACCATGGGCAAAACTGAAAGGAGCTATTTTACGAGAAGAGCAACAAACCATTTTATAAGGAAAGTAAGTACAAGTAAGATGAAAAGAAGGACACGATGTTTCTCAAAAGTAGTAGCTGAGAAGGTAAAGAAAAAGAAAAGGAAAGTAAAACATCTATTCTCATTATAGTCCAAGACTGAAGCTCGACAATGTCTGATTCATGATGTTCCTGTTTTAAAACATTATTAATCTTATGTAAGCTGCAATGACTCCCAGCAGACAATTTTGGTGTACAAGAAATAATATGGTATAAACTACAAAAGATCAAAGAAAGATATAGAAAAGTTAAAAGAGGCTGGTTGAGTAGTCAGGAAAACAAAGATGCACATGGAAGAAAAAAATAGCCAACATGGTAAAATGGGTGGGGGGAGGGGGGAGATATTTTTTAGATATATTAGTGATAGGAAGAAGTGCAAAAGTGGTATTGTAAGACTGAAAGGTGAAAGGGAGAAGTAAGTAGAAGCTGATAAAGATAAATCTGAATTGGTTAACAAATATTTCTATTCTATGTTCACAGCTGAAACACCAGGAGTGGACCACAGAAGACAGACAAAAATACGTCTGTAGGTGTGATAGACCTTTTTTAGAGGATTGTGTTCATGTGGAGCTAGCTAAACTAAAAGTGGACAAAGCGATGGAGTTGGATAGTGGACATTCAGGGGCACTGAAGAAACTTAGAGAAGTTCTGGCAGTTCCATTGGCTGCCCTTTTCAATACTTCTTTAGAGTCAGGAGTGGTACTGGTGAACTGGAGAAGAGCGAATGTGGTGTCTCTCCACAAATGTGGAAGAAAGGAAGAAGTTGGGAGATAAAGGCTGGCAAGTCTGACTTCTATTGTAAGTAAATTAATGAAAACCCTTTAAAAAAAAGAGAATAGTGATGTTTCAGAAAACTGACCTTGACACATAGGAAAGTCAGAAACACAAGTGAGCGGCGGCCTAGCACTTAGCTGGGGATAGAGTTTTGAGGCAGGTGGGAGGGGGAAGGGAGGCAGGTAGGAAAGAAGGGCTGGGCAGGTCTAAGAGGTCAAAACAGGAATAAGAAAATGGGAGGCAGCTAAGGGTGTTAAGAGGGGGATGGGTAGATGCAGTTAGGAATGAGGGGAAGTCTAAGAGGCGGTGTCAAGGGTGGAGACTAGGAGCATGAAGAGGAGAGTGGGCAACTGCACAAGCTCCATTTTGCCTGCATCTCCAACTGCTCTCTGCTCTAAATTTTTGCTTCTACCCTCTCCCTTTTTCTTACCTGCTGCACAGGGAGCAGCCTACTGCTTGGTGCTTCTGCATGTTCTTGTCCTTAGGATCCTGAAATCCCATATCAA